>NC_141041.1:29040909-29345681 GCF_052040795.2 Danio rerio | reverse complement strand
AGATCAGGGAGAGAGGTGGACCCCTTGGTAGCTTGATGGGGTCAAAAACACCTAGGTGGAGGGCAAGGGGGCACTCTGGGGCCTCCACTGCAAGTCAGGGAGAGAGGTGGACCCCTGGGTAGCTTGCTGGGGTCAGGGGCCCTTAGGTGGAGGGCCAGGGGGCACCCTGGGGCCTACACTGCAAGTCCAGGGAGAGAGGTGGACCCCTGGGTAGCTTGCTGGGGTCAGAGGCCCCCAGGTGGAGGGCCAGGGGGCACCCTTGGGCCTACACTGCAAGTCCAGGGAGAGAGGTGGACCCCTGGGTAGCTTGCTGGGGTCAGAGACCCCTAGTTGGAGGGCCAGGGGCACCCTGGGGCCTTTTATGGAAGTCCAGGGAGGGAAGTGGACCCTGTGTAGCCTGCTGGGGTCAGATTCCCTTAGGTGGAAGGCCAGGGCGCACCCTGGGGCCTATACTGCAAGTCCAGGGAGAGAGATGGACCCCTGGGTAGCTTGCTGGGGTCAGGGGCCCTTAGGTGGAGGGCCAGGTGCACCCTGGGGCCTATACTGAAAGTCCAGGAAGAGATGTGGACCCCTGGGTAGCTTGCTGGGGTCATAGGCCCCTAAGTGGAGTGCCAGGGGCACCCTGGGGCATATACTGCAAGTCCAGGGAGAGAGGTGGACCCCTGGGTAGCTTGCTCGGGTCAGGATCCCTTAGGTGGAGGGCAAGGGGGCACCCAGGGGCCTACACTGCATGTCCAGGGAGAGAGGTGGACCCCTGGGTAGCTTGCTGGGGTCAGGGGCCCTTAGGTGAAGGGCCAGGGGGCACCCTGGGGCCTATACTGCAAGTCCAGGAAGAGATGTGGACCCCTGGGTTGCTTACTGGGGTCAGAGGCCCTTAGGTGGAGGGCCAGGGGGCACCCTGGGGCCTACACTGCAAGTCCAGGGAGAGAGGTGGACCCCTGGGTAGCTTGCTGGGGTCAGAGGCCCCTAGGTGGAGGGCCAGGAGGCACAATGGGGCCTATACTGCTGGTCCAGGGAGAGAGGTGGACCCCTGGGTAGCTTGCTGGGGTCAGGGGCCCTTAGGTGGAGGGCCAGGGGGCACCCTGGGGCCTACACTGCAAGTCCAGGGAGAGAGGTGGACCCCTGGGTAGCTTGCTGGGGTCAGAAGCCCCCAGGTGGAGGGCCAGGGGGCACCCTTGGGCCTACACTGCAAGTCCAGGGAGAGAGGTGGACCCCTGGGTAGCTTGCTAGGGTCAGAGACCCCTAGTTGGAGGGCAAGGGGGCACCCTGGGGCCTTTAATGGAAGTCCAGGGAGGGAAGTGGACCCTGGGTAGCCTGCTGAGGTCAGATTCCCTTAGGTGGAAGGCCAGGGTGCACCCTGGGGCCTATGCTGCAAGTCCAGGGAGAGAGGTGGACCCCTGGGTAGCTTGCTGGGGTCAGGGGCCCTTAGGTGGAGGGCCAGGGGCACCCTGGGGCCTATACTGCATGTCCAGGAATAGATGTGGACCCCTGGGTAGCTTGCTGGGGTCATAGGCCCCTAAGTGGAGTGCCAGGGGCACCCTGGGGCCTATACTGCAAGTCCAGGGAGAGAGGTGGACCCTTGGGTAGCTTGCTGGGGTCAGGGGCACTTAGGTGGAAGGCCAGGGGGCACCCTGGGGCCTACACTGCAAGTCCAGGGAGAGAGGTGGACCCCTGGGTAGCTTGCTGGGGTCAGAGGCCCCTAGGTGGAGGGCCAGGAGGCACAATGGGGCCTATACTGCTAGTCCAGGGAGAGAGGTGGACCCCTGGGTAGCTTGCTGGGGTCAGGGGCCCTTAGGTGGAGGGCAAGAGGGCACCCTGGGGCCTACACTGCAAGTCCAGGGAGAGAGGTGGACCCCTGGGTAGCTTGCTGGGGTCAGAGGCCCCCAGGTGGAGGGCCAGGGGGCACCCTTGGGCCTACACTGCAAGTCCAGGGAGAGAGGTGGACCCCTGGGTAGCTTGCTGGGGTCAGAGACCCCTAGTTGGAGGGCCAGGGGGCACCCTGGGGCCTTTAATGGAAGTCCAGGGAGGGAAGTGGACCCTGGGTAGCCTGCTGGGGTCAGATTCCCTTAGGTGGAAGGCCAGGGCGCACCCTGGGGCCTATACTGCAAGTCCAGGGAGAGAGGTGGACCCCTGGGTAGCTTGCTGGGGTCAGGGGCCCTTAGGTGGAGGGCCTGGTGCACCCTGGGGCCTATACTGCAAGTCCAGGAAGAGAGGTGGACCCCTGGGTAGCTTGCTGGGGTCAGAGGCCCCTAGGTGGAGGGCCGGGGGGCATCCTGGGGCCTACACTGCAAGTCCAGGGATAGACAAGGAACCCTGGGTAGCTTGCTGGGGTCAGGGGCACCTAGATGGAGGGCCAGGGGTAACCCTGGGGCCTATACTGCAAGTCCAGGGAGAGAGGTGGACCCCTGGTTAGTTTGCTGGGCTCATGGGCCCTTACGTGGAGGGCCAGGGGCACCCTGGGGCCTATATTGCAAGTCCAGGGAGAGAGCTGGTCCTCTTGGTAGCTTGCTTGGGTCAGAAGCCCCTAGGTGGGGTGCAAGGGGGCACCCTGGGGCCTATACTGCAAGTCCAGGGAGAGAGGTGGACCCCTGGGTAGCTTGCTGGGGTAAGGGGCCCCTAGGAAGAGGGCCAGGGGGCACCCTGGGGCCTATACTGCAAGACCAGGGAGAGAGGTGGACCCCTGGGTAGCTTGCTGGGATCAGGGGCCCTTAGGTGGAGGGCAAGGGGGCACCCTGGGGCCTACACTGCAAGTCCAGGGAGAGAGGTTGACCCCTGAGTAGCTTGCTGGGGTCAGAGGCCCCTAGGTGGAGGGCCAGGAGGCACAATGGGGCCTATACTGCTGGTCCAGGGAGAGAGGTGGACCCCTGGGTAGCTTGCTGGGTTCAGAAGCCCCTAGATGGAGGGCCAGGGGGCACCCTGGGGCCTATACTGCAAGATCAGGGAGAGAGGTGGACCCCTGGGTAGCTTGCTGGGGTCAGAGACCCCTAGGTGGAGGGCAAGGGGGCACCCTGTGGCCTCCACTGCAAGTCCAGGGAGAGAGGTGGACCCCTGGGTAAATTGCTGGGGTCAGAGGCCCCCAGGTGGAGTGCCAAGGGGCACCCTTGGGCCTACACTGCAAGTCCAGGGAGAGAGGTGGACCCCTGGGTAGCTTGCTGGGGTCAGAGACCCCTAGTTGGAGGGCCAGGGGGCACCCTGGGGCCTTTAATGGAAGTCCAGGGAGGGAAGTGGACCCTGGGTAGCCTGATGGGGTCAGATTCCCTTAGGTGGAAGGCCAGGGCGCACCCTGGGGCCTATACTGCAAGTCCAGGGAGAGAGGTGGACCCCTGGGTAGCTTGCTGGGGTCAGGGGCCCTTAGGTGGAGGGCCAGGTGCACCCTGGGGCCTATACTGCAAGTCCAGGAAGAGAGGTGGACCCCTGGGTAGCTTGCTGGGGTCAGAGGCCCCTAGGTGGAGGGCCGGGGGGCATCCTGGGGCCTACACTGCAAGTCCAGGGATAGACACGGAACCCTGGGTAGCTTGCTGGGGTCAGGGGCACCTAGATGGAGGGCCAGGGGTAACCCTGGGGCCTATACTGCAAGTCCAGGGAGAGAGGTGGATCCCTGGTTAGTTTGCTGGGCTCATGGGCCCTTACGTGGAGGGCCAGGGGCACCCTGGGGCCTATATTGCAAGTCCAGGGAGAGAGCTGGTCCTCTTGGTAGCTTGCTTGGGTCAGAAGCCCCTAGGTGGGGTGCAAGGGGGCACCCTGGGGCCTATACTGCAAGTCCAGGGAGAGAGGTGGACCCCTGGGTAGCTTGCTGGGGTAAGGGGCCCCTAGGAAGAGGGCCAGGGGGCACCCTGGGGCCTATACTGCAAGACCAGGGAGAGAGGTGGACCCCTGGGTAGCTTGCTGGGATCAGGGGCCCTTAGGTGGAGGGCAAGGGGGCACCCTGGGGCCTACACTGCAAGTCCAGGGAGAGAGGTTGACCCCTGAGTAGCTTGCTGGGGTCAGAGGCCCCTAGGTGGAGGGCCAGGAGGCACAATGGGGCCTATACTGCTGGTCCAGGGAGAGAGGTGGACCCCTGGGTAGCTTGCTGGGTTCAGAAGCCCCTAGATGGAGGGCCAGGGGGCACCCTGGGGCCTATACTGCAAGATCAGGGAGAGAGGTGGACCCCTGGGTAGCTTGCTGGGGTCAGAGACCCCTAGGTGGAGGGCAAGGGGGCACCCTGTGGCCTCCACTGCAAGTCCAGGGAGAGAGGTGGACCCCTGGGTAAATTGCTGGGGTCAGAGGCCCCCAGGTGGAGTGCCAAGGGGCACCCTTGGGCTTACACTGCAAGTCCAGGGAGAGAGGTGGACCCCTGGGTAGCTTGCCGGGGTCAGAGACCCCTAGTTGGAGGGCAAGGGGGCACCCTGGGGCCTTTAATTGAAGTCCAGGGAGGGAAGTGCACCCCTGGATAGCTGGCTAGGGTCAGATTCCCCTAGGTGGAAGGCCAGGGCGCACCCTGGGGCCTATACTGCAAGTCCAGGGAGAGAGGTGGACCCCTGGGTAGCTTGCTAGGGTCAGGGGCCCTTAGGTGGAGGGCCAGAGGGCACCCTGGGGCCTATACTGCAAGTCCAGGAAAAGATGTGGACCCCTGGGTAGCTTGCTTGGGTCATAGGCCCCTAAGTGGAGTGCCAGGGGCACCCTGGGGCCTATACTGCAAGTCCAGGGAGAGAGGTGGAGCCCTGGGTAGCTTGCTGGGGTCAGGGGCCCTTAGGTGGAGGGCCAGGTGGCACCCTGGTGCCTATAATGCAAGTCCAGGAAGAGAGGTGGACCCCTGGGTAGTTAGCTGGGGTCAGAGGCCCCTAGGTGGAGGGCCAGGGGGCATCCTGGGGCCTACACTGCAAGTCCAGGGATAGACACGGACCCCTGGGTAGCTTGCTGGGGTCAGGGGCACCTAGATGGAGGGCCAGGGGTAACCCTGGGGCCTATACTGCAAGTCCAGGGAGAGAGGTGGACCCCTGGTTAGTTTGCTGGGCTCATGGGCCCTTACGTGGAGGGCCAGGGGCACCCTGGGTCCTATACTGCAAGTCCAGGGAGAGAGCTGATTCTCTGGGTAGCTTGCTGGGGTCAAAAGCCCCTAGGTGGGGTGCAAGGGGGCACCCTGGGGCCTATACTGCAAGTCCAGGGAGAGAGGTGGACCCCTGGGTAGCTTGCTGGGGTAAGGGGCCCCTAGGAGGAGGGCCAGGGGGCACCCTGGGGGCTTTAATGGAAGTCCAGGGAGAGAGGAGGACCCCTGGGTAGCTTGCTCGGGTCAGGATCCCTTAGGTGGAGGGCAAGGGGGCACCCTGAGGGCCTACACTGCATGTCCAGGGAGAGAGGTGGACCCCTGGGTAGCTTGCTGGGGTCAGGGGCCCTTAGGTGGAGGGCCAGGGGGCACCCTGGGGCCTATACTGCAAGTCCAGGAAGAGATGTGGACCCCTGGGTAGCTTGCTGGGGTCAGGGGCCCTTAGGTGGAGGGCAAGGGGGCACCCTGGGGCCTACACTGCAAGTCCAGGGAGAGAGGTGGACCCCTGGGTAGCTTACTGGGGTCAGAGGCCCCTAGGTGGAGGGCCAGGGGGCACCCTTGGGCCTACACTGCAAGTCCAGGGAGAGAGGTGGACCCCTGGGTAGCTTGCTGGGGTCAGAGACCCCTAGTTGGAGGGCCAGGGGGCACCCTGGGGGCTTTAATGGAAGTCCAGGGAGAGAGGAGGACCCCTGGGTAGCTTGCTCGGGTCAGGATCCCTTAGGTGGAGGGCAAGGGGGCACCCTGGGGCCTACACTGCATGTCCAGGGAGAGAGGTGGACCCCTGGGTAGCTTGCTGGGGTCAGGGGCCCTTAGGTGGAGGGCCAGGGGGCACCCTGGGGCCTATACTGCAAGTCCAGGAAGAGATGTGGACCCCTGGGTAGCTTGCTGGGGTCAGGGGCCCTTAGGTGGAGGGCAAGGGGGCACCCTGGGGCCTACACTGCAAGTCCAGGGAGAGAGGTGGACCCCTGGGTAGCTTACTGGGGTCAGAGGCCCTTAGGTGGAGGGCCAGGGGGCACCCTGGGGCCTACACTGCAAGTCCAGGGAGAGAGGTGGACCCCTGGGTAGCTTGCTGGGGTCAGAGGCCCCTAGGTGGAGGGCCAGGAGGCACAATGGGGCCTATACTGCTGGTCCAGGGAGAGAGTTGGACCCCTGGGTAGCTTGCTGGGGTCATGGGCCCTTAGGTGGAGGGCCAGGGGGCACCCTGGGGCCTACACTGCAAGTCCAGGGAGAGAGGTGGACCCCTGGGTAGCTTGCTGGGGTCAGAGGCCCCCAGGTGGAGGGCCAGGGGGCACCCTTGGGCCTACACTGCAAGTCCAGGGAGAGAGGTGGACCCCTGGGTAGCTTGCTGGGGTCAGAGACCCCTAGTTGGAGGGCAAGGGGGCACCCTGGGGCCTTTAATGGAAGTCCAGGGAGGGAAGTGGACCCTGGGTAGCCTGCTGGGGTCAGATTCCCTTAGGTGGAAGGCCAGGGTGCACCCTGGGGCCTATACTGCAAGTCCAGGGAGAGAGGTGGACCCCTGGGTAGCTTGCTGGGGTCAGGGGCCCTTAGGTGGAGGGCCAGGGGCACCCTGGGGCCTATACTGCATGTCCAGGAAGAGATGTGGACCCCTGGATAGCTTGCTGGGGTCAAAGGCCCCTAAGTGGAGTGCCAGGGGCACCCTGCGGCCTATACTGCAAGTCCAGGGAGAGAGGTGGACCCCTGGGTAGCTTGCTGGGGTCAGGGGCACTTAGGTGGAGGGCCAGGGGGCACCCTGGGGCCTAAACTGCAAGTCCAGGTAGAGAGGTGGACCCCTGGGTAGCTTGCTGGGGTCAGAGGCCCCTAGGTGGAGGGCCAGGAGGCACAATGGGGCCTATACTGCTAGTCCAGGGAGAGAGGTGGACCCCTGGGTAGCTTGCTGGGGTCAGGGGCCCTTAGGTGGAGGGCAAGGGGGCACCCTGGGGCCTACACTGCAAGTCTAGGGAGAGAGGTGGACCCCTGGGTAGCTTGCTGGGGTCAGAGGCCCCCAGGTGGAGGGCCAGGGGGCACCCTTGGGCCTACACTGCAAGTCCAGGGAGAGAGGTGGACCCCTGGGTAGCTTGCTGGGGTCAGAGACCCCTAGTTGGAGGGCCAGGGGGCACCCTGGGGCCTTTAATGGAAGTCCAGGGAGGGAAGTGGACCCTGGGTAGCCTGCTGGGGTCATATTCCCTTAGGTGGAAGGCCAGGGCGCACCCTGGGGCCTAAACTGCAAGTCCAGGGAGAGAGGTGGACCCCTGGGTAGCTTGCTGGGGTCAGGGGCCCTTAGGTGGAGGGCCAGGTGCACCCTGGGGCCTATACTGCAAGTCCAGGAAGAGAGGTGGACCCCTGGGTAGCTTGCTGGGGTCAGAGGCCCCTAGGTGGAGGGCCAGGGGGCATCCTGGGGCCTACACTGCAAGTCCAGGGATAGACACGGAACCCTGGGTAGCTTGCTGGGGTCAGGGGCACCTAGATGGAGGGCCAGGGGTAACCCTGGGGCCTATACTGCAAGTCCATGGAGAGAGGTGGACCCCTGGTTAGTTTGCTGGGCTCATGGGCCCTTAGGTAGAGGGCAAGGGGGCACCCTGGGGCCTACACTGCAAGTCCAGGGAGAGAGGTTGACCCCTGGGTAGCTTGCTGGGGTCAGAGGCCCCTAGGTGGAGGGCCAGGAGGCACAATGGGGCCTATACTGCTGGTCCAGGGAGAGAGCTGGACCCCTGGGTAGCTTGCTGGGTTCAGGATCCCTTAGGTGGAGGGCAAGGGGGCACCCTGGGGCCTACACTGCATGTCCAGGGAGAGAGGTGGACCCCTGGGTAGCTTGCTGGGGTCAGAGGCCCTTAGGTGGAGGGCAAGGGGGCACCCTGGGGCCTACACTGCAAGTCCAGGGAGAGAGGTGGTCGCCTGGGTAGCTTGCTGGGGTCAGAGGCCCTTAGGTGGAGGGCAAGGGGGCAACCTGGGGCCTACACTGCAAGTCCAGGGAGAGAGGTGGACCCCTGGGTAGCTTGCTAGGGTCAGGGGCCCTTAGGTGGAGGGCCAGAGGGCACCCTGGGGCCTATACTGCAAGTCCAGGAAGAGATGTGGACCCCTGGGTAGCTTGCTGGGGTCATAGGCCCCTAAGTGGAGTGCCAGGGGCACCCTGGGGCCTATACTGCAAGTCCAGGGAGAGAGGTGGACCCCTGGGTAGCTTGCTGGGGTCAGGGGCCCTTAGGTGGAGGGCCAGGCGGCACCCTGGTGCCTATAATGCAAGTCCAGGAAGAGAGGTGGACCCCTGGGTAGCTTGCTGGGGTCAGAGGCCCCTAGGTGGAGGGCCAGGGGGCATCCTGGGGCCTACACTGCAAGTCCAGGGATAGACACGGACCCCTGGGTAGCTTGCTGGGGTCAGGGGCACCTAGATGGAGGGCCAGGGGTAACCCTGGGGCCTATACTGCAAGTCCAGGGAGAGAGGTGGACCCCTGGTTAGTTTGCTGGGCTCATGGGCCCTTACGTGGAGGGCCAGGGGCACCCTGGGGCCTATACTGCAAGTCCAGGGAGAGAGCTGATTCTCTGGGTAGCTTGCTTTGGTCAAAAGCCCCTAGGTGGGGTGCAAGGGGGCACAATGGGGCCTATACTGCAAGTCCAGGGAGAGAGGTGGACCCCTGGGTAGCTTGCTGGGGTAAGGGGCCCCTAGGAGGAGGGCCAAGGGGCACCCTGGGGACTATACTGCAAGACCAGGGAGAGAGGTGGACCCCTTGGTAGCTTGCTGGGGTCAGGGGCCCTTAGGTGGAGGGCCAGGTGCACCCTGGGGCCTATACTGCAAGTCCAGGAAGAGATGTGGACCCCTGGGTAGCTTGCTGGGGTCAGAGGCCCCCAGGTGGAGGGCCAGGGGGCACCCTTGGGCCTACACTGCAAGTCCAGGGAGAGAGGTGGACCCCTGGGTAGCTTGCTTGGGTCAGAGACCCCTAGTTGGAGGGCAAGGGGGCACCCTGGGGCCTTTAATGGAAGTCCAGGGAGGGAAGCGGACCCTGGGTAGCCTGCTGGGGTCAGATTCTCTTAGGTGGAAGGCCAGGGTGCACCCTGGGGCCTATACTGCAAGTCCAGGGAGAGAGGTGGACCCCTGGGTAGCTTGCTGGGGTCAGGGGCCCTTAGGTGGAGGGCCAGGGGCACCCTGGGGCCTATACTGCATGTCCAGGAAGAGATGTGGACCCCTGGGTAGCTTGCTGGGGTCATAGGCCCCTAAGTGGAGTGTCAGGGGCACCCTGGGGCCTATACTGCAAGTCCAGGGAGAGAGGTGGACCCCTGGGTAGCTTGCTGGGGTCAGGGGCACTTAGGTGGAGGGCCAGGGGGCACCCTGGGGCCTACACTGCAAGTCCAGGTAGAGAGGTGGACCCCTGGGTAGCTTGCTGGGGTCAGAGGCCCCTAGGTGGAGGGCCAGGAGGCACAATGGGGCCTATACTGCTAGTCCAGGGAGAGAGGTGGACCCCTGGGTAGCTTGCTGGGGTCAGGGGCCCTTAGGTGGAGGGCAAGGGGGCACCCTGGGGCCTACACTGCAAGTCCAGGGAGAGAGGTGGACCCCTGGGTAGCTTGCTGGGGTCAGAGGCCCCCAGGTGGAGGGCCAGGGGGCACCCTTGGGCCTACACTGCAAGTCCAGGGAGAGAGGTGGACCCCTGGGTAGCTTGCTGGGGTCAGAGACCCCTAGTTGGAGGGCCAGGGGGCACCCTGGGGGCTTTAATGGAAGTCCAGGGAGAGAGGAGGACCCCTGGGTAGCTTGCTCGGGTCAGGATTCCTTAGGTGGAGGGCAAGGGGGCACCCTGAGGGCCTACACTGCATGTCCAGGGAGAGAGGTGGACCCCTGGGTAGCTTGCTGGGGTCAGGGGCCCTTAGGTGGAGGGCCAGGGGGCACCCTGGGGCCTATACTGCAAGTCCAGGAAGAGATGTGGACCCCTGGGTAGCTTGCTGGGGTCAGGGGCCCTTAGGTGGAGGGCAAGGGGGCACCCTGGGGCCTACACTGCAAGTCCAGGGAGAGAGGTGGACCCCTGGGTAGCTTACTGGGGTCAGAGGCCCCTAGGTGGAGGGCCAGGGGGCACCCTTGGGCCTACACTGCAAGTCCAGGGAGAGAGGTGGACCCCTGGGTAGCTTGCTGGGGTCAGAGACCCCTAGTTGGAGGGCCAGGGGGCACCCTGGGGGCTTTAATGGAAGTCCAGGGAGAGAGGAGGACCCCTGGGTAGCTTGCTCGGGTCAGGATCCCTTAGGTGGAGGGCAAGGGGGCACCCTGGGGCCTACACTGCATGTCCAGGGAGAGAGGTGGACCCCTGGGTAGCTTGCTGGGGTCAGGGGCCCTTAGGTGGAGGGCCAGGGGGCACCCTGGGGCCTATACTGCAAGTCCAGGAAGAGATGTGGACCCCTGGGTAGCTTGCTGGGGTCAGGGGCCCTTAGGTGGAGGGCAAGGGGGCACCCTGGGGCCTACACTGCAAGTCCAGGGAGAGAGGTGGACCCCTGGGTAGCTTACTGGGGTCAGAGGCCCTTAGGTGGAGGGCCAGGGGGCACCCTGGGGCCTACACTGCAAGTCCAGGGAGAGAGGTGGACCCCTGGGTAGCTTGCTGGGGTCAGAGGCCCCTAGGTGGAGGGCCAGGAGGCACAATGGGGCCTATACTGCTGGTCCAGGGAGAGAGTTGGACCCCTGGGTAGCTTGCTGGGGTCATGGGCCCTTAGGTGGAGGGCCAGGGGGCACCCTGGGGCCTACACTGCAAGTCCAGGGAGAGAGGTGGACCCCTGGGTAGCTTGCTGGGGTCAGAGGCCCCCAGGTGGAGGGCCAGGGGGCACCCTTGGGCCTACACTGCAAGTCCAGGGAGAGAGGTGGACCCCTGGGTAGCTTGCTGGGGTCAGAGACCCCTAGTTGGAGGGCAAGGGGGCACCCTGGGGCCTTTAATGGAAGTCCAGGGAGGGAAGTGGACCCTGGGTAGCCTGCTGGGGTCAGATTCCCTTAGGTGGAAGGCCAGGGTGCACCCTGGGGCCTATACTGCAAGTCCAGGGAGAGAGGTGGACCCCTGGGTAGCTTGCTGGGGTCAGGGGCCCTTAGGTGGAGGGCCAGGGGCACCCTGGGGCCTATACTGCATGTCCAGGAAGAGATGTGGACCCCTGGATAGCTTGCTGGGGTCAAAGGCCCCTAAGTGGAGTGCCAGGGGCACCCTGCGGCCTATACTGCAAGTCCAGGGAGAGAGGTGGACCCCTGGGTAGCTTGCTGGGGTCAGGGGCACTTAGGTGGAGGGCCAGGGGGCACCCTGGGGCCTAAACTGCAAGTCCAGGTAGAGAGGTGGACCCCTGGGTAGCTTGCTGGGGTCAGAGGCCCCTAGGTGGAGGGCCAGGAGGCACATTGGGGCCTATACTGCTAGTCCAGGGAGAGAGGTGGACCCCTGGGTAGCTTGCTGGGGTCAGGGGCCCTTAGGTGGAGGGCAAGGGGGCACCCTGGGGCCTACACTGCAAGTCTAGGGAGAGAGGTGGACCCCTGGGTAGCTTGCTGGGGTCAGAGGCCCCCAGGTGGAGGGCCAGGGGGCACCCTTGGGCCTACACTGCAAGTCCAGGGAGAGAGGTGGACCCCTGGGTAGCTTGCTGGGGTCAGAGACCCCTAGTTGGAGGGCCAGGGGGCACCCTGGGGCCTTTAATGGAAGTCCAGGGAGGGAAGTGGACCCTGGGTAGCCTGCTGGGGTCATATTCCCTTAGGTGGAAGGCCAGGGCGCACCCTGGGGCCTAAACTGCAAGTCCAGGGAGAGAGGTGGACCCCTGGGTAGCTTGCTGGGGTCAGGGGCCCTTAGGTGGAGGGCCAGGTGCACCCTGGGGCCTATACTGCAAGTCCAGGAAGAGAGGTGGACCCCTGGGTAGCTTGCTGGGGTCAGAGGCCCCTAGATGGGAGGGCCAGGGGGCATCCTGGGGCCTACACTGCAAGTCCAGGGATAGACACGGAACCCTGGGTAGCTTGCTGGGGTCAGGGGCACCTAGATGGAGGGCCAGGGGTAACCCTGGGGCCTATACTGCAAGTCCATGGAGAGAGGTGGACCCCTGGTTAGTTTGCTGGGCTCATGGGCCCTTAGGTAGAGGGCAAGGGGGCACCCTGGGGCCTACACTGCAAGTCCAGGGAGAGAGGTTGACCCCTGGGTAGCTTGCTGGGGTCAGAGGCCCCTAGGTGGAGGGCCAGGAGGCACAATGGGGCCTATACTGCTGGTCCAGGGAGAGAGGTGGACCCCTGGGTAGCTTGCTGGGTTCAGGATCCCTTAGGTGGAGGGCAAGGGGGCACCCTGGGGCCTACACTGCATGTCCAGGGAGAGAGGTGGACCCCTGGGTAGCTTGCTGGGGTCAGAGGCCCTTAGGTGGAGGGCAAGGGGGCACCCTGGGGCCTACACTGCAAGTCCAGGGAGAGAGGTGGTCGCCTGGGTAGCTTGCTGGGGTCAGAGGCCCTTAGGTGGAGGGCAAGGGGGCACCCTGGGGCCTACACTGCAAGTCCAGGGAGAGAGGTGGACCCCTGGGTAGCTTGCTAGGGTCAGGGGCCCTTAGGTGGAGGGCCAGAGGGCACCCTGGGGCCTATACTGCAAGTCCAGGAAGAGATGTGGACCCCTGGGTAGCTTGCTGGGGTCATAGGCCCCTAAGTGGAGTGCCAGGGGCACCCTGGGGCCTATACTGCAAGTCCAGGGAGAGAGGTGGACCCCTGGGTAGCTTGCTGGGGTCAGGGGCCCTTAGGTGGAGGGCCAGGCGGCACCCTGGTGCCTATAATGCAAGTCCAGGAAGAGAGGTGGACCCCTGGGTAGCTTGCTGGGGTCAGAGGCCCCTAGGTGGAGGGCCAGGGGGCATCCTGGGGCCTACACTGCAAGTCCAGGGATAGACACGGACCCCTGGGTAGCTTGCTGGGGTCAGGGGCACCTAGATGGAGGGCCAGGGGTAACCCTGGGGCCTATACTGCAAGTCCAGGGAGAGAGGTGGACCCCTGGTTAGTTTGCTGGGCTCATGGGCCCTTACGTGGAGGGCCAGGGGCACCCTGGGGCCTATACTGCAAGTCCAGGGAGAGAGCTGATTCTCTGGGTAGCTTGCTTTGGTCAAAAGCCCCTAGGTGGGGTGCAAGGGGGCACAATGGGGCCTATACTGCAAGTCCAGGGAGAAAGGTGGACCCCTGGGCAGCTTGCTGGGGTAAGGGGCCCCTAGGAGGAGGGCCAAGGGGCACCCTGGGGACTATACTGCAAGACCAGGGAGAGAGGTGGACCCCTTGGTAGCTTGCTGGGGTCAGGGGCCCTTAGGTGGAGGGCCAGGTGCACCCTGGGGCCTATACTGCAAGTCCAGGAAGAGATGTGGACCCCTGGGTAGCTTGCTGGGGTCATAGGCCCCTAAGTGGAGTGCCAGGGGCACCCTGGGGCCTATACTGCAAGTCCAGGGAGAGAGGTGGACCCCTGGGTAGCTTGCTGGGGTCAGGATCCCTTAGGTGGAGGGCAAGGGGGCACCCTGGGGCCTACACTGCATGTCCAGGGAAAGAGGTGGACCCCTAGGTAGCTTGCTCGGGTCAGGGGCCCTTAGGTGGAGGGCCAGGTGGCACCCTGGGGCCTATACTGCAAGTCCAGGAAAAGATGTGGACCCCTGGGTAGCTTGCTGGGGTCAGGGGCCCTTAGGTGGAGGGCAAGGGGGCACCCTGGGGCCTACACTGCAAGTCCAGGGAGAGAGGTGGACCCCTGGGTAGCTTGCTGGGGTCAGAGGCCCCCAGGTGGAGTGCCAAGGGGCACCCTTAGGCCTACACTGCAAGTCCAGGGAGAGAGGTGGACCCCTGGGTAGCTTGCCGGGGTCAGAGACCCCTAGTTGGAGGGCAAGGGGGCACCCTGGGGCCTTTAATGGAAGTCCAGGGAGGGAAGTGGACCCCTGGGTAGCTGGCTAGGGTCAGATTCCCCTAGGTGGAAGGCCATGGCGCACGCTGGGGCCTATACTGCAAGTCCAGGGAGAGAGGTGGACCCCTGGGTAGCTTGCTAGGGTCAGGGGCCCTTAGGTGGAGGGCCAGAGGGCACCCTTGGGCCTATATTGCAAGTCCAGGAAGAGATGTAGACTCCTGGGTAGCTTGCTGGGGTCATAGGCCCCTAAGTGGAGTGCCAGGGGCACCCTAGGGCCTATACTGCAAGTCCAGGGAGAGAGGTGGACCCCTGGGTAGCTTGCTGGGGTCAGGGGCCCTTAGGTGGAGGGCCAGGTGGCACCCTGGTGCCTATAATGCAAGTCCAGGAAGAGACGTGGACCCCTGGGTAGCTTGCTGGGGTCAGAGGCCCCTAGGTGGAGGGCCAGGGGGCATCCTGGGGCCTACACTGCAAGTCCAGGAATAGACACGGACCCCTGGGTAGCTTGCTGGGGTCAGGGGCACCTAGATGGAGGGCCAGGGGTAACCCTGGGGCCTATACTGCAAGTCCAGGGAGAGAGGTGGACCCCTGGTTAGTTTGCTGGGCTCATGGGCCCTTACGTGGAGGGCCAGGGGCACCCTGGGGCCTATACTGCTAGTCCAGGGAGAGAGGTGGACCCCTGGGTAGCTTGCTGGGGTCAGGGGCCCTTAGGTGGAGGGCAAGGGGGCACCCTGGGGCCTACACTGCAAGTCCAGGGAGAGAGGTGGACCCCTAGGTAGCTTGCTGGGGTCAGGGGCCCTTAGGTGGAGGGCAAGGGGGCACCCTGGGGCCTACACTGCAAGTCCAGGGAGAGAGGTTGACCCCTGAGTAGCTTGCTGAGGTCAGAGGCCCCTAGGTGGAGGGCCAGGAGGCACAATGGGGCCTATACTGCTGGTCCAGGGAGAGAGGTGGACCCCTGGGTAGCTTGCTGGGTTCAGAAGCCCCTAGATGGAGGGCCAGGGGGCACCCTGGGGCCTATACTGCAAGATCAGGGAGAGAGGTGGACCCTTGGGTAGCTTGCTGGGGTCAGAGACCCCTAGGTGGAGGGCAAGGGGGCACCCTGGGGCCTCCACTGCAAGTCCAGGGAGAGAGGTGGACCCCTGGGTAAATTGCTGGGGTCAGAGGCCCCCAGGTGGAGTGCCAAGGGGCACCCTTGGGCCTACACTGCAAGTCCAGGGAGAGAGGTGGACCCCTGGGTAGCTTGCCGGGGTCAGACACCCCTAGTTGGAGGGCAAGGGGGCACCCTGGGGCCTTTAATGGAAGTCCAGGGAGGGAAGTGGACCCCTGGGTAGCTGGCTAGGGTCAGATTTCCCTAGGTGGAAGGCCAGGGCGCACCCTGGGGCCTATACTGCAAGTCCAGGGAGAGAGGTGGACCCCTGGGTAGCTTGCTGGGGTGAGAGGCCCCCAGGTGGAGGGCCAGGGGGCACCCTTGGGCCTACACTGCAAGTCCAGGGAGAGAGCTGGTCCTCTTGGTAGCTTGCTTGGGTCAGAAGCCCCTAGGTGGCGTGCAAGGGGGCACCCTGGGGCCTATACTGCAAGTCCAGGGAGAGAGGTGGACCCCTGGGTAGCTTGCTGGGGTAAGGGGCCCCTAGGAAGAGGGCCAGGGGGCACAATGGGGCCTATACTGCTGGTCCAGGGAGAGTGGTGGACCCCTCGGTAGCTTGCTGGGTTCAGAAGCCCCTAGATGGAGGGCCAGGGGGCACCCTGGGGCCTATACTGCAAGATCAGGGAGAGAGGTGGACCCCTGGGTAGCTTGCTGGGGTCAGAGACCCCTAGGTGGAGGGCAAGGGGGCACCCTGGGGCCTCCACTGCAAATCCAGGGAGAGAGGTGGACCCCTGGGTAAATTGCTGGGGTCAGAGGCCCCCAGGTGGAGTGCCAAGGGGCACCCTTGGGCCTACACTGCAAGTCCAGGGAGAGAGGTGGACCCCTGGGTAGCTTGCCGGGGTCAGACACCCCTAGTTGGAGGGCAAGGGGGCACCCTGGGGCCTTTAATGGAAGTCCAGGGAGGGAAGTGGACCCCTGGGTAGCTGGCTAGTGTCAGATTCCCCTAGGTGGAAGGCCAGGGCGCACCCTGGGGCCTATACTGCAAGTCCAGGGAGAGAGGTGGACCCCTGGGTAGCTTGCTAGGGTCAGGGGCCCTTAGGTGGAGGGCCAGAGGGCACACTGGCGCCTATACTGCAAGTCCAGGGAGAGAGCTGATTCTCTGGGTAGCTTGCTGGGGTCAAAAGCCCCTAGGTGGGGTGCAAGGGGGCACCCTGGGGCCTTACTGCAAGTCCAGGGAGAGAGGTGGACCCCTGGGTAGCTTGCTGGGGTAAGGGGCCCCTAGGAGGAGGGCCAGGGGGCACCCTGGGGCCTATACTGCAAGACCAGGGAGAGAGGTGGACCACTTGGTAGCTTGCTGGGGTCAGGGGCCCTTAGGTGGAGGGCCAGGTGCACCCTGGGGCCTTTAATGGAAGTCCAGGGAGGGAAGTGGACCCTGGGTAGCTTGCTGGGGTCATATTCCCCTAGGTGGAAGGCCAGTGTGCACCCTGGTGCCTATACTGCAAGTCCAGGGAGAGAGGTGGACCCCTGGGTAGCTTGCTGGTGTCAGGGGCACCTAGATGGAGGGCCAGGGGTAACCCTGGGGCCTATACTGCAAGTCCAGGGAGAGAGGTGGACCCCTGGTTAGTTTGCTGGACTCATGGGCCCTTAGGTGGAGGGCCAGGGGCACCCTGGGGCCTACACTGCAAGTCCAGGGAGAGAGCTCGTCCTCTGGGTAGCTTGCTGGGGTGGGGGGCCCTTAGGTGGAGGGCAAGGGGGCACCCTGGGGCCTACACTGCAAGTCCAGGGAGAGAGGTGGACACCTGGGTAGCTTGCTGGGGTCAGGATCCCTTAGGTGGAGGGCAAGGGGGCACCCTGGGGCCTACACTGCATGTCCAGGGAGAGAGGTGGACCCCTGGGTAGCATGCTGGGGTCAGAGGCCCTTAGGTGGAGGGCAAGGGGGCACCCTGGGGCCTACACTGCAAGTCCAGGGAGAGAGGTGGTCCCCTGGGTAGCTTGCTGGGGTCAGAGGCCCTTGTGTGGAGGGCAAGGGGGCACCCTGGGGCCTACACTGCAAGTCCAGGGAGAGAGGTGGACCCCTGGGTAGCTTGCTGGGGTCAGAGGCCCCTAGGTGGAGGGCCAGGGGGCACCCTGGGGCCTATACTGCAAGATCAGGGAGAGAGGTGGACCCCTTGGTAACTTGCTGGGGTCAGAGACCCCTAGGTGGAGGGCAAGGGGGCACTCTGGGGCCTCCACTGCAAGTCCAGGGAGAGAGGTGGACCCCTGGGTAGCTTGCTGGGGTCAGAGGCCCCCAGGTGGAAGGCCAGGGGGCACCCTTGGGCCTACACTGCAAGTCCAGGGAGAGAGGTGGACCCCTGGGTAGCTTGCTGGGGTCAGAGACCCCTAGTTGGAGGGCAAGGGGGCACCCTGGGGCCTTTAATGGAAGTCCAAGGAGGGAAGTGGACCCTGGGTAGCCTGCTGGGGTCAGATTCCCTTAGGTGGAAGGCCAGGGCGCACCCTGGGGCCTATACTGCAAGTCCAGGGAGAGAGGTGGACCCCTGGGTAGCTTGCTGGGGTAAGGGGCCCTTAGTTGGAGGGCCAGGGGCACCCTGGGAACTATACTGCATGTCCAGGAAGAGATGTGGACCCCTGGGTAGCTTGCTGGGGTCATAGGCCCCTAAGTGGAGTGCCAGGGGCACCCTGGGGCCTATACTGCAAGTACAGGGAGAGAGGTGGACCCCTGGGTAGCTTGCTGGGGTCAGGGGCCCTTAGGTGGAGGGCCAGGGGGCACCCTGGGGCCTACACTGCAAGTCCAGGGAGAGAGGTGGACCCCTGGGTAGCTTGCTGGGGTCAGAGGCCCCTAGGTGGAGGGCCAGGTGGCATAATGGGGCCTATACTGCTGGTCCAGGGAGAGAGGTGGACCCCTGGGTAGCTTGCTGGGGTCAGGGGCCCTTAGGTGGAGGGCCAGGGGTCACCCTGGGGCCTACACTGCAAGTCCAGGGAGAGAGGTGGACCCCTGGGTAGCTTGCTGGGGTCAGAGGCCCCCAGGTGGAGGGCCAGGGGGCACCCTTGGGCCTACACTTCAAGTCCAGGGAGAGAGGTGGACCCCTGGGTAGCTTGCTGGGGTCAGAGACCCCTAGTTGGAGGGCCAGGGGCACCCTGGGGCCTTTTATGGAAGTCCAGGGAGGGAAGTGGACCCTGGGTAGCCTGCTGGGGTCAGATTCCCTTAGGTGGAAGGCCAGGGCGCACCCTGGGGCCTATACTGCAAGTCCAGGGAGAGAGGTGGACCCCTGGGTATCTTGCTGGGGTCAGGGACCCTTAGGTGGAGGGCCAGGTGCACCCTGGGGCCTATACTGCAAGTCCATGAAAAGATGTGGACCCCTGGGTAGCTTGCTGGGGTCATAGGCCCCTAAGTGGAGTGCCAGGGGCACCCTGGGGCCTATACTGCAAGTCCAGGGAGAGAGGTGGACCCCTGGGTAGCTTGCTCGGGTCAGGATCCCTTAGGTGGAGGGCAAGGGGGCACCCTGGGGCCTACACTGCATGTCCAGGGAGAGAGGTGGACCCCTGGGTAGCTTGCTGGGGTCAGGGGCCCTTAGGTGGAGGGCCAGGGGGCACCCTGGGGCCTATACTACAAGTCCAGGAAGAGAAGTGGACCCCTGGGTAGCTTGCTGGGGTCAGGGGCCCTTAGGTGGAGGGCAAGGGGGCACCCTGGGGCCTACACTGCAAGTCCAGGGAGAGAGGTGGACCCCTGGGTAGCTTACTGGGGTCAGAGGCCCTTAGGTGGAGGGCCAGGGGGCACCCTGGGGCCTACACTGCAAGTCCAGGGAGAGAGGTGGACCCCTGGGTAGCTTGCTGGGGTCAGAGGCCCCTAGGTGGAGGGCCAGGAGGCACAATGGGGCCTATACTGCTGGTCCAGGGAGAGAGGTGGACCCCTGGGTAGCTTGCTGGGGTCAGGGGCCCTTAGGTGGAGGGCCAGGGGGCACCCTGGGGCCTACACTGCAAGTCCAGGGAGAGAGGTGGACCCCATGGGTAGCTTGCTGGGGTCAGAGGCCCCCAGGTGGAGGGCCAGGGGGCACCCTTGGGCCTACACTGCAAGTCCAGGGAGAGAGGTGGACCCCTGGGTAGCTTGCTGGGGTCAGAGACCCCTATTTGGAGGGCAAGGGGGCACCCTGGGGCCTTTAATGGAAGTCCAGGGAGGGAAGTGGACCCTGGGTAGCCTGCTGGGGTCAGATTCTCTTAGGTGGAAGGCCAGGGTGCACCCTGGGGCCTATACTGCAAGTCCAGGGAGAGACGTGGACCCCTGGGTAGCTTGCTGGGGTCAGGGGCCCTTAGGTGGAGGGCCAGGGGCACCCTGGGGCCTATACTGCATGTCCAGGAAGAGATGTGGACCCCTGGGTAGCTTGCTGGGGTCATAGGCCCCTAAGTGGAGTGCCAGGGGCACCCTGGGGCCTATACTGCAAGTCCAGGGAGAGAGGTGGACCCCTGGGTAGCTTGCTGGGGTCAGGGGCACTTAGGTGGAGGGCCAGGGGGCACCCTGGGGCCTACACTGCAAGTCCAGGTAGAGAGGTGGACCCCTGGGTAGCTTGCTGGGGTCAGAGGCCCCTAGGTGGAGGGCCAGGAGGCACAATGGGGCCTATACTGCTAGTCCAGGGAGAGAGGTGGACCCCTGGGTAGCTTGCTGGGGTCAGGGGCCCTTAGGTGGAGGGCAAGGGGGCACCCTGGGGCCTACACTGCAAGTCCAGGGAGAGAGGTGGACCCCTGGGTAGCTTGCTGGGGTCAGAGGCCCCCAGGTGGAGGGCCAGGGGGCACCCTTGGGCCTACACTGCAAGTCCAGGGAGAGAGGTGGACCCCTGGGTTGCTTGCTGGGGTCAGAGACCCCTAGTTGGAGGGCCAGGGGGCACCCAGGGGCCTTTAATGGAAGTCCAGGGAGAGAGGAGGACCCCTGGGTAGCTTGCTCGGGTCAGGATCCCTTAGGTGGAGGGCAAGGGGGCACCCTGGGGCCTACACTGCATGTCCAGGGAGAGAGGTGGACCCCTGGGTAGCTTGGTGGGGTCAGGGGCCCTTAGGTGGAGGGCCAGGGGGCACCCTGGGGCCTATACTGCAAGTCCAGGAAGAGATGTGGACCCCTGGGTAGCTTGCTGGGGTCAGGGGCCCTTAGGTGGAGTGCAAGGGGGCACCCTGGGGCCTACACTGCAAGTCCAGGGAGAGAGGTGGACCCCTGGGTAGCTTACTGGGGTCAGAGGCCCTTAGGTGGAGGGCCAGGGGGCACCCTGGGGCCTACACTGCAAGTCCAGGGAGAGAGGTGGACCCCTGGGTAGCTTGCTGGGGTCAGAGGCCCCTAGGTGGAGGGCCAGGAGGCACAATGGGGCCTATACTGCTGGTCCAGAGAGAGAGTTGGACCCCTGGGTAGCTTGCTGGGGTCAGGGGCCCTTAGGTGGAGGGCCAGGGGGCACCCTGGAGCCTACACTGCAAGTCCAGGGAGAGAGGTGGACCCCTGGGTAGCTTGCTGGGGTCAGAGGCCCCCAGGTGGAGGGCCAGGGGGCACCCTTGGGCCTACACTGCAAGTCCAGGGAGAGAGGTGGACCCCTGGGTAGCTTGCTGGGGTCAGAGACCCCTAGTTGGAGGGCAAGGGGGCACCCTGGGGCCTTTAATGGAAGTCCAGGGAGGGAAGTGGACCCAGGGTAGCATGCTGGGGTCAGATTCCCTTAGGTGGAAGGCCAGGGTGCACCCTGGGGCCTATACTGCAAGTCCAGGGAGAGAGGTGGACCCCTGGGTAGCTTGCTGGGGTCAGGGGCCCTTAGGTGGAGGGCCAGGGGCACCCTGGGGCCTATACTGCATGTCCAGGAAGAGATGTGGACCCCTGGGTAGCTTGCTGGGGTCATAGGCCCCTAAGTGGAGTGCCAGAGGCACCCTGGGGCCTATACTGCAAGTCCAGGGAGAGAGGTGGACCCCTGGGTAGCTTGCTGGGGTCATAGGCCCCTAAGTGGAGTGCCAGGGGCACCCTGCGGCCTATACTGCAAGTCCAGGGAGAGAGGTGGACCCCTGGGTAGCTTGCTCGGGTCAGGATCCCTTAGTTGGAGGGCAAGGGGGCACCCTGGGGCCTACACTGCATGTCCAGGGAGAGAGGTGGACCCCTGGGTAGCTTGCTGGGGTCAGGGGCCCTTAGGTGGAGGGCCAGGGGGCACCCTGGGGCCTATACTGCAAGTCCAGGAAGAGATGTGGACCCCTGGGTAGCTTGCTGGGGTCAGGGGCCCTTAGGTGGAGGGCAAGGGGGCACCCTGGGGCCTACACTGCAAGTCCAGGGAGAGAGGTGGACCCCTGGGTAGCTTACTGGGGTCAGAGGCCCTTAGGTGGAGGGCCAGGGGGCACCCTGGGGCCTACACTTCAAGTCCAGGGAGAGAGGTGGACCCCTGGGTAGCTTGCTGGGGTCAGAGGCCCCTAGGTGGAGGGCCAGGAGGCACAATGGGGCCTATACTGCTGGTCCAGGGAGAGAGGTGGACCCCTGGGTAGCTTGCTGGGGTCAGGGGCCCTTAGGTGGAGGGCCAGGGGGCACCCTGGGGCCTACACTGCAAGTCCAGGGAGAGAGGTGGACCCCTGGGTAGCTTGCTGGGGTCAGAGGCCGCCAGGTGGAGGGCCAGGGGGCACCCTTGGGCCTACACTGCAAGTCCAGGTAGAGAGGTGGACCCCTGGGTAGCTTGCTGGGGTCAGAGGCCCCTAGGTGGAGGGCCAGGAGGCACAATGGGGCCTATACTGCTAGTCCAGGGAGAGAGGTGGACCCCTGGGTAGCTTGCTGGGGTCAGGGGCCCTTAGGTGGAGGGCAAGGGGGCACCCTGGGGCCTACACTGCAAGTCCAGGGAGAGAGGTGGACCCCTGGGTAGCTTGCTGGGGTCAGAGGCCCCCAGGTGGAGGGCCAGGGGGCACCCTTGGGCCTACACTGCAAGTCCAGGGAGAGAGGTGGACCCCTGGGTAGCTTGCTGGGGTCAGAGACCCCTAGTTGGAGGGCCAGGGGGCACCCTGGGGCCTTTAATGGAAGTCCAGGGAGAGAGGTGGACCCCTGGGTAGCTTGCTCGGGTCAGGATCCCTTAGGTGGAGGGCAAGGGGGCACCCTGGGGCCTACACTGCATGTCCAGGGAGAGAGGTGGACCCCTGGGTAGCTTGCTGGGGTCAGGGGCCCTTAGGTGGAGGGCCAGGGGGCACCCTGGGGCCTATACTGCAAGTCCAGGAAGAGATGTGGACCCCTGGGTAGCTTGCTGGGGTCAGGGGCCCTTAGGTGGAGGGCAAGGGGGCACCCTGGGGCCTACACTGCAAGTCCAGGGAGAGAGGTGGACCCCTGGGTAGCTTACTGGGGTCAGAGGCCCTTAGGTGGAGGGCCAGGGGGCACCCTGGGGCCTACACTGCAAGTCCAGGGAGAGAGGTGGACCCCTGGGTAGCTTGCTGGGGTCAGAGGCCCCTAGGTGGAGGGCCAGGAGGCACATTGGGGCCTATACTGCTGGTCCAGGGAGAGAGGTGGACCCCTGGGTAGCTTGCTGGGGTCAGGGGCCCTTAGGTGGAGGGCCAAGGGGCACCCTGGGGCCTACACTGCAAGTCCAGGGAGAGAGGTGGCCCCTTGGGTAGCTTGCTGGGGTCAGAGGCCCCTAGGTGGAGGGCCAGGGGGCACCCTTGGGCCTACACTGCAAGTCCAGGGAGAGAGGTGGACCCCTGGGTAGCTTGCTGGGGTCAGAGACCCCTAGTCGGAGGGCAAGGAGGCACCCTGGGGCCTTCAATGGAAGTCCAGGGAGGGAAGTGGACCCTGGGTAGCCTGCTGGGGTCAGATTCCCTTAGGTGGAAGGCCAGGGTGCACCCTGGGGCCTATACTGCAAGTCCAGGGAGAGAGGTGGACCCCTGGGTAGCTTGCTGGGGTCAGGGGCCCTTAGGTGGAGGGCCAGGGGCACCCTGGGGCCTATACTGCATGTCCAGGAAGAGATGTGGACCCCTGGGTAGCTTGCTGGGGTCATAGGCCCCTAAGTGGAGTGCCAGGGGCACCCTGGGGCCTATACTGCAAGTCCAGGGAGAGAGGTGGACCCCTGGGTAGCTTACTGGGGTCAGAGGCCCTTAGGTGGAGGGCCAGGGGGCACCCTGGGGCCTACACTGCAAGTCCAGGGAGAAAGGTGGACCCCTGGGTAGCTTGTTGGGGTCAGAGGCCCCTAGGTGGAGGGCCAGGAGGCACAATGGGGCCTATACTGCTGGTCCAGGGAGAGAGGTGGACCCCTGGGTAGCTTGCTGGGGTCAGGGGCCCTTAGGTGGAGGGCCAGGGGGCACCCTGGGGCCTACACTGCAAGTCCAGGGAGAGAGGTGGACCCCTGGGTAGCTTGCTGGGGTCAGAGGCCCCCAGGTAGAGGGCCAGGGGGCACCCTTGGGCCTACACTGCAAGTCCAGGGAGAGAGGTGGACCCCTGGGTAGCTTGCTGTGGTCAGAGACCCCTAGTTGGAGGGCAAGGAGGCACCCTGGGGCCTTTAATGGAAGTCCAGGGAGGGAAGTGGACCCTGGGTAGCCTGCTGGGGTCAGATTCCCTTAGGTGGAAGGCCAGGGTGAACCCTGGGGCCTACACTGCAAGTCCAGGGAGAGAGGTGGACCCCTGGGTAGCTTGCTGGGGTCAGGGGCCCTTAGGTGGAGGGCCAGGGGCACCCTGGGGCCTATACTGCATGTCCAGGAAGAGATGTGGACCCCTGGGTAGCTTGCTGGGGTCATAGGCCCCTAAGTGGAGTGCCAGGGGCACCCTGGGGCCTATACTGCAAGTCCAGGGAGAGAGGTGGACCCCTGGGTAGCTTGCTGGGGTCAGGGGCACTTAGGTGGAGGGCCAGGGGGCACCCTGGGGCCTACACTGCAAGTCCAGGTAGAGAGGTGGACCCCTGGGTAGCTTGCTGGGGTCAGGGGCCCTTAGGTGGAGGGCAAGGGGGCACCCTGGGGCCTACACTGCAAGTCCAGGGAGAGAGTTGGACCCCTGTTTAGCTTGCTGGGGTCAGAGGCCCTTAGGTGGAGGGCCAGGGGGCACCCTGGGGCCTACACTGCAAGTCCAGGGAGAGAGGTGGACCCCTGGGTAGCTTGCTGGGGTCAGAGGCCCCTAGGTGGAGGGCCAGGAGGCACAATGGGGCCTATACTGCTAGTCCAGGGAGAGAGGTGGACCCCTGGGTAGCTTGCTGGGGTCAGGGGCCCTTAGGTGGAGGGCAAGGGGGCACCCTGGGGCCTACACTGCAAGTCCAGGGAGAGAGGTGGACCCCTGGGTAGCTTGCTGGGGTCAGAGGCCCCCAGGTGGAGGGCCAGGGGGCACCCTTGGGCCTACACTGCAAGTCCAGGGAGAGAGGTGGACCCCTGGGTAGCTTGCTGGGGTCAGAGACCCCTAGTTGGAGGGCCAGGGGGCACCCTGGGGCCTTTAATGGAAGTCCAGGGAGAGAGGTGGACCCCTGGGTAGCTTGCTCGGGTCAGGATCCCTTAGGTGGAGGGCAAGGGGGCACCCTGGGGCCTACACTGCATGTCCAGGGAGAGAGGTGGACCCCTGGGTAGCTTGCTGGGGTCAGGGGCCCTTAGGTGGAGGGCCAGGGGGCACCCTGGGGCCTATACTGCAAGTCCAGGAAGAGATGTGGACCCCTGGGTAGCTTGCTGGGGTCAGGGGCCCTTAGGTGGAGGGCAAGGGGGCACCCTGGGGCCTACACTGCAAGTCCAGGGAGAGAGGTGGACCCCTGGGTAGCTTACTGGGGTCAGAGGCCCTTAGGTGGAGGGCCAGGGGGCACCCTGGGGCCTACACTGCAAGTCCAGGGAGAGAGGTGGACCCCTGGGTAGCTTGCTGGGGTCAGAGGCCCCTAGGTGGAGGGCCAGGAGGAACATTGGGGCCTATACTGCTGGTCCAGGGAGAGAGGTGGACCCCTGGGTAGCTTGCTGGGGTCAGGGGCCCTTAGGTGGAGGGCCAAGGGGCACCCTGGGGCCTACACTGCAAGTCCAGGGAGAGAGGTGGCCCCTTGGGTAGCTTGCTGGGGTCAGAGGCCCCTAGGTGGAGGGCCAGGGGGCACCCTTGGGCCTACACTGCAAGTCCAGGGAGAGAGGTGGACCCCTGGGTAGCTTGCTGGGGTCAGAGACCCCTAGTCGGAGGGCAAGGAGGCACCCTGGGGCCTTCAATGGAAGTCCAGGGAGGGAAGTGGACCCTGGGTAGCCTGCTGGGGTCAGATTCCCTTAGGTGGAAGGCCAGGGTGCACCCTGGGGCCTATACTGCAAGTCCAGGGAGAGAGGTGGACCCCTGGGTAGCTTGCTGGGGTCAGGGGCCCTTAGGTGGAGGGCCAGGGGCACCCTGGGGCCTATACTGCATGTCCAGGAAGAGATGTGGACCCCTGGGTAGCTTGCTGGGGTCATAGGCCCCTAAGTGGAGTGCCAGGGGCACCCTGGGGCCTATACTGCAAGTCCAGGGAGAGAGGTGGACCCCTGGGTAGCTTACTGGGGTCAGAGGCCCTTAGGTGGAGGGCCAGGGGGCACCCTGGGGCCTACACTGCAAGTCCAGGGAGAAAGGTGGACCCCTGGGTAGCTTGTTGGGGTCAGAGGCCCCTAGGTGGAGGGCCAGGAGGCACAATGGGGCCTATACTGCTGGTCCAGGGAGAGAGGTGGACCCCTGGGTAGCTTGCTGGGGTCAGGGGCCCTTAGGTGGAGGGCCAGGGGGCACCCTGGGGCCTACACTGCAAGTCCAGGGAGAGAGGTGGACCCCTGGGTAGCTTGCTGGGGTCAGAGGCCCCCAGGTAGAGGGCCAGGGGGCACCCTTGGGCCTACACTGCAAGTCCAGGGAGAGAGGTGGACCCCTGGGTAGCTTGCTGTGGTCAGAGACCCCTAGTTGGAGGGCAAGGAGGCACCCTGGGGCCTTTAATGGAAGTCCAGGGAGGGAAGTGGACCCTGGGTAGCCTGCTGGGGTCAGATTCCCTTAGGTGGAAGGCCAGGGTGAACCCTGGGGCCTACACTGCAAGTCCAGGGAGAGAGGTGGACCCCTGGGTAGCTTGCTGGGGTCAGGGGCCCTTAGGTGGAGGGCCAGGGGCACCCTGGGGCCTATACTGCATGTCCAGGAAGAGATGTGGACCCCTGGGTAGCTTGCTGGGGTCATAGGCCCCTAAGTGGAGTGCCAGGGGCACCCTGGGGCCTATACTGCAAGTCCAGGGAGAGAGGTGGACCCCTGGGTAGCTTGCTGGGGTCAGGGGCACTTAGGTGGAGGGCCAGGGGGCACCCTGGGGCCTACACTGCAAGTCCAGGTAGAGAGGTGGACCCCTGGGTAGCTTGCTGGGGTCAGGGGCCCTTAGGTGGAGGGCAAGGGGGCACCCTGGGGCCTACACTGCAAGTCCAGGGAGAGAGTTGGACCCCTGTTTAGCTTGCTGGGGTCAGAGGCCCTTAGGTGGAGGGCCAGGGGGCACCCTGGGGCCTACACTGCAAGTCCAGGGAGAGAGGTGGACCCCTGGGTAGCTTGCTGGGGTCAGAGGCCCCTAGGTGGAGGGCCAGGAGGCACAATGGGGCCTATACTGCTAGTCCAGGGAGAGAGGTGGACCCCTGGGTAGCTTGCTGGGGTCAGGGGCCCTTAGGTGGAGGGCAAGGGGGCACCCTGGGGCCTACACTGCAAGTCCAGGGAGAGAGGTGGACCCCTGGGTAGCTTGCTGGGGTCAGAGGCCCCCAGGTGGAGGGCCAGGGGGCACCCTTGGGCCTACACTGCAAGTCCAGGGAGAGAGGTGGACCCCTGGGTAGCTTGCTGGGGTCAGAGACCCCTAGTTGGAGGGCCAGAGGGCACCCTTGGGCCTTTAATGGAAGTCCAGGGAGGGAAGTGGACCCTGGGTAGCCTGCTGGGGTCAGATTCCCTTAGGTGGAAGGCCAGGGCGCACCCTGGGGCCTATACTGCAAGTCCAGGGAGAGAGGTGGACCCCTGGGTAGCTTGCTGGGGTCAGGGGCCCTTAGGTGGAGGGCCAGGTGCACCCTGGGGCCTATACTGCAAGTCCAGGAAGAGAGGTGGACCCCTGGGTAGCTTGCTGGGGTCAGAGGCCCCTAGGTGGAGGGCCAGGGGGCATCCTGGGGCCTACACTGCAAGTCCAGGGATAGACACGGAACCCTGGGTAGCTTGCTGGGGTCAGGGGCACCTAGATGGAGGGCCAGGGGTAACCCTGGGGCCTATACTGCAAGTCCATGGAGAGAGGTGGACCCCTGGTTAGTTTGCTGGGCTCATGGGCCCTTACGTGGAGGGCCAGGGGCACCCTGGGGCCTATATTGCAAGTCCAGGGAGAGAGCTGGTCCTCTTGGTAGCTTGCTTGGGTCAGAAGCCCCTTGGTGGGGTGCAAGGGGGCACCCTGGGGCCTATACTGCAAGTCCAGAGAGAGAGGTGGACCCCTGGGTAGCTTGCTGGGGTAAGGGGCCCCTAGGAAGAGGGCCAGGGGGCACCCTGGGGCCTATACTGCAAGACCAGGGAGAGAGGTGGACCCCTGGGTAGCTTGCTGGGGTCAGGGGCCCTTAGGTGGAGGGCAAGGGGGCACCCTGGGGCCTACACTGCAAGTCCAGGGAGAGAGGTTGACCCCTGGGTAGCTTGCTGGGGTCAGAGGCCCCTAGGTGGAGGGCCAGGAGGCACAATGGGGCCTATACTGCTGGTCCAGGGAGAGAGGTGGACCCCTGGGTAGCTTGCTGGGTTCAGAAGCCCCTAGATGGAGGGCCAGGGGGCACCCTGGGGCCTATACTGCAAGATCAGGCAGAGAGGTGGACCCCTGGGTAGCTTGCTGGGGTCAGAGACCCCTAGGTGGAGGGCAAGGGGGCACCCTGGGGCCTCCACTGCAAGTCCAGGGAGAGAGGTGGACCCCTGGGTAAATTGCTGGGGTCAGAGGCCCCCAGGTGGAGTGCCAAGGGGCACCCTTGGGCCTACACTGCAAGTCCAGGGAGAGAGGTGGACCCCTGGGTAGCTTGCCGGGGTCAGGGACCCCTAGTTGGAGGGCAAGGGGGCACCCTGGGGCCTTTAATGGAAGTCCAGGGAGGGAAGTGGACCCCTGGGTAGCTGGCTAGGGTCAGATTCCCCTAGGTGGAAGGCCAGGGCGCACCCTGGGGCCTATACTGCGAGTCCAGGGAGAGAGGTGGACCCCTGGGTAGCTTGCTAGGGTCAGGGGCCCTTAGGTGGAGGGCCAGAGGGCACCCTGGGGCCTATACTGCAAGTCCAGGAAAAGATGTGGACCCCTGGGTAGCTTGCTGGTGTCATAGGCCCCTAAGTGGAGTGCCAGGGGCACCTTGGGGCCTATACTGCAAGTCCAGGGAGAGAGGTGGAGCCCTGGGTAGCTTGCTGGGGTCAGGGGCCCTTAGGTGGAGGGCCAGGTGGCACCCTGGTGCCTATAATGCAAGTCCAGGAAGAGAGGTGGACTCCTGGGTAGCTTGCTGGGGTCAGAGGCCCCTAGGTGGAGGGCCAGGGGGCATCCTGGGGCCTACATTGCAAGTCCAGGGATAGACACGGACCCCTGGGTAGCTTGCTGGGGTCAGGGGCACCTAGATGGAGGGCCAGGGGTAACCCTGGGGCCTATACTGCAAGTCCAGGGAGAGAGGTGGACCCCTGGTTAGTTTGCTGGGCTCATGGGCCCTTACGTGGAGGGCCAGGGGCACCCTGGGGCCTATACTGCAAGTCCAGGGAGAGAGCTGATTCTCTGGGTAGCTTGCTGGGGTCAAAAGCCCCTAGGTGGGGTGCAAGGGGGCACCCTGGGGCCTATACTGCAAGTCCAGGGAGAGAGGTGGACCCCTGGGTAGCTTGCTGGGGTAAGGGGCCCCTAGGAGGAGGGCCAGGGGGCACCCTGGGGCCTAAACTGCAAGACCAGGGAGAGAGGTGGACCCCTTGGTAGCTTGCTGGGGTCAGGGGCCCTTAGGTGGAGGGCCAGGTGCACCCTGGGGCCTTTAATGGAAGTCCAGGGAGGGAAGTGGACCCTGGGTAGCTTGCTGGGGTCATATTCCCCTAGGTGGAAGGCCAGTGTGCACCCTGGGGCCTATACTGCAAGTCCAGGGAGAGAGGTGGACCCCTGGGTAGCTTGCTGGTGTCAGGGGCCCCTAGGTGGAGGGCCAGGAGGCACAATGGGGCCTATACTGCTGGTCCAGAGAGAGAGTTGGACCCCTGGGTAGCTTGCTGGGGTCAGGGGCCCTTAGGTGGAGGGCCAGGGGGCACCCTGGAGCCTACACTGCAAGTCCAGGGAGAGAGGTGGACCCCTGGGTAGCTTGCTGGGGTCAGAGGCCCCCAGGTGGAGGGCCAGGGGGCACCCTTGGGCCTACACTGCAAGTCCAGGGAGAGAGGTGGACCCCTGGGTAGCTTGCTGGGGTCAGAGACCCCTAGTTGGAGGGCAAGGGGGCACCCTGGGGCCTTTAATGGAAGTCCAGGGAGGGAAGTGGACCCTGGGTAGCATGCTGGGGTCAGATTCCCTTAGGTGGAAGGCCAGGGTGCACCCTGGGGCCTATACTGCAAGTCCAGGGAGAGAGGTGGACCCCTGGGTAGCTTGCTGGGGTCAGGGGCCCTTAGGTGGAGGGCCAGGGGCACCCTGGGGCCTATACTGCATGTCCAGGAAGAGATGTGGACCCCTGGGTAGCTTGCTGGGGTCATAGGCCCCTAAGTGGAGTGCCAGAGGCACCCTGGGGCCTATACTGCAAGTCCAGGGAGAGAGGTGGACCCCTGGGTAGCTTGCTGGGGTCATAGGCCCCTAAGTGGAGTGCCAGGGGCACCCTGCGGCCTATACTGCAAGTCCAGGGAGAGAGGTGGACCCCTGGGTAGCTTGCTCGGGTCAGGATCCCTTAGTTGGAGGGCAAGGGGGCACCCTGGGGCCTACACTGCATGTCCAGGGAGAGAGGTGGACCCCTGGGTAGCTTGCTGGGGTCAGGGGCCCTTAGGTGGAGGGCCAGGGGGCACCCTGGGGCCTATACTGCAAGTCCAGGAAGAGATGTGGACCCCTGGGTAGCTTGCTGGGGTCAGGGGCCCTTAGGTGGAGGGCAAGGGGGCACCCTGGGGCCTACACTGCAAGTCCAGGGAGAGAGGTGGACCCCTGGGTAGCTTACTGGGGTCAGAGGCCCTTAGGTGGAGGGCCAGGGGGCACCCTGGGGCCTACACTTCAAGTCCAGGGAGAGAGGTGGACCCCTGGGTAGCTTGCTGGGGTCAGAGGCCCCTAGGTGGAGGGCCAGGAGGCACAATGGGGCCTATACTGCTGGTCCAGGGAGAGAGGTGGACCCCTGGGTAGCTTGCTGGGGTCAGGGGCCCTTAGGTGGAGGGCCAGGGGGCACCCTGGGGCCTACACTGCAAGTCCAGGGAGAGAGGTGGACCCCTGGGTAGCTTGCTGGGGTCAGAGGCCCCCAGGTGGAGGGCCAGGGGGCACCCTTGGGCCTACACTGCAAGTCCAGGTAGAGAGGTGGACCCCTGGGTAGCTTGCTGGGGTCAGAGGCCCCTAGGTGGAGGGCCAGGAGGCACAATGGGGCCTATACTGCTAGTCCAGGGAGAGAGGTGGACCCCTGGGTAGCTTGCTGGGGTCAGGGGCCCTTAGGTGGAGGGCAAGGGGGCACCCTGGGGCCTACACTGCAAGTCCAGGGAGAGAGGTGGACCCCTGGGTAGCTTGCTGGGGTCAGAGGCCCCCAGGTGGAGGGCCAGGGGGCACCCTTGGGCCTACACTGCAAGTCCAGGGAGAGAGGTGGACCCCTGGGTAGCTTGCTGGGGTCAGAGACCCCTAGTTGGAGGGCCAGGGGGCACCCTGGGGCCTTTAATGGAAGTCCAGGGAGAGAGGTGGACCCCTGGGTAGCTTGCTCGGGTCAGGATCCCTTAGGTGGAGGGCAAGGGGGCACCCTGGGGCCTACACTGCATGTCCAGGGAGAGAGGTGGACCCCTGGGTAGCTTGCTGGGGTCAGGGGCCCTTAGGTGGAGGGCCAGGGGGCACCCTGGGGCCTATACTGCAAGTCCAGGAAGAGATGTGGACCCCTGGGTAGCTTGCTGGGGTCAGAGACCCCTAGTTGGAGGGCAAGGGGGCACCCTGGGGCCTTTAATGGAAGTCCAAGGAGGGAAGTGGACCCTGGGTAGCCTGCTGGGGTCAGATTCCCTTAGGTGGAAGGCCAGGGCGCACCCTGGGGCCTATACTGCAAGTCCAGGGAGAGAGGTGGACCCCTGGGTAGCTTGCTGGGGTAAGGGGCCCTTAGTTGGAGGGCCAGGGGCACCCTGGGAACTATACTGCATGTCCAGGAAGAGATGTGGACCCCTGGGTAGCTTGCTGGGGTCATAGGCCCCTAAGTGGAGTGCCAGGGGCACCCTGGGGCCTATACTGCAAGTACAGGGAGAGAGGTGGACCCCTGGGTAGCTTGCTGGGGTCAGGGGCCCTTAGGTGGAGGGCCAGGGGGCACCCTGGGGCCTACACTGCAAGTCCAGGGAGAGAGGTGGACCCCTGGGTAGCTTGCTGGGGTCAGAGGCCCCTAGGTGGAGGGCCAGGTGGCATAATGGGGCCTATACTGCTGGTCCAGGGAGAGAGGTGGACCCCTGGGTAGCTTGCTGGGGTCAGGGGCCCTTAGGTGGAGGGCCAGGGGTCACCCTGGGGCCTACACTGCAAGTCCAGGGAGAGAGGTGGACCCCTGGGTAGCTTGCTGGGGTCAGAGGCCCCCAGGTGGAGGGCCAGGGGGCACCCTTGGGCCTACACTTCAAGTCCAGGGAGAGAGGTGGACCCCTGGGTAGCTTGCTGGGGTCAGAGACCCCTAGTTGGAGGGCCAGGGGCACCCTGGGGCCTTTTATGGAAGTCCAGGGAGGGAAGTGGACCCTGGGTAGCCTGCTGGGGTCAGATTCCCTTAGGTGGAAGGCCAGGGCGCACCCTGGGGCCTATACTGCAAGTCCAGGGAGAGAGGTGGACCCCTGGGTATCTTGCTGGGGTCAGGGACCCTTAGGTGGAGGGCCAGGTGCACCCTGGGGCCTATACTGCAAGTCCATGAAAAGATGTGGACCCCTGGGTAGCTTGCTGGGGTCATAGGCCCCTAAGTGGAGTGCCAGGGGCACCCTGGGGCCTATACTGCAAGTCCAGGGAGAGAGGTGGACCCCTGGGTAGCTTGCTCGGGTCAGGATCCCTTAGGTGGAGGGCAAGGGGGCACCCTGGGGCCTACACTGCATGTCCAGGGAGAGAGGTGGACCCCTGGGTAGCTTGCTGGGGTCAGGGGCCCTTAGGTGGAGGGCCAGGGGGCACCCTGGGGCCTATACTACAAGTCCAGGAAGAGAAGTGGACCCCTGGGTAGCTTGCTGGGGTCAGGGGCCCTTAGGTGGAGGGCAAGGGGGCACCCTGGGGCCTACACTGCAAGTCCAGGGAGAGAGGTGGACCCCTGGGTAGCTTACTGGGGTCAGAGGCCCTTAGGTGGAGGGCCAGGGGGCACCCTGGGGCCTACACTGCAAGTCCAGGGAGAGAGGTGGACCCCTGGGTAGCTTGCTGGGGTCAGAGGCCCCTAGGTGGAGGGCCAGGAGGCACAATGGGGCCTATACTGCTGGTCCAGGGAGAGAGGTGGACCCCTGGGTAGCTTGCTGGGGTCAGGGGCCCTTAGGTGGAGGGCCAGGGGGCACCCTGGGGCCTACACTGCAAGTCCAGGGAGAGAGGTGGACCCCATGGGTAGCTTGCTGGGGTCAGAGGCCCCCAGGTGGAGGGCCAGGGGGCACCCTTGGGCCTACACTGCAAGTCCAGGGAGAGAGGTGGACCCCTGGGTAGCTTGCTGGGGTCAGAGACCCCTATTTGGAGGGCAAGGGGGCACCCTGGGGCCTTTAATGGAAGTCCAGGGAGGGAAGTGGACCCTGGGTAGCCTGCTGGGGTCAGATTCTCTTAGGTGGAAGGCCAGGGTGCACCCTGGGGCCTATACTGCAAGTCCAGGGAGAGACGTGGACCCCTGGGTAGCTTGCTGGGGTCAGGGGCCCTTAGGTGGAGGGCCAGGGGCACCCTGGGGCCTATACTGCATGTCCAGGAAGAGATGTGGACCCCTGGGTAGCTTGCTGGGGTCATAGGCCCCTAAGTGGAGTGCCAGGGGCACCCTGGGGCCTATACTGCAAGTCCAGGGAGAGAGGTGGACCCCTGGGTAGCTTGCTGGGGTCAGGGGCACTTAGGTGGAGGGCCAGGGGGCACCCTGGGGCCTACACTGCAAGTCCAGGTAGAGAGGTGGACCCCTGGGTAGCTTGCTGGGGTCAGAGGCCCCTAGGTGGAGGGCCAGGAGGCACAATGGGGCCTATACTGCTAGTCCAGGGAGAGAGGTGGACCCCTGGGTAGCTTGCTGGGGTCAGGGGCCCTTAGGTGGAGGGCAAGGGGGCACCCTGGGGCCTACACTGCAAGTCCAGGGAGAGAGGTGGACCCCTGGGTAGCTTGCTGGGGTCAGAGGCCCCCAGGTGGAGGGCCAGGGGGCACCCTTGGGCCTACACTGCAAGTCCAGGGAGAGAGGTGGACCCCTGGGTTGCTTGCTGGGGTCAGAGACCCCTAGTTGGAGGGCCAGGGGGCACCCAGGGGCCTTTAATGGAAGTCCAGGGAGAGAGGAGGACCCCTGGGTAGCTTGCTCGGGTCAGGATCCCTTAGGTGGAGGGCAAGGGGGCACCCTGGGGCCTACACTGCATGTCCAGGGAGAGAGGTGGACCCCTGGGTAGCTTGGTGGGGTCAGGGGCCCTTAGGTGGAGGGCCAGGGGGCACCCTGGGGCCTATACTGCAAGTCCAGGAAGAGATGTGGACCCCTGGGTAGCTTGCTGGGGTCAGGGGCCCTTAGGTGGAGTGCAAGGGGGCACCCTGGGGCCTACACTGCAAGTCCAGGGAGAGAGGTGGACCCCTGGGTAGCTTACTGGGGTCAGAGGCCCTTAGGTGGAGGGCCAGGGGGCACCCTGGGGCCTACACTGCAAGTCCAGGGAGAGAGGTGGACCCCTGGGTAGCTTGCTGGGGTCAGAGGCCCCTAGGTGGAGGGCCAGGAGGCACAATGGGGCCTATACTGCTGGTCCAGAGAGAGAGTTGGACCCCTGGGTAGCTTGCTGGGGTCAGGGGCCCTTAGGTGGAGGGCCAGGGGGCACCCTGGAGCCTACACTGCAAGTCCAGGGAGAGAGGTGGACCCCTGGGTAGCTTGCTGGGGTCAGAGGCCCCCAGGTGGAGGGCCAGGGGGCACCCTTGGGCCTACACTGCAAGTCCAGGGAGAGAGGTGGACCCCTGGGTAGCTTGCTGGGGTCAGAGACCCCTAGTTGGAGGGCAAGGGGGCACCCTGGGGCCTTTAATGGAAGTCCAGGGAGGGAAGTGGACCCAGGGTAGCATGCTGGGGTCAGATTCCCTTAGGTGGAAGGCCAGGGTGCACCCTGGGGCCTATACTGCAAGTCCAGGGAGAGAGGTGGACCCCTGGGTAGCTTGCTGGGGTCAGGGGCCCTTAGGTGGAGGGCCAGGGGCACCCTGGGGCCTATACTGCATGTCCAGGAAGAGATGTGGACCCCTGGGTAGCTTGCTGGGGTCATAGGCCCCTAAGTGGAGTGCCAGAGGCACCCTGGGGCCTATACTGCAAGTCCAGGGAGAGAGGTGGACCCCTGGGTAGCTTGCTGGGGTCATAGGCCCCTAAGTGGAGTGCCAGGGGCACCCTGCGGCCTATACTGCAAGTCCAGGGAGAGAGGTGGACCCCTGGGTAGCTTGCTCGGGTCAGGATCCCTTAGTTGGAGGGCAAGGGGGCACCCTGGGGCCTACACTGCATGTCCAGGGAGAGAGGTGGACCCCTGGGTAGCTTGCTGGGGTCAGGGGCCCTTAGGTGGAGGGCCAGGGGGCACCCTGGGGCCTATACTGCAAGTCCAGGAAGAGATGTGGACCCCTGGGTAGCTTGCTGGGGTCAGGGGCCCTTAGGTGGAGGGCAAGGGGGCACCCTGGGGCCTACACTGCAAGTCCAGGGAGAGAGGTGGACCCCTGGGTAGCTTACTGGGGTCAGAGGCCCTTAGGTGGAGGGCCAGGGGGCACCCTGGGGCCTACACTTCAAGTCCAGGGAGAGAGGTGGACCCCTGGGTAGCTTGCTGGGGTCAGAGGCCCCTAGGTGGAGGGCCAGGAGGCACAATGGGGCCTATACTGCTGGTCCAGGGAGAGAGGTGGACCCCTGGGTAGCTTGCTGGGGTCAGGGGCCCTTAGGTGGAGGGCCAGGGGGCACCCTGGGGCCTACACTGCAAGTCCAGGGAGAGAGGTGGACCCCTGGGTAGCTTGCTGGGGTCAGAGGCCGCCAGGTGGAGGGCCAGGGGGCACCCTTGGGCCTACACTGCAAGTCCAGGTAGAGAGGTGGACCCCTGGGTAGCTTGCTGGGGTCAGAGGCCCCTAGGTGGAGGGCCAGGAGGCACAATGGGGCCTATACTGCTAGTCCAGGGAGAGAGGTGGACCCCTGGGTAGCTTGCTGGGGTCAGGGGCCCTTAGGTGGAGGGCAAGGGGGCACCCTGGGGCCTACACTGCAAGTCCAGGGAGAGAGGTGGACCCCTGGGTAGCTTGCTGGGGTCAGAGGCCCCCAGGTGGAGGGCCAGGGGGCACCCTTGGGCCTACACTGCAAGTCCAGGGAGAGAGGTGGACCCCTGGGTAGCTTGCTGGGGTCAGAGACCCCTAGTTGGAGGGCCAGGGGGCACCCTGGGGCCTTTAATGGAAGTCCAGGGAGAGAGGTGGACCCCTGGGTAGCTTGCTCGGGTCAGGATCCCTTAGGTGGAGGGCAAGGGGGCACCCTGGGGCCTACACTGCATGTCCAGGGAGAGAGGTGGACCCCTGGGTAGCTTGCTGGGGTCAGGGGCCCTTAGGTGGAGGGCCAGGGGGCACCCTGGGGCCTATACTGCAAGTCCAGGAAGAGATGTGGACCCCTGGGTAGCTTGCTGGGGTCAGGGGCCCTTAGGTGGAGGGCAAGGGGGCACCCTGGGGCCTACACTGCAAGTCCAGGGAGAGAGGTGGACCCCTGGGTAGCTTACTGGGGTCAGAGGCCCTTAGGTGGAGGGCCAGGGGGCACCCTGGGGCCTACACTGCAAGTCCAGGGAGAGAGGTGGACCCCTGGGTAGCTTGCTGGGGTCAGAGGCCCCTAGGTGGAGGGCCAGGAGGCACATTGGGGCCTATACTGCTGGTCCAGGGAGAGAGGTGGACCCCTGGGTAGCTTGCTGGGGTCAGGGGCCCTTAGGTGGAGGGCCAAGGGGCACCCTGGGGCCTACACTGCAAGTCCAGGGAGAGAGGTGGCCCCTTGGGTAGCTTGCTGGGGTCAGAGGCCCCTAGGTGGAGGGCCAGGGGGCACCCTTGGGCCTACACTGCAAGTCCAGGGAGAGAGGTGGACCCCTGGGTAGCTTGCTGGGGTCAGAGACCCCTAGTCGGAGGGCAAGGAGGCACCCTGGGGCCTTCAATGGAAGTCCAGGGAGGGAAGTGGACCCTGGGTAGCCTGCTGGGGTCAGATTCCCTTAGGTGGAAGGCCAGGGTGCACCCTGGGGCCTATACTGCAAGTCCAGGGAGAGAGGTGGACCCCTGGGTAGCTTGCTGGGGTCAGGGGCCCTTAGGTGGAGGGCCAGGGGCACCCTGGGGCCTATACTGCATGTCCAGGAAGAGATGTGGACCCCTGGGTAGCTTGCTGGGGTCATAGGCCCCTAAGTGGAGTGCCAGGGGCACCCTGGGGCCTATACTGCAAGTCCAGGGAGAGAGGTGGACCCCTGGGTAGCTTACTGGGGTCAGAGGCCCTTAGGTGGAGGGCCAGGGGGCACCCTGGGGCCTACACTGCAAGTCCAGGGAGAAAGGTGGACCCCTGGGTAGCTTGTTGGGGTCAGAGGCCCCTAGGTGGAGGGCCAGGAGGCACAATGGGGCCTATACTGCTGGTCCAGGGAGAGAGGTGGACCCCTGGGTAGCTTGCTGGGGTCAGGGGCCCTTAGGTGGAGGGCCAGGGGGCACCCTGGGGCCTACACTGCAAGTCCAGGGAGAGAGGTGGACCCCTGGGTAGCTTGCTGGGGTCAGAGGCCCCCAGGTAGAGGGCCAGGGGGCACCCTTGGGCCTACACTGCAAGTCCAGGGAGAGAGGTGGACCCCTGGGTAGCTTGCTGTGGTCAGAGACCCCTAGTTGGAGGGCAAGGAGGCACCCTGGGGCCTTTAATGGAAGTCCAGGGAGGGAAGTGGACCCTGGGTAGCCTGCTGGGGTCAGATTCCCTTAGGTGGAAGGCCAGGGTGAACCCTGGGGCCTACACTGCAAGTCCAGGGAGAGAGGTGGACCCCTGGGTAGCTTGCTGGGGTCAGGGGCCCTTAGGTGGAGGGCCAGGGGCACCCTGGGGCCTATACTGCATGTCCAGGAAGAGATGTGGACCCCTGGGTAGCTTGCTGGGGTCATAGGCCCCTAAGTGGAGTGCCAGGGGCACCCTGGGGCCTATACTGCAAGTCCAGGGAGAGAGGTGGACCCCTGGGTAGCTTGCTGGGGTCAGGGGCACTTAGGTGGAGGGCCAGGGGGCACCCTGGGGCCTACACTGCAAGTCCAGGTAGAGAGGTGGACCCCTGGGTAGCTTGCTGGGGTCAGGGGCCCTTAGGTGGAGGGCAAGGGGGCACCCTGGGGCCTACACTGCAAGTCCAGGGAGAGAGTTGGACCCCTGTTTAGCTTGCTGGGGTCAGAGGCCCTTAGGTGGAGGGCCAGGGGGCACCCTGGGGCCTACACTGCAAGTCCAGGGAGAGAGGTGGACCCCTGGGTAGCTTGCTGGGGTCAGAGGCCCCTAGGTGGAGGGCCAGGAGGCACAATGGGGCCTATACTGCTAGTCCAGGGAGAGAGGTGGACCCCTGGGTAGCTTGCTGGGGTCAGGGGCCCTTAGGTGGAGGGCAAGGGGGCACCCTGGGGCCTACACTGCAAGTCCAGGGAGAGAGGTGGACCCCTGGGTAGCTTGCTGGGGTCAGAGGCCCCCAGGTGGAGGGCCAGGGGGCACCCTTGGGCCTACACTGCAAGTCCAGGGAGAGAGGTGGACCCCTGGGTAGCTTGCTGGGGTCAGAGACCCCTAGTTGGAGGGCCAGGGGGCACCCTGGGGCCTTTAATGGAAGTCCAGGGAGAGAGGTGGACCCCTGGGTAGCTTGCTCGGGTCAGGATCCCTTAGGTGGAGGGCAAGGGGGCACCCTGGGGCCTACACTGCATGTCCAGGGAGAGAGGTGGACCCCTGGGTAGCTTGCTGGGGTCAGGGGCCCTTAGGTGGAGGGCCAGGGGGCACCCTGGGGCCTATACTGCAAGTCCAGGAAGAGATGTGGACCCCTGGGTAGCTTGCTGGGGTCAGGGGCCCTTAGGTGGAGGGCAAGGGGGCACCCTGGGGCCTACACTGCAAGTCCAGGGAGAGAGGTGGACCCCTGGGTAGCTTACTGGGGTCAGAGGCCCTTAGGTGGAGGGCCAGGGGGCACCCTGGGGCCTACACTGCAAGTCCAGGGAGAGAGGTGGACCCCTGGGTAGCTTGCTGGGGTCAGAGGCCCCTAGGTGGAGGGCCAGGAGGCACATTGGGGCCTATACTGCTGGTCCAGGGAGAGAGGTGGACCCCTGGGTAGCTTGCTGGGGTCAGGGGCCCTTAGGTGGAGGGCCAAGGGGCACCCTGGGGCCTACACTGCAAGTCCAGGGAGAGAGGTGGCCCCTTGGGTAGCTTGCTGGGGTCAGAGGCCCCTAGGTGGAGGGCCAGGGGGCACCCTTGGGCCTACACTGCAAGTCCAGGGAGAGAGGTGGACCCCTGGGTAGCTTGCTGGGGTCAGAGACCCCTAGTCGGAGGGCAAGGAGGCACCCTGGGGCCTTCAATGGAAGTCCAGGGAGGGAAGTGGACCCTGGGTAGCCTGCTGGGGTCAGATTCCCTTAGGTGGAAGGCCAGGGTGCACCCTGGGGCCTATACTGCAAGTCCAGGGAGAGAGGTGGACCCCTGGGTAGCTTGCTGGGGTCAGGGGCCCTTAGGTGGAGGGCCAGGGGCACCCTGGGGCCTATACTGCATGTCCAGGAAGAGATGTGGACCCCTGGGTAGCTTGCTGGGGTCATAGGCCCCTAAGTGGAGTGCCAGGGGCACCCTGGGGCCTATACTGCAAGTCCAGGGAGAGAGGTGGACCCCTGGGTAGCTTACTGGGGTCAGAGGCCCTTAGGTGGAGGGCCAGGGGGCACCCTGGGGCCTACACTGCAAGTCCAGGGAGAAAGGTGGACCCCTGGGTAGCTTGTTGGGGTCAGAGGCCCCTAGGTGGAGGGCCAGGAGGCACAATGGGGCCTATACTGCTGGTCCAGGGAGAGAGGTGGACCCCTGGGTAGCTTGCTGGGGTCAGGGGCCCTTAGGTGGAGGGCCAGGGGGCACCCTGGGGCCTACACTGCAAGTCCAGGGAGAGAGGTGGACCCCTGGGTAGCTTGCTGGGGTCAGAGGCCCCCAGGTAGAGGGCCAGGGGGCACCCTTGGGCCTACACTGCAAGTCCAGGGAGAGAGGTGGACCCCTGGGTAGCTTGCTGTGGTCAGAGACCCCTAGTTGGAGGGCAAGGAGGCACCCTGGGGCCTTTAATGGAAGTCCAGGGAGGGAAGTGGACCCTGGGTAGCCTGCTGGGGTCAGATTCCCTTAGGTGGAAGGCCAGGGTGAACCCTGGGGCCTACACTGCAAGTCCAGGGAGAGAGGTGGACCCCTGGGTAGCTTGCTGGGGTCAGGGGCCCTTAGGTGGAGGGCCAGGGGCACCCTGGGGCCTATACTGCATGTCCAGGAAGAGATGTGGACCCCTGGGTAGCTTGCTGGGGTCATAGGCCCCTAAGTGGAGTGCCAGGGGCACCCTGGGGCCTATACTGCAAGTCCAGGGAGAGAGGTGGACCCCTGGGTAGCTTGCTGGGGTCAGGGGCACTTAGGTGGAGGGCCAGGGGGCACCCTGGGGCCTACACTGCAAGTCCAGGTAGAGAGGTGGACCCCTGGGTAGCTTGCTGGGGTCAGGGGCCCTTAGGTGGAGGGCAAGGGGGCACCCTGGGGCCTACACTGCAAGTCCAGGGAGAGAGTTGGACCCCTGTTTAGCTTGCTGGGGTCAGAGGCCCTTAGGTGGAGGGCCAGGGGGCACCCTGGGGCCTACACTGCAAGTCCAGGGAGAGAGGTGGACCCCTGGGTAGCTTGCTGGGGTCAGAGGCCCCTAGGTGGAGGGCCAGGAGGCACAATGGGGCCTATACTGCTAGTCCAGGGAGAGAGGTGGACCCCTGGGTAGCTTGCTGGGGTCAGGGGCCCTTAGGTGGAGGGCAAGGGGGCACCCTGGGGCCTACACTGCAAGTCCAGGGAGAGAGGTGGACCCCTGGGTAGCTTGCTGGGGTCAGAGGCCCCCAGGTGGAGGGCCAGGGGGCACCCTTGGGCCTACACTGCAAGTCCAGGGAGAGAGGTGGACCCCTGGGTAGCTTGCTGGGGTCAGAGACCCCTAGTTGGAGGGCCAGGGGGCACCCTGGGGCCTTTAATGGAAGTCCAGGGAGAGAGGTGGACCCCTGGGTAGCTTGCTCGGGTCAGGATCCCTTAGGTGGAGGGCAAGGGGGCACCCTGGGGCCTACACTGCATGTCCAGGGAGAGAGGTGGACCCCTGGGTAGCTTGCTGGGGTCAGGGGCCCTTAGGTGGAGGGCCAGGGGGCACCCTGGGGCCTATACTGCAAGTCCAGGAAGAGATGTGGACCCCTGGGTAGCTTGCTGGGGTCAGGGGCCCTTAGGTGGAGGGCAAGGGGGCACCCTGGGGCCTACACTGCAAGTCCAGGGAGAGAGGTGGACCCCTGGGTAGCTTACTGGGGTCAGAGGCCCTTAGGTGGAGGGCCAGGGGGCACCCTGGGGCCTACACTGCAAGTCCAGGGAGAGAGGTGGACCCCTGGGTAGCTTGCTGGGGTCAGAGGCCCCTAGGTGGAGGGCCAGGAGGAACATTGGGGCCTATACTGCTGGTCCAGGGAGAGAGGTGGACCCCTGGGTAGCTTGCTGGGGTCAGGGGCCCTTAGGTGGAGGGCCAAGGGGCACCCTGGGGCCTACACTGCAAGTCCAGGGAGAGAGGTGGCCCCTTGGGTAGCTTGCTGGGGTCAGAGGCCCCTAGGTGGAGGGCCAGGGGGCACCCTTGGGCCTACACTGCAAGTCCAGGGAGAGAGGTGGACCCCTGGGTAGCTTGCTGGGGTCAGAGACCCCTAGTCGGAGGGCAAGGAGGCACCCTGGGGCCTTCAATGGAAGTCCAGGGAGGGAAGTGGACACTGGGTAGCCTGCTGGGGTCAGATTCCCTTAGGTGGAAGGCCAGGGTGCACCCTGGGGCCTATACTGCAAGTCCAGGGAGAGAGGTGGACCCCTGGGTAGCTTGCTGGGGTCAGGGGCCCTTAGGTGGAGGGCCAGGGGCACCCTGGGGCCTATACTGCATGTCCAGGAAGAGATGTGGACCCCTGGGTAGCTTGCTGGGGTCATAGGCCCCTAAGTGGAGTGCCAGGGGCACCCTGGGGCCTATACTGCAAGTCCAGGGAGAGAGGTGGACCCCTGGGTAGCTTACTGGGGTCAGAGGCCCTTAGGTGGAGGGCCAGGGGGCACCCTGGGGCCTACACTGCAAGTCCAGGGAGAAAGGTGGACCCCTGGGTAGCTTGTTGGGGTCAGAGGCCCCTAGGTGGAGGGCCAGGAGGCACAATGGGGCCTATACTGCTGGTCCAGGGAGAGAGGTGGACCCCTGGGTAGCTTGCTGGGGTCAGGGGCCCTTAGGTGGAGGGCCAGGGGGCACCCTGGGGCCTACACTGCAAGTCCAGGGAGAGAGGTGGACCCCTGGGTAGCTTGCTGGGGTCAGAGGCCCCCAGGTAGAGGGCCAGGGGGCACCCTTGGGCCTACACTGCAAGTCCAGGGAGAGAGGTGGACCCCTGGGTAGCTTGCTGTGGTCAGAGACCCCTAGTTGGAGGGCAAGGAGGCACCCTGGGGCCTTTAATGGAAGTCCAGGGAGGGAAGTGGACCCTGGGTAGCCTGCTGGGGTCAGATTCCCTTAGGTGGAAGGCCAGGGTGAACCCTGGGGCCTACACTGCAAGTCCAGGGAGAGAGGTGGACCCCTGGGTAGCTTGCTGGGGTCAGGGGCCCTTAGGTGGAGGGCCAGGGGCACCCTGGGGCCTATACTGCATGTCCAGGAAGAGATGTGGACCCCTGGGTAGCTTGCTGGGGTCATAGGCCCCTAAGTGGAGTGCCAGGGGCACCCTGGGGCCTATACTGCAAGTCCAGGGAGAGAGGTGGACCCCTGGGTAGCTTGCTGGGGTCAGGGGCACTTAGGTGGAGGGCCAGGGGGCACCCTGGGGCCTACACTGCAAGTCCAGGTAGAGAGGTGGACCCCTGGGTAGCTTGCTGGGGTCAGGGGCCCTTAGGTGGAGGGCAAGGGGGCACCCTGGGGCCTACACTGCAAGTCCAGGGAGAGAGTTGGACCCCTGTTTAGCTTGCTGGGGTCAGAGGCCCTTAGGTGGAGGGCCAGGGGGCACCCTGGGGCCTACACTGCAAGTCCAGGGAGAGAGGTGGACCCCTGGGTAGCTTGCTGGGGTCAGAGGCCCCTAGGTGGAGGGCCAGGAGGCACAATGGGGCCTATACTGCTAGTCCAGGGAGAGAGGTGGACCCCTGGGTAGCTTGCTGGGGTCAGGGGCCCTTAGGTGGAGGGCAAGGGGGCACCCTGGGGCCTACACTGCAAGTCCAGGGAGAGAGGTGGACCCCTGGGTAGCTTGCTGGGGTCAGAGGCCCCCAGGTGGAGGGCCAGGGGGCACCCTTGGGCCTACACTGCAAGTCCAGGGAGAGAGGTGGACCCCTGGGTAGCTTGCTGGGGTCAGAGACCCCTAGTTGGAGGGCCAGAGGGCACCCTTGGGCCTTTAATGGAAGTCCAGGGAGGGAAGTGGACCCTGGGTAGCCTGCTGGGGTCAGATTCCCTTAGGTGGAAGGCCAGGGCGCACCCTGGGGCCTATACTGCAAGTCCAGGGAGAGAGGTGGACCCCTGGGTAGCTTGCTGGGGTCAGGGGCCCTTAGGTGGAGGGCCAGGTGCACCCTGGGGCCTATACTGCAAGTCCAGGAAGAGAGGTGGACCCCTGGGTAGCTTGCTGGGGTCAGAGGCCCCTAGGTGGAGGGCCAGGGGGCATCCTGGGGCCTACACTGCAAGTCCAGGGATAGACACGGAACCCTGGGTAGCTTGCTGGGGTCAGGGGCACCTAGATGGAGGGCCAGGGGTAACCCTGGGGCCTATACTGCAAGTCCATGGAGAGAGGTGGACCCCTGGTTAGTTTGCTGGGCTCATGGGCCCTTACGTGGAGGGCCAGGGGCACCCTGGGGCCTATATTGCAAGTCCAGGGAGAGAGCTGGTCCTCTTGGTAGCTTGCTTGGGTCAGAAGCCCCTTGGTGGGGTGCAAGGGGGCACCCTGGGGCCTATACTGCAAGTCCAGAGAGAGAGGTGGACCCCTGGGTAGCTTGCTGGGGTAAGGGGCCCCTAGGAAGAGGGCCAGGGGGCACCCTGGGGCCTATACTGCAAGACCAGGGAGAGAGGTGGACCCCTGGGTAGCTTGCTGGGGTCAGGGGCCCTTAGGTGGAGGGCAAGGGGGCACCCTGGGGCCTACACTGCAAGTCCAGGGAGAGAGGTTGACCCCTGGGTAGCTTGCTGGGGTCAGAGGCCCCTAGGTGGAGGGCCAGGAGGCACAATGGGGCCTATACTGCTGGTCCAGGGAGAGAGGTGGACCCCTGGGTAGCTTGCTGGGTTCAGAAGCCCCTAGATGGAGGGCCAGGGGGCACCCTGGGGCCTATACTGCAAGATCAGGCAGAGAGGTGGACCCCTGGGTAGCTTGCTGGGGTCAGAGACCCCTAGGTGGAGGGCAAGGGGGCACCCTGGGGCCTCCACTGCAAGTCCAGGGAGAGAGGTGGACCCCTGGGTAAATTGCTGGGGTCAGAGGCCCCCAGGTGGAGTGCCAAGGGGCACCCTTGGGCCTACACTGCAAGTCCAGGGAGAGAGGTGGACCCCTGGGTAGCTTGCCGGGGTCAGGGACCCCTAGTTGGAGGGCAAGGGGGCACCCTGGGGCCTTTAATGGAAGTCCAGGGAGGGAAGTGGACCCCTGGGTAGCTGGCTAGGGTCAGATTCCCCTAGGTGGAAGGCCAGGGCGCACCCTGGGGCCTATACTGCGAGTCCAGGGAGAGAGGTGGACCCCTGGGTAGCTTGCTAGGGTCAGGGGCCCTTAGGTGGAGGGCCAGAGGGCACCCTGGGGCCTATACTGCAAGTCCAGGAAAAGATGTGGACCCCTGGGTAGCTTGCTGGTGTCATAGGCCCCTAAGTGGAGTGCCAGGGGCACCTTGGGGCCTATACTGCAAGTCCAGGGAGAGAGGTGGAGCCCTGGGTAGCTTGCTGGGGTCAGGGGCCCTTAGGTGGAGGGCCAGGTGGCACCCTGGTGCCTATAATGCAAGTCCAGGAAGAGAGGTGGACTCCTGGGTAGCTTGCTGGGGTCAGAGGCCCCTAGGTGGAGGGCCAGGGGGCATCCTGGGGCCTACATTGCAAGTCCAGGGATAGACACGGACCCCTGGGTAGCTTGCTGGGGTCAGGGGCACCTAGATGGAGGGCCAGGGGTAACCCTGGGGCCTATACTGCAAGTCCAGGGAGAGAGGTGGACCCCTGGTTAGTTTGCTGGGCTCATGGGCCCTTACGTGGAGGGCCAGGGGCACCCTGGGGCCTATACTGCAAGTCCAGGGAGAGAGCTGATTCTCTGGGTAGCTTGCTGGGGTCAAAAGCCCCTAGGTGGGGTGCAAGGGGGCACCCTGGGGCCTATACTGCAAGTCCAGGGAGAGAGGTGGACCCCTGGGTAGCTTGCTGGGGTAAGGGGCCCCTAGGAGGAGGGCCAGGGGGCACCCTGGGGCCTAAACTGCAAGACCAGGGAGAGAGGTGGACCCCTTGGTAGCTTGCTGGGGTCAGGGGCCCTTAGGTGGAGGGCCAGGTGCACCCTGGGGCCTTTAATGGAAGTCCAGGGAGGGAAGTGGACCCTGGGTAGCTTGCTGGGGTCATATTCCCCTAGGTGGAAGGCCAGTGTGCACCCTGGGGCCTATACTGCAAGTCCAGGGAGAGAGGTGGACCCCTGGGTAGCTTGCTGGTGTCAGGGGCCCCTAGGTGGAGGGCCAGGAGGCACAATGGGGCCTATACTGCTGGTCCAGAGAGAGAGTTGGACCCCTGGGTAGCTTGCTGGGGTCAGGGGCCCTTAGGTGGAGGGCCAGGGGGCACCCTGGAGCCTACACTGCAAGTCCAGGGAGAGAGGTGGACCCCTGGGTAGCTTGCTGGGGTCAGAGGCCCCCAGGTGGAGGGCCAGGGGGCACCCTTGGGCCTACACTGCAAGTCCAGGGAGAGAGGTGGACCCCTGGGTAGCTTGCTGGGGTCAGAGACCCCTAGTTGGAGGGCAAGGGGGCACCCTGGGGCCTTTAATGGAAGTCCAGGGAGGGAAGTGGACCCTGGGTAGCATGCTGGGGTCAGATTCCCTTAGGTGGAAGGCCAGGGTGCACCCTGGGGCCTATACTGCAAGTCCAGGGAGAGAGGTGGACCCCTGGGTAGCTTGCTGGGGTCAGGGGCCCTTAGGTGGAGGGCCAGGGGCACCCTGGGGCCTATACTGCATGTCCAGGAAGAGATGTGGACCCCTGGGTAGCTTGCTGGGGTCATAGGCCCCTAAGTGGAGTGCCAGAGGCACCCTGGGGCCTATACTGCAAGTCCAGGGAGAGAGGTGGACCCCTGGGTAGCTTGCTGGGGTCATAGGCCCCTAAGTGGAGTGCCAGGGGCACCCTGCGGCCTATACTGCAAGTCCAGGGAGAGAGGTGGACCCCTGGGTAGCTTGCTCGGGTCAGGATCCCTTAGTTGGAGGGCAAGGGGGCACCCTGGGGCCTACACTGCATGTCCAGGGAGAGAGGTGGACCCCTGGGTAGCTTGCTGGGGTCAGGGGCCCTTAGGTGGAGGGCCAGGGGGCACCCTGGGGCCTATACTGCAAGTCCAGGAAGAGATGTGGACCCCTGGGTAGCTTGCTGGGGTCAGGGGCCCTTAGGTGGAGGGCAAGGGGGCACCCTGGGGCCTACACTGCAAGTCCAGGGAGAGAGGTGGACCCCTGGGTAGCTTACTGGGGTCAGAGGCCCTTAGGTGGAGGGCCAGGGGGCACCCTGGGGCCTACACTTCAAGTCCAGGGAGAGAGGTGGACCCCTGGGTAGCTTGCTGGGGTCAGAGGCCCCTAGGTGGAGGGCCAGGAGGCACAATGGGGCCTATACTGCTGGTCCAGGGAGAGAGGTGGACCCCTGGGTAGCTTGCTGGGGTCAGGGGCCCTTAGGTGGAGGGCCAGGGGGCACCCTGGGGCCTACACTGCAAGTCCAGGGAGAGAGGTGGACCCCTGGGTAGCTTGCTGGGGTCAGAGGCCCCCAGGTGGAGGGCCAGGGGGCACCCTTGGGCCTACACTGCAAGTCCAGGTAGAGAGGTGGACCCCTGGGTAGCTTGCTGGGGTCAGAGGCCCCTAGGTGGAGGGCCAGGAGGCACAATGGGGCCTATACTGCTAGTCCAGGGAGAGAGGTGGACCCCTGGGTAGCTTGCTGGGGTCAGGGGCCCTTAGGTGGAGGGCAAGGGGGCACCCTGGGGCCTACACTGCAAGTCCAGGGAGAGAGGTGGACCCCTGGGTAGCTTGCTGGGGTCAGAGGCCCCCAGGTGGAGGGCCAGGGGGCACCCTTGGGCCTACACTGCAAGTCCAGGGAGAGAGGTGGACCCCTGGGTAGCTTGCTGGGGTCAGAGACCCCTAGTTGGAGGGCCAGGGGGCACCCTGGGGCCTTTAATGGAAGTCCAGGGAGAGAGGTGGACCCCTGGGTAGCTTGCTCGGGTCAGGATCCCTTAGGTGGAGGGCAAGGGGGCACCCTGGGGCCTACACTGCATGTCCAGGGAGAGAGGTGGACCCCTGGGTAGCTTGCTGGGGTCAGGGGCCCTTAGGTGGAGGGCCAGGGGGCACCCTGGGGCCTATACTGCAAGTCCAGGAAGAGATGTGGACCCCTGGGTAGCTTGCTGGGGTCAGGGGCCCTTAGGTGGAGGGCAAGGGGGCACCCTGGGGCCTACACTGCAAGTCCAGGGAGAGAGGTGGACCCCTGGGTAGCTTACTGGGGTCAGAGGCCCTTAGGTGGAGGGCCAGGGGGCACCCTGGGGCCTACACTGCAAGTCCAGGGAGAGAGGTGGACCCCTGGGTAGCTTGCTGGGGTCAGAGGCCCCTAGGTGGAGGGCCAGGAGGCACATTGGGGCCTATACTGCTGGTCCAGGGAGAGAGGTGGACCCCTGGGTAGCTTGCTGGGGTCAGGGGCCCTTAGGTGGAGGGCCAAGGGGCACCCTGGGGCCTACACTGCAAGTCCAGGGAGAGAGGTGGACCCCTGGGTAGCTTGCTGGGGTCAGAGGCCCCTAGGTGGAGGGCCAGGGGGCACCCTTGGGCCTACACTGCAAGTCCAGGGAGAGAGGTGGACCCCTGGGTAGCTTGCTGGGGTCAGAGACCCCTAGTCGGAGGGCAAGGAGGCACCCTGGGGCCTTTAATGGAAGTCCAGGGAGGGAAGTGGACCCTGGGTAGCCTGCTGGGGTCAGATTCCCTTAGGTGGAAGGCCAGGGTGCACCCTGGGGCCTATACTGCAAGTCCAGGGAGAGAGGTGGACCCCTGGGTAGCTTGCTGGGGTCAGGGGCCCTTAGGTGGAGGGCCAGGGGCACCCTGGGGCCTATACTGCATGTCCAGGAAGAGATGTGGACCCCTGGGTAGCTTGCTGGGGTCATAGGCCCCTAAGTGGAGTGCCAGGGGCACCCTGGGGCCTATACTGCAAGTCCAGGGAGAGAGGTGGACCCCTGGGTAGCTTACTGGGGTCAGAGGCCCTTAGGTGGAGGGCCAGGGGGCACCCTGTGGCCTACACTGCAAGTCCAGGGAGAGAGGTGGACCCCTGGGTAGCTTGTTGGGGTCAGAGGCCCCTAGGTGGAGGGCCAGGAGGCACAATGGGGCCTATACTGCTGGTCAAGGGAGAGAGGTGGACCCCTGGGTAGCTTGCTGGGGTCAGGGGCCCTTAGGTGGAGGGCCAGGGGGCACCCTGGGGCCTACACTGCAAGTCCAGGGAGAGAGGTGGACCCCTGGGTAGCTTGCTGGGGTCAGAGGCCCCCAGGTAGAGGGCCAGGGGGCACCCTTGATCCTACACTGCAAGTCCAGGGAGAGAGGTGGACCCCTGGGTAGCTTGCTGGGGTCAGAGACCCCTAGATGGAGGGCAAGGAGGCACCCTGGGGCCTTTAATGGAAGTCCAGGGAGGGAAGTGGACCCTGGGTAGCTTGCTGGGGTCAGATTCCCTTAGGTGGAAGGCCAGGGTGAACCCTGGGGCCTACACTGCAAGTCCAGGGAGAGAGGTGGACCCCTGGGTAGCTTGCTGGGGTCAGGGGCCCTTAGGTGGAGGGCCAGGGGCACCCTGGGGCCTATACTGCATGTCCAGGAAGAGATGTGGACCCCTGGGTAGCTTGCTGGGGTCATAGGCCCCTAAGTGGAGTGCCAGGGGCACCCTGGGGCCTATACTGCAAGTCCAGGGAGAGAGGTGGACCCCTGGGTAGCTTGCTGGGGTCAGGGGCACTTAGGTGGAGGGCCAGGGGGCACCCTGGGGCCTACACTGCAAGTCCAGGTAGAGAGGTGGACCCCTGGGTAGCTTGCTGGGGTCAGGGGCCCTTAGGTGGAGGGCAAGAGGGCACCCTGGGGCCTACACTGCAAGTCCAGGGAGAGAGTTGGACCCCTGTTTGGCTTGCTGGGGTCAGAGGCCCTTAGGTGGAGGGCCAGGGGGCACCCTGGGGCCTACACTGCAAGTCCAGGGAGAGAGGTGGACCCCTGGGTAACTTGCTGGGGTCAGAGGCCCCTAGGTGGAGGGCCAGGAGGCACAATGGGGCCTATACTGCTGGTCCAGGGAGAGAGTTGGACCCCTGGGTAGCTTGCTGGGGTCAGGGGCCCTTAGGTGGAGGGCCAGGGGGCACCCTGGGGCCTATACTGCAAGTCCAGGGAGAGAGGTGGACCCCTGGGTAGCTTACTGGGGTCAGAGGCCCTTAGGTGGAGGGCCAGGGGGCACCCTGTGGCCTACACTGCAAGTCCAGGGAGAGAGGTGGACCCCTGGGTAGCTTGTTGGGGTCAGAGGCCCCTAGGTGGAGGGCCAGGAGGCACAATGGGGCCTATACTGCTGGTCCAGGGAGAGAGGTGGACCCCTGGGTAGCTTGCTGGGGTCAGGGGCCCTTAGGTGGAGGGCCAGGGGGCACCCTGGGGCCTACACTGCAAGTCCAGGGAGAGAGGTGGACCCCTGGGTAGCTTGCTGGGGTCAGAGGCCCCCAGGTAGAGGGCCAGGGGGCACCCTTGATCCTACACTGCAAGTCCAGGGAGAGAGGTGGACCCCTGGGTAGCTTGCTGGGGTCAGAGACCCCTAGTTGGAGGGCAAGGAGGCACCCTGGGGCCTTTAATGGAAGTCCAGGGAGGGAAGTGGACCCTGGGTAGCTTGCTGGGGTCAGATTCCCTTAGGTGGAAGGCCAGGGTGAACCCTGGGGCCTACACTGCAAGTCCAGGGAGAGAGGTGGACCCCTGGGTAGCTTGCTGGGGTCAGGGGCCCTTAGGTGGAGGGCCAGGGGCACCCTGGGGCCTATACTGCATGTCCAGGAAGAGATGTGGACCCCTGGGTAGCTTGCTGGGGTCATAGGCCCCTAAGTGGAGTGCCAGGGGCACCCTGGGGCCTATACTGCAAGTCCAGGGAGAGAGGTGGACCCCTGGGTAGCTTGCTGGGGTCAGGGGCACTTAGGTGGAGGGCCAGGGGGCACCCTGGGGCCTACACTGCAAGTCCAGGTAGAGAGGTGGACCCCTGGGTAGCTTGCTGGGGTCAGGGGCCCTTAGGTGGAGGGCAAGAGGGCACCCTGGGGCCTACACTGCAAGTCCAGGGAGAGAGTTGGACCCCTGTTTAGCTTGCTGGGGTCAGAGGCCCTTAGGTGGAGGGCCAGGGGGCACCCTGGGGCCTACACTGCAAGTCCAGGGAGAGAGGTGGACCCCTGGGTAACTTGCTGGGGTCAGAGGCCCCTAGGTGGAGGGCCAGGAGGCACAATGGGGCCTATACTGCTGGTCCAGGGAGAGAGTTGGACCCCTGGGTAGCTTGCTGGGGTCAGGGGCCCTTAGGTGGAGGGCCAGGGGGCACCCTGGGGCCTACACTGCAAGTCCAGGGAGAGAGGTGGACCCCTGGGTAGCTTGCTGGGGTCAGAGGCCCCTAGGTGGAGGGCCAGGAGGCACAATGGGGCCTATACTGCTAGTCCAGGGAGAGAGGTGGACCCCTGGGTAGCTTGCTGGGGTCAGGGGCCCTTAGGTGGAGGGCAAGGGGGCACCCTGGGGCCTACACTGCAAGTCCAGGGAGAGAGGTGGACCCCTGGGTAGCTTGCTGGGGTCAGAGGCCCCTAGGTGGAGGGCCAGGAGGCACAATGGGGCCTATACTGCTAGTCCAGGGAGAGAAGTGGACCCCTGGGTAGCTTGCTGGGGTCAGAGACCCCTAGTTGGAGGGCCAGGGGGCACCCTTGGGCCTTTAATGGAAGTCCAGGGAGGAAAGTGGACCCTGGGTAGCCTGCTGGGGTCAGATTCCCTTAGGTGGAAGGCCAGGGCGCACCCTGGGGCCTATACTGCAAGTCCAGGGAGAGAGGTGGACCCCTGGGTAGCTTGCTGGGGTCAGGGGCCCTTAGGTGGAGGGCCAGGTGCACCCTGGGGCCTATACTGCAAGTCCAGGAAGAGAGGTGGACCCCTGGGTAGCTTGCTGGGGTCAGAGGCCCCTAGGTGGAGGGCCAGGGGGCATCCTGGGGCCTACACTGCAAGTCCAGGGATAGACACGGAACCCTGGGTAGCTTGCTGGGGTCAGGGGCACCTAGATGGAGGGCCAGGGGTAACCCTGGGGCCTATACTGCAAGTCCATGGAGAGAGGTGGACCCCTGGTTAGTTTGCTGGGCTCATGGGCCCTTACGTGGAGGGCCAGGGGCACCCTGGGGCCTATATTGCAAGTCCAGGGAGAGAGCTGGTCCTCTTGGTAGCTTGCTTGGGTCAGAAGCCCCTTGGTGGGGTGCAAGGGGGCACCCTGGGGCCTATACTGCAAGTCCAGAGAGAGAGGTGGACCCCTGGGTAGCTTGCTGGGGTAAGGGGCCCCTAGGAAGAGGGCCAGGGGGCACCCTGGGGCCTATACTGCAAGACCAGGGAGAGAGGTGGACCCCTGGGTAGCTTGCTGGGGTCAGGGGCCCTTAGGTGGAGGGCAAGGGGGCACCCTGGGGCCTACACTGCAAGTCCAGGGAGAGAGGTTGACCCCTGGGTAGCTTGCTGGGGTCAGAGGCCCCTAGGTGGAGGGCCAGGAGGCACAATGGGGCCTATACTGCTGGTCCAGGGAGAGAGGTGGACCCCTGGGTAGCTTGCTGGGTTCAGAAGCCCCTAGATGGAGGGCCAGGGGGCACCCTGGGGCCTATACTGCATGATCAGGCAGAGAGGTGGACCCCTGGGTAGCTTGCTGGGGTCAGAGACCCCTAGGTGGAGGGCAAGGGGGCACCCTGGGGCCTCCACTGCAAGTCCAGGGAGAGAGGTGGACCCCTGGGTAAATTGCTGGGGTCAGAGGCCCCCAGGTGGAGTGCCAAGGGGCACCCTTGGGCCTACACTGCAAGTCCAGGGAGAGAGGTGGACCCCTGGGTAGCTTGCCGGGGTCAGGGACCCCTAGTTGGAGGGCAAGGGGGCACCCTGGGGCCTTTAATGGAAGTCCAGGGAGGGAAGTGGACCCCTGGGTAGCTGGCTAGGGTCAGATTCCCCTAGGTGGAAGGCCAGGGCGCACCCTGGGGCCTATACTGCGAGTCCAGGGAGAGAGGTGGACCCCTGGGTAGCTTGCTAGGGTCAGGGGCCCTTAGGTGGAGGGCCAGAGGGCACCCTGGGGCCTATACTGCAAGTCCAGGAAAAGATGTGGACCCCTGGGTAGCTTGCTGGTGTCATAGGCCCCTAAGTGGAGTGCCAGGGGCACCTTGGGGCCTATACTGCAAGTCCAGGGAGAGAGGTGGAGCCCTGGGTAGCTTGCTGGGGTCAGGGGCCCTTAGGTGGAGGGCCAGGTGGCACCCTGGTGCCTATAATGCAATTCCAGGAAGAGAGGTGGACCCCTGGGTAGCTTGCTGGGGTCAGAGGCCCCTAGGTGGAGGGCCAGGGGGCATCCTGGGGCCTACATTGCAAGTCCAGGGATAGACACGGACCCCTGGGTAGCTTGCTGGGGTCAGGGGCACCTAGATGGAGGGCCAGGGGTAACCCTGGGGCCTATACTGCAAGTCCAGGGAGAGAGGTGGACCCCTGGTTAGTTTGCTGGGCTCATGGGCCCTTACGTGGAGGGCCAGGGGCACCCTGGGGCCTATACTGCAAGTCCAGGGAGAGAGCTGATTCTCTGGGTAGCTTGCTGGGGTCAAAAGCCCCTAGGTGGGGTGCAAGGGGGCACCCTGGGGCCTATACTGCAAGTCCAGGGAGAGAGGTGGACCCCTGGGTAGCTTGCTGGGGTAAGGGGCCCCTAGGAGGAGGGCCAGGGGGCACCCTGGGGCCTAAACTGCAAGACCAGGGAGAGAGGTGGACCCCTTGGTAGCTTGCTGGGGTCAGGGGCCCTTAGGTGGAGGGCCAGGTGCACCCTGGGGCCTTTAATGGAAGTCCAGGGAGGGAAGTGGACCCTGGGTAGCTTGCTGGGGTCATATTCCCCTAGGTGGAAGGCCAGTGTGCACCCTGGGGCCTATACTGCAAGTCCAGGGAGAGAGGTGGACCCCTGGGTAGCTTGCTGGTGTCAGGGGCACCTAGATGGAGGGCCAGGGGTAACCCTGGGGCCTATACTGCAAGTCCAGGGAGAGAGGTGGACCCCTGGTTAGTTTGCTGGACTCATGGGCCCTTAGGTGGAGGGCTAGGGGCACCCTGGGGCCTATACTGCAAGTCCAGGGAGAGAGCTGGTCCTCTGGGTAGCTTGCTTGGGTGGGGGGCCCTTAGGTGGAGGGCAAGGGGGCACCCTGGGGCCTACACTGCAAGTCCAGGGAGAGAGCTGGTCCTCTGGGTAGCTTGCTTGGGTGGGGGGCCCTTAGGTGGAGGGCAAGGGGGCACCCTGGGGCCTACACTGCAAGTCCAGGGAGAGAGGTGGACCCCTGGGTAGCTTGCCGGGGTCAGAGACCTCTAGTTGGAGGGCAAGGGGGCACCCTGGGGCCTTTAATGGAAGTCCAGGGAGGGAAGTGGACCCCTGGGTAGCTGGCTAGGGTCAGATTCCCCTAGGTGGAAGGCCAGGGCGCACCCTGGGGCCTATACTGCGAGTCCAGGGAGAGAGGTGGACCCCTGGGTAGCTTGCTAGGGTCAGGGGCCCTTAGGTGGAGGGCCAGAGGGCACCCTGGGGCCTATACTGCAAGTCCAGGAAAAGATGTGGACCCCTGGGTAGCTTGCTGGTGTCATAGGCCCCTAAGTGGAGTGCCAGGGGCACCTTGGGGCCTATACTGCAAGTCCAGGGAGAGAGGTGGAGCCCTGGGTAGCTTGCTGGGGTCAGGGGCCCTTAGGTGGAGGGCCAGGTGGCACCCTGGTGCCTATAATGCAAGTCCAGGAAGAGAGGTGGACCCCTGTGTAGCTTGCTGGGGTCAGAGGCCCCTAGGTGGAGGGCCAGGGGGCATCCTGGGGCCTACATTGCAAGTCCAGGGATAGACACGGACCCCTGGGTAGCTTGCTGGGGTCAGGGGCACCTAGATGGAGGGCCAGGGGTAACCCTGGGGCCTATACTGCAAGTCCAGGGAGAGAGGTGGACCCCTGGTTAGTTTGCTGGGCTCATGGGCCATTACGTGGAGGGCCAGGGGCACCCTGGGTCCTATACTGCAAGTCCAGGGAGAGAGCTGATTCTCTGGGTAGCTTGCTGGGGTCAAAAGCCCCTAGGTGGGGTGCAAGGGGACACCCTGGGGCCTATACTGCAAGTCCAGGGAGAGAGGTGGACCCCTGGGTAGCTTGCTGGGGTAAGGGGCCCCTAGGAGGAGGGCCAGGGGGCACCCTGGGGCCTAAACTGCAAGACCAGGGAGAGAGGTGGACCCCTTGGTAGCTTGCTGGGGTCAGGGGCCCTTAGGTGGAGGGCCAGGTGCACCCTGGGGCCTTTAATGGAAGTCCAGGGAGGGAAGTGGACCCTGGGAAGCTTGCTGGGGTCATATTCCCCTAGGTGGAAGGCCAGTGTGCACCCTGGGGCTTATACTGCAAGTCCAGGGAGAGAGGTGGACCCCTGGGTAGCTTGCTGGTGTCAGGGGCACCTAGATGGAGGGCCAGGGGTAACCCTGGGGCCTATACTGCAAGTCCAGGGAGAGAGGTGGACCCCTGGTTAGTTTGCTGGACTCATGGGCCCTTAGGTGGAGGGCTAGGGGCACCCTGGGGCCTATACTGCAAGTCCAGGGAGAGAGCTGGTCCTCTGGGTAGCTTGCTTGGGTGAGGGGGCCCTTAGGTGGAGGGCAAGGGGGCACCCTGGGGCCTACACTGCAAGTCCAGGGAGAGAGGTGGACCCCTGGGTAGCTTGCTGGGGTCAGGGGCCCTTAGGTGGAGGGCCAGGGGGCACCCTAGGGCCTATACTGCAAGTCCATGAAGAGATGTGGACCCCTGGGTAGCTTGCTGGGGTCATAGGCCCCTAAGTGGAGTGCCAGGGGCACCCTGGGGCATATACTGCAAGTCCAGGGAGAGAGGTGGACCCCTGGGTAGCTTGCTCGGGTCAGGATCCCTTAGGTGGAGGGCAAGGGGGCACCCAGGGGCCTACACTGCATGTCCAGGGAGAGAGGTGGACCCCTGGGTAGCTGGCTAGGGTCAGATTCCCCTAGGTGGAAGGCCAGGGCGCACCCTGGGGCCTATACTGCGAGTCCAGGGAGAGAGGTGGACCCCTGGGTAGCTTGCTAGGGTCAGGGGCCCTTAGGTGGAGGGCCAGAGGGCACCCTGGGGCCTATACTGCAAGTCCAGGAAAAGATGTGGACCCCTGGGTAGCTTGCTGGTGTCATAGGCCCCTAAGTGGAGTGCCAGGGGCACCTTGGGGCCTATACTGCAAGTCCAGGGAGAGAGGTGGAGCCCTGGGTAGCTTGCTGGGGTCAGGGGCCCTTAGGTGGAGGGCCAGGTGGCACCCTGGTGCCTATAATGCAAGTCCAGGAAGAGAGGTGGACCCCTGTGTAGCTTGCTGGGGTCAGAGGCCCCTAGGTGGAGGGCCAGGGGGCATCCTGGGGCCTACATTGCAAGTCCAGGGATAGACACGGACCCCTGGGTAGCTTGCTGGGGTCAGGGGCACCTAGATGGAGGGCCAGGGGTAACCCTGGGGCCTATACTGCAAGTCCAGGGAGAGAGGTGGACCCCTGGTTAGTTTGCTGGGCTCATGGGCCCTTACGTGGAGGGCCAGGGGCACCCTGGGGCCTATATTGCAAGTCCAGGGAGAGAGCTGATTCTCTGGGTAGCTTGCTGGGGTCAAAAGCCCCTAGGTGGGGTGCAAGGGGACACCCTGGGGCCTATACTGCAAGTCCAGGGAGAGAGGTGGACCCCTGGGTAGCTTGCTGGGGTAAGGGGCCCCTAGGAGGAGGGCCAGGGGGCACCCTGGGGCCTAAACTGCAAGACCAGGGAGAGAGGTGGACCCCTTGGTAGCTTGCTGGGGTCAGGGGCCCTTACGTGGAGGGCCAGGTGCACCCTGGGGCCTTTAATGGAAGTCCAGGGAGGGAAGTGGACCCTGGGAAGCTTGCTGGGGTCATATTCCCCTAGGTGGAAGGCCAGTGTGCACCCTGGGGCTTATACTGCAAGTCCAGGGAGAGAGGTGGACCCCTGGGTAGCTTGCTGGTGTCAGGGGCACCTAGATGGAGGGCCAGGGGTAACCCTGGGGCCTATACTGCAAGTCCAGGGAGAGAGGTGGACCCCTGGTTAGTTTGCTGGACTCATGGGCCCTTAGGTGGAGGGCTAGGGGCACCCTGGGGCCTATACTGCAAGTCCAGGGAGAGAGCTGGTCCTCTGGGTAGCTTGCTTGGGTGGGGGGCCCTTAGGTGGAGGGCAAGGGGGCACCCTGGGGCCTACACTGCAAGTCCAGGGAGAGAGGTGGACCCCTGGGTAGCTTGCTGGGGTCAGGGGCCCTTAGGTGGAGGGCCAGGGGGCACCCTGGGGCCTATACTGCAAGTCCATGAAGAGATGTGGACCCCTGGGTAGCTTGCTGGGGTCATAGGCCCCTAAGTGGAGTGCCAGGGGCACCCTGGGGCATATACTGCAAGTCCAGGGAGAGAGGTGGACCCCTGGGTAGCTTGCTCGGGTCAGGATCCCTTAGGTGGAGGGCAAGGGGGCACCCAGGGGCCTACACTGCATGTCCAGGGAGAGAGGTGGACCCCTGGGTAGCTTGCTGGGGTCAGGGGCCCTTAGGTGAAGGGCCAGGGGGCACCCTGGGGCCTATACTGCAAGTCCAGGAAGAGATGTGGACCCCTGGGTAGCTTACTGGGGTCAGAGGCCCTTAGGTGGAGGGCCAGGGGGCACCCTGGGGCCTACACTGCAAGTCCAGGGAGAGAGGTGGACCCCTGGGTAGCTTGCTGGGGTCAGAGGCCCCTAGGTGGAGGGCCAGGAGGCACAATGGGGCCTATACTGCTGGTCCAGGGAGAGAGGTGGACCCCTGGGTAGCTTGCTGGGGTCAGGGGCCCTTAGGTGGAGGGCCAGGGGGCACCCTGGGGCCTACACTGCAAGTCTAGGGAGAGAGGTGGACCCCTGGGTAGCTTGCTGGGGTCAGAGGCCCCCAGGTGGAGGGCCAGGGGGCACCCTTGGGCCTACACTGCAAGTCCAGGGAGAGAGGTGGACCCCTGGGTAGCTTGCTAGGGTCAGAGACCCCTAGTTGGAGGGCAAGGGGCACCCTGGGGCCTTTAATGGAAGTCCAGGGAGGGAAGTGGACCCTGGGTAGCCTGCTGGGGTCAGATTCCCTTAGGTGGAAGGCCAGGGTGCACCCTGGGGCCTATGCTGCAAGTCCAGGGAGAGAGGTGGACCCCTGGGTAGCTTGCTGGGGTCAGGGGCCCTTAGGTGGAGGGCCAGGGGCACCATGGGGCCTATACTGCATGTCCAGGAAGAGATGTGGACCCCTGGGTAGCTTGCTGGGGTCATAGGCCCCTAAGTGGAGTGCCAGGGGCACCCTGGGGCCTATACTGCAAGTCCAGGGAGAGAGGTGGACCCTTGGGTAGCTTGCTGGGGTCAGGGGCACTTAGGTGGAGGGCCAGGGGGCACCCTGGGGCCTACACGTCAAGTCCAGGGAGAGAGGTGGACCCCTGGGTAGCTTGCTGGGGTCAGAGGCCCCTAGGTGGAGGGCCAGGAGGCACAATGGGGCCTATACTGCTAGTCCAGTGAGAGAGGTGGACCCCTGGGTAGCTTGCTGGGGTCAGGGGCCCTTAGGTGGAGGGCAAGGGGGCACCCTGGGGCCTACACTGCAAGTCCAGGGAGAGAGGTGGACCCCTGGGTAGCTTGCTGGGGTCAGAGGCCCCCAGGTGGAGGGCCAGGGGGCACCCTTGGGCCTACACTGCAAGTCCAGGGAGAGAGGTGGACCCCTGGGTAGCTTGCTGGGGTCAGAGACCCCTAGTTGGAGGGCCAGGGGGCACCCTGGGGCCTTTAATGGAAGTTCAGGGAGGGAAGTGGACCCTGGGTAGCCTGCTGGGGTCAGATTCCCTTAGGTGGAAGGCCAGGGCGCACCCTGGGGCCTATACTGCAAGTCCAGGGAGAGAGGTGGACCCCTGGGTAGCTTGCTGGGGTCAGGGGCCCTTAGGTGGAGGGCCAGGTGCACCCTGGGGCCTATACTGCAAGTCCAGGAAGAGAGGTGGACCCCTGGGTAGCTTGCTGGGGTCAGAGGCCCCTAGGTGGAGGGCCGGGGGGCATCCTGGGGCCTACACTGCAATTCCAGGGATAGACACGGAACCCTGGGTAGCTTGCTGGGGTCAGGGGCACCTAGATGGAGGGCCAGGGGTAACCCTGGGGCCTATACTGCAAGTCCAGGGAGAGAGGTGGACCCCTGGTTAGTTTGCTGGGCTCATGGGCCCTTACGTGGAGGGCCAGGGGCACCCTGGGGCCTATATTGCAAGTCCAGGGAGAGAGCTGGTCCTCTTGGTAGCTTGCTTGGGTCAGAAGCCCCTAGGTGGGGTGCAAGGGGGCACCCTGGGGCCTATACTGCAAGTCCAGGGAGAGAGGTGGACCCCTGGGTAGCTTGCTGGGGTAAGGGGCCCCTACGAAGAGGGCCAGGGGGTACCCTGGGGCCTATACTGCAAGACCAGGGAGAGAGGTGGACCCCTGGGTAGCTTGCTGGGATCAGGGGCCCTTAGGTGGAGGGCAAGGGGGCACCCTGGGGCCTACACTGCAAGTCCAGGGAGAGAGGTTGACCCCTGAGTAGCTTGCTGGGGTCAGAGGCCCCTAGGTGGAGGGCCAGGAGGCACAATGGGGCCTATACTGCTGGTCCAGGGAGAGAGGTGGACCCCTGGGTAGCTTGCTGGGTTCAGAAGCCCCTAGATGGAGGGCCAGGGGGCACCCTGGGGCCTATACTGCAAGATCAGGGAGAGAGGTGGACCCCTGGGTAGCTTGCTGGGGTCAGAGACCCCTAGGTGGAGGGCAAGGGGGCACCCTGTGGCCTCCACTGCAAGTCCAGGGAGAGAGGTGGACCCCTGGGTAAATTGCTGGGGTCAGAGGCCCCCAGGTGGAGTGCCAAGGGGCACCCTTGGGCCTACACTGCAAGTCCAGGGAGAGAGGTGGACCCCTGGGTAGCTTGCTGGGGTCAGAGACCCCTAGTTGGAGGGCCAGGGGGCACCCTGGGGCCTTTAATGGAAGTCCAGGGAGGGAAGTGGACCCTGGGTAGCCTGCTGGGGTCAGATTCCCTTAGGTGGAAGGCCAGGGCGCACCCTGGGGCCTATACTGCAAGTCCAGGGAGAGAGGTGGACCCCTGGGTAGCTTGCTGGGGTCAGGGGCCCTTAGGTGGAGGGCAAGGTGCACCCTGGGGCCTATACTGCAAGTCCAGGAAGAGAGGTGGACCCCTGGGTAGCTTGCTGGGGTCAGAGGCCCCTAGGTGGAGGGCCGGGGGGCATCCTGGGGCCTACACTGCAAGTCCAGGGATAGACACGGAACCCTGGGTAGCTTGCTGGGGTCAGGGGCACCTAGATGGAGGGCCAGGGGTAACCCTGGGGCCTATACTGCAAGTCCAGGGAGAGAGGTGGACCCCTGGTTAGTTTGCTGGGCTCATGGGCCCTTACGTGGAGGGCCAGGGGCACCCTGGGGCCTATATTGCAAGTCCAGGTAGAGAGCTGGTCCTCTTGGTAGCTTGCTTGGGTCAGAAGCCCCTAGGTGGGGTGCAAGGGGGCACCCTGGGGCCTTTAATGGAAGTCCAGGGAGGGAAGTGGACCCTGGGTAGCCTGCTGGGGTCAGATTCCCTTAGGTGGAAGGCCAGGGCGCACCCTGGGGCCTATACTGCAAGTCCAGGGAGAGAGGTGGACCCCTGGGTAGCTTGCTGGGGTCAGGGGCCCTTAGGTGGAGTGCCAGGGGCACCCTGGGGCCTATACTGCAAGTCCAGGGAGAGAGGTGGAGCCCTGGGTAGCTTGCTGGGGTCAGGGGCCCTTAGGTGGAGGGCCAGGTGGCACCCTGGTGCCTATAATGCAAGTCCAGGAAGAGAGGTGGACCCCTGGGTAGTTAGCTGGGGTCAGAGGCCCCTAGGTGGAGGGCCAGGGGGCATCCTGGGGCCTACACTGCAAGTCCAGGGATAGACACGGACCCCTGGGTAGCTTGCTGGGGTCAGGGGCACCTAGATGGAGGGCCAGGGGTAACCCTGGGGCCTATACTGCAAGTCCAGGGAGAGAGGTGGACCCCTGGGTAGCTTGCTGGGGTCAGAGGCCCCTAGGTGGAGGGCCGGGGGGCACCCTGGGGCCTACACTGCAAGTCCAGGTAGAGAGGTGGACCCCTGGGTAGCTTGCTGGGGCCAGAGGCCCCTAGGTGGAGGGCCAGGAGGCACAATGGGGCCTATACTGCTAGTCCAGGGAGAGAGGTGGACCCCTGGGTAGCTTGCTGGGGTCAGGGGCCCTTAGGTGGAGGGCAAGGGGGCACCCTGGGGCCTACACTGCAAGTCCAGGGAGAGAGGTGGACCCCTGGGTAGCTTGCTGGGGTCAGAGGCCCCCAGGTGGAGGGCAAGGGGGCACCCTTGGGCCTACACTGCAAGCCCAGGGAGAGAGGTGGACCCCTGGGTAGCTTGCTGGGGTCAGAGACCCCTAGTTGGAGGGCCAGGGGGCACCCTGGGGCCTTTAATGGAAGTCCAGGGAGGGAAGTGGACCATGGGTAGCCTGCTGGGGTCAGATTCCCTTAGGTGGAAGGCCAGGGCGCACCCTGGGGCCTATACTGCAAGTCCAGGGAGAGAGGTGGACCCCTGGGTAGCTTGCTGGGGTCAGGGGCCCTTAGGTGGAGGGCCAGGTGCACCCTGGGGCCTATACTGCAAGTCCAGGAAGAGAGGTGGACCCCTGGGTAGCTTGCTGGGGTCAGAGGCCCCTAGGTGGAGGGCCAGGGGGCATCCTGGGGCCTACACTGCAACTCCAGGGATAGACACGGAACCCTGGGTAGCTTGCTTGGGTCAGGGGCACCTAGATGGAGGGCCAGGGGTAACCCTGGGGCCTATACTGCAAGTCCAGGGAGAGAGGTGGACCCCTGGTTAGTTTGCTGGGCTCATGGGCCCTTACGTGGAGGGCCAGGGGCACCCTGGGGCCTATATTGCAAGTCCAGGGAGAGAGCTGGTCCTCTTGGTAGCTTGCTTGGGTCAGAAGCCCCTAGGTGGGGTGCAAGGGGGCACCCTGGGGCCTATACTGCAAGTCCAGGGAGAGAGGTGGACCCCTGGGTAGCTTGCTGGGGTAAGGGGCCCCTAGGAAGAGGGCCAGGGGGCACCCTGGGGCCTATACTGCAAGACCAGGGAGAGAGGTGGACCCCTGGGTAGCTTGCTGGGGTCAGGGGCCCTTAGGTGGAGGGCAAGGGGGCACCCTGGGGCCTACACTGCAAGTCCAGGGAGAGAGGTGGACCCCTGGGTAGCTTGCCGGGGTCAGAGACCCCTAGTTGGAGGGCAAGGGGGCACCCTGGGGCCTTTAATGGAAGTCCAGGGAGGGAAGTGGACCCCTGGGTAGCTGGCTAGGGTCAGATTCCCCTAGGTGGAAGGCCAGGGCGCACCCTGGGGCCTATACTGCAAGTCCAGGGAGAGAGGTGGACCCCTGGGTAGCTTGCTAGGGTCAGGGGCCCTTAGGTGGAGGGCCAGAGTTCACCCTGGGGCCTATACTGCAAGTCCAGGAAAAGATGTGGACCCCTGGGTAGCTTGCTGGGGTCATAGGCCCCTAAGTGGAGTGCCAGGGGCACCCTGGGGCCTATACTGCAAGTCCAGGGAGAGAGGTGGAGCCCTGGGTAGCTTGCTGGGGTCAGGGGCCCTTAGGTGGAGGGCCAGGTGGCACCCTGGTGCCTATAATGCAAGTCCAGGAAGAGAGGTGGACCCCTGGGTAGCTAGCTGGGGTCAGAGGCCCCTAGGTGGAGGGCCAGGGGGCATCCTAGGGCCTACACTGCAAGTCCAGGGATAGACACGGACCCCTGGGTAGCTTGCTGGGGTCAGGGGCACCTAGATGGAGGGCCAGGGGTAACCCTGGGGCCTATACTGCAAGTCCAGGGAGAGAGGTGGACCCCTGGTTAGTTTGCTGGGCTCATGGGCCCTTACGTGGAGGGCCAGGGGCACCCTGGGGCCTATATTGCAAGTCCAGGGAGAGAGCTGGTCCTCTTGGTAGCTTGCTTGGGTCAGAAGCCCCTAGGTGGGGTGCAAGGGGGCACCCTGGGGCCTATACTGCAAGTCCAGGGAGAGAGGTGGACCCCTGGGTAGCTTGCTGGGGTAAGGGGCCCCTAGGAAGAGGGCCAGGGGGCACCCTGGGGCCTATACTGCAAGACCAGGGAGAGAGGTGGACCCCTGGGTAGCTTGCTGGGATCAGGGGCCCTTAGGTGGAGGGCAAGGGGGCACCCTGGGGCCTACACTGCAAGTCCAGGGAGAGAGGTTGACCCCTGAGTAGCTTGCTGGGGTCAGAGGCCCCTAGGTGGAGGGCCAGGAGGCACAATGGGGCCTATACTGCTGGTCCAGGGAGAGAGGTGGACCCCTGGGTAGCTTGCTGGGTTCAGAAGCCCCTAGATGGAGGGCCAGGGGGCACCCTGGGGCCTATACTGCAAGATCAGGGAGAGAGGTGGACCCCTGGGTAGCTTGCTGGGGTCAGAGACCCCTAGGTGGAGGGCAAGGGGGCACCCTGTGGCCTCCACTGCAAGTCCAGGTAGAGAGGTGGACCCCTGGGTAAATTGCTGGGGTCAGAGGCCCCCAGGTGGAGTGCCAAGGGGCACCCTTGGGCCACACTGCAAGTCCAGGGAGAGAGGTGGACCCCTGGGTAGCTTGCCGGGGTCAGAGACCCCTAGTTGGAGGGCAAGGGGGCACCCTGGGGCCTTTAATGGAAGTCCAGGGAGGGAAGTGGACCCCTGGGTAGCTTGCTAGGGTCAGATTCCCCTAGGTGGAAGGCCAGGGCGCACCCTGGGGCCTATACTGCAAGTCCAGGGAGAGAGGTGGACCCCTGGGTAGCTTGCTAGGGTCAGGGGCCCTTAGGTGGAGGGCCAGAGGGCACCCTGGGGCCTATACTGCAAGTCCAGGAAAAGATGTGGACCCCTGGGTAGCTTGCTTGGGTCATAGGCCCCTAAGTGGAGTGCCAGGGGCACCCTGGGGCCTATACTGCAAGTCCAGGGAGAGAGGTGGAGCCCTGGGTAGCTTGCTGGGGTCAGGGGCCCTTAGGTGGAGGGCCAGGTGGCACCCTGGTGCCTATAATGCAAGTCCAGGAAGAGAGGTGGACCCCTGGGTAGTTAGCTGGGGTCAGAGGCCCCTAGGTGGAGGGCCAGGGGGCATCCTGGGGCCTACACTGCAAGTCCAGGGATAGACACGGACCCCTGGGTAGCTTGCTGGGTTCAGGGGCACCTAGATGGAGGGCCAGGGGTAACCCTGGGGCCTATACTGCAAGTCCAGGGAGAGAGGTGGACCCCTGGTTAGTTTGCTGGGCTCATGGGCCCTTACGTGGAGGGCCAGGGGCACCCTGGGTCCTATACTGCAAGTCCAGGGAGAGAGCTGATTCTCTGGGTAGCTTGCTGGGGTCAAAAGCCCCTAGGTGGGGTGCAAGGGGGCACCCTGGGGCCTATACTGCAAGTCCAGGGAGAGAGGTGGACCCCTGGGTAGCTTGCTGGGGTAAGGGGCCCCTAGGAGGAGGGTCAGGGGGCACCCTGGGGCCTATACTGCAAGACCAGGGAGAGAGGTGGACCCCTTGGTAGCTTGCTGGGGTCAGGGGCCCTTAGGTGGAGGGCCAGGTGCACCCTGGGGCCTTTAATGGAAGTTCAGGGAGGGAAGTGGACCCTGGGTAGCTTGCTGGGGTCATATTCCCCTAGGTGGAAGGCCTGTGTGCACCCTGGGGCCTATACTGCAAGTCCAGGGAGAGAGGTGGACCCCTGGGAAGCTTGCTGTTGTCAGGGGCACCTAGATGGAGGGCCAGGGGTAACCCTGGGGCCTATACTGCAAGTCCAGGGAGAGAGGTGGACCCCTGGTTAGTTTGCTGGACTCATGGGCCCTTAGGTGGAGGGCCAGGGGCACCCTGGGGCCTACACTGCAAGTCCAGGGAGAGAGCTGGTCCTCTGGGTAGCTTGCTGGGGTCATAGGCCCCTAAGTGGAGTGCCAGGGGCACCCTGGGGCCTATACTGCAAGTCCAGGGAGAGAGGTGAACCCCTGGGTAGCTTGCTGGGGTCAGGGGCACTTAGGTGGAGGGCCAGGGGGCACCCTGGGGCCTACACTGCAAGTCCAGGTAGAGAGGTGGACCCCTGGGTAGCTTGCTGGGGTCAGAGGCCCCTAGGTGGAGGGCCAGGAGGCACAATGGGGCCTATACTGCTAGTCCAGGGAGAGAGGTGGACCCCTGGGTAGCTTGCTGGGGTCAGGGGCCCTTAGGTGGAGGGCAAGGGGGCACCCTGGGGCCTACACTGCAAGTCCAGGGAGAGAGGTGGACCCCTGGGTAGCTTGCTGGGGTCAGAGGCCCCCAGGTGGAGGGCCAGGGGGCACCCTTGGGCCTACACTGCAAGTCCAGGGAGAGAGGTGGACCCCTGGGTAGCTTGCTGGGGTCAGAGACCCCTAGTTGGAGGGCCAGGGGGCACCCTGGGGCCTTTAATGGAAGTCCAGGGAGGGAAGTGTACCCTGGGTAGCCTGCTGGGGTCAGATTCCCTTAGGTGGAAGGCCAGGGCGCACCCTGGGGCCTATACTGCAAGTCCAGGGAGAGAGGTGGACCCCTGGGTAGCTTGCTGGGGTCAGGGGCCCTTAGGTGGAGGGCCAGGTGCACCCTGGGGCCTATACTGCAAGTCCAGGGAGAGAGGTGGACCCCTGGGTAGCTTGCTGGGGTCAGGGGCCCTTAGGTGGAGGGCCAGGGGGCACCCTGGGGCCTACACTGCAAGTCCAGGGAGAGAGGTGGACCCCTGGGTAGCTTGCTGGGGTCAGAGGCCCCTAGGTGGAGGGCCAGGTGGCACAATGGGGCCTATACTGCTGGTCCAGGGAGAGAGTAGGACCCCTGGGTAGCTTGCTGGGGTCAGGGGCCCTTAGGTGGAGGGCCAGGGGTCACCCTGGGGCCTACACTGCAAGTCCAGGGAGAGAGGTGGACCCCTGGGTAGCTTGCTGGGGTCAGAGGCCCCCAGGTGGAGGGCCAGGAGGCACCCTTGGGCCTACACTGCAAGTCCAGGGAGAGAGGTGGACCCCTGGGTAGCTTGCTGGGGTCAGAGACCCCTAGTTGGAGGGCCAGGGGCACCCTGGGGCCTTTAATGGAAGTCCAGGGAGGGAAGTGGACCCTGGGTAGCCTGCTGGGGTCAGATTCCCTTAGGTGGAAGGCCACGGCGCACCCTGGGGCCTATACTGCAAGTCCAGGGAGAGAGGTGGACCCCTGGGTATCTTGCTGGGGTCAGGGGCGCTTAGGTGGAGGGCCAGATGCACCCTGGGGCCTACACTGCAAGTCCAGGGAGAGAGGTGGACCCCTGGTTAGCTTACTGGGGTCGGAGGCCCTTAGGTGGAGGGCCAGGGGGCACCCTGGGGCCTACACTGCAAGTCCAGGGAGAGAGGTGGACCCCTGGGTAGCTTGCTGGGGTCAGAGGCCCCTAGGTGGAGGGCCAGGAGGCACAATGGGGCCTATACTGCTGGTCCAGGGAGAGAGGTGGACCCCTGGGTAGCTTGCTGGGGTCAGGGGCCCTTAGGTGGAGGGCCAGGGGGCACCCTGGGGCCTACACTGCAAGTCCAGGGAGAGAGGTGGACCCCTGGGTAGCTAGCTGGCGTCAGAGGCCCCAAGGTGGAGGGCCAGGGGGCACCCTTGGGCCTACACTGCAAGTCCAGGGAGAGAGGTGGACCCCTGGGTAGCTTGCTGGGGTCAGAGACCCCTAGTTGGAGGGCAAGGGGGCACCCTGGGGCCTTTAATGGAAGTCCAGGGAGGGAAGTGGACCCTGGGTAGCCTGCTGGGGTCAGATTCCCTTAGGTGGAAGGTCAGGGTGCACCCAGGGGCCTATACTGCAAGTCCAGGGAGAGAGGTGGACCCCTGGGTAGCTTGCTGGGGTCAGGGGCCCTTAGGTGGAGGGCCAGGGGCACCCTGGGGCCTATACTGCATGTCCAGGAAGAGATGTGGACCCCTGGGTAGCTTGCTGGGGTCATAGGCCCCTAAGTGGAGTGCAAGGGGCACCCTGGGGCCTATACTGCAAGTCCAGGGAGAGAGGTGGACCCCTGGGTAGCTTGCTGGGGTCAGGGGCACTTAGGTGGAGGGCCAGGGGGCACCCTGGGGCCTACACTGCAAGTCCAGGTAGAGAGGTGGACCCCTGGGTAGCTTGCTGGGGTCAGAGGCCCCTAGGTGGAGGGCCAGGAGGCACAATGGGGCCTATACTGCTAGTCCAGGGAGAGAGGTGGACCCCTGGGTAGCTTGCTGGGGTCAGGGGCCCTTAGGTGGAGGGCAAGGGGGCACCCTGGGGCCTACACTGCAAGTGCAGGGAGAGAGGTGGACCCCTGGGTAGCTTGCTGGGGTCAGAGGCCCCCAGGTGGAGGGCCAGGGGGCACCCTTGGGCCTACACTGCAAGTCCAGGGAGAGAGGTGGACCCCTGGGTAGCTTGCTGGGGTCAGAGACCCCTAGTTGGAGGGCCAGGGGGCACCCTGGGGCCTTTAATGGAAGTCCAGGGAGGGAAGTGGACCCTGGGTAGCCTGCTGGGGTCAGATTCCCTTAGGTGGAAGGCCAGGGCGCACCCTGGGGCCTATACTGCAAGTCCAGGGAGAGAGGTGGACCCCTGGGTAGCTTGCTGGGGTCAGGGGCCCTTAGGTGGAGGGCCAGGTGCACCCTGGGGCCTATACTGCAAGTCCAGGAAGAGATGTGGACCCCTGGGTAGCTTGCTGGGGTCAGAGGCCCCCAGGTGGAGGGCCAGGGGGCACCCTTGGGCCTACACTGCAAGTCCAGGGAGAGAGGTGGACCCCTGGGTAGCTTGCTGGGGTCAGAGACCCCTAGTTGGAGGGCCAGGGGGCACCCTGGGGCCTTTAATGGAAGTCCAGGGAGGGAAGTTTACCCTGGGTAGCCTGCTGGGGTCAGATTCCCTTAGGTGGAAGGCCAGGGCGCACCCTGGGGCCTATACTGCAAGTCCAGGGAGAGAGGTGGACCCCTGGGTAGCTTGCTGGGGTCAGGGGCCCTTAGGTGGAGGGCCAGGTGCACCCTGGGGCCTATACTGCAAGTCCAGGAAGAGATGTGGACCCCTGGGTAGCTTGCTGGGGTCATAGGCCCCTAAGTGGAGTGCCAGGGGCACCCTGGGGCCTATACTGCAAGTCCAGGGAGAGAGGTGGACCCCTTGGTAGCTTGCTAGGGTCAGGATCCCTTAGGTGGAGGGCAAGGGGGCACCCTGGGGCCTACACTGCATGTCCAGGGAGAGAGGTGGACCCCTGGGTAGCTTGCTGGGGTCAGGGGCCCTTAGGTGGAGGGCCAGGTGGCACCCTGGGGCCTATACTGCAAGTCCAGGAAGAGATGTAGACCCCTGGGTAGCTTGCAGGGGTCAGGGGCCCTTAGGTGGAGGGCAAGGGGGCACCCTGGGGCCTACACTGCAAGTCCAGTGAGAGAGGTGGACCCCTTGGTAAATTGCTGGGGTCAGAGGCCCCCAGGTGGAGTGCCAAGGGGCACCTTTGGGCCTACACTGCAAGTCCAGGGAGAGAGGTGGACCCCTGGGTAGCTTGCTGGGGTCAGAGGCCCCTAGGTGGAGGGCCAGGGGGCACCCTGGGGCCTATACTGCAAGATCAGGGAGAGAGGTGGACCCCTTGGTAGCTTGATGGGGTCAAAAACACCTAGGTGGAGGGCAAGGGGGCACTCTGGGGCCTCCACTGCAAGTCAGGGAGAGAGGTGGACCCCTGGGTAGCTTGCTGGGGTCAGGGGCCCTTAGGTGGAGGGCCAGGGGGCACCCTGGGGCCTACACTGCAAGTCCAGGGAGAGAGGTGGACCCCTGGGTAGCTTGCTGGGGTCAGAGGCCCCCAGGTGGAGGGCCAGGGGGCACCCTTGGGCCTACACTGCAAGTCCAGGGAGAGAGGTGGACCCCTGGGTAGCTTGCTGGGGTCAGAGACCCCTAGTTGGAGGGCCAGGGGCACCCTGGGGCCTTTTATGGAAGTCCAGGGAGGGAAGTGGACCCTGTGTAGCCTGCTGGGGTCAGATTCCCTTAGGTGGAAGGCCAGGGCGCACCCTGGGGCCTATACTGCAAGTCCAGGGAGAGAGATGGACCCCTGGGTAGCTTGCTGGGGTCAGGGGCCCTTAGGTGGAGGGCCAGGTGCACCCTGGGGCCTATACTGAAAGTCCAGGAAGAGATGTGGACCCCTGGGTAGCTTGCTGGGGTCATAGGCCCCTAAGTGGAGTGCCAGGGGCACCCTGGGGCATATACTGCAAGTCCAGGGAGAGAGGTGGACCCCTGGGTAGCTTGCTCGGGTCAGGATCCCTTAGGTGGAGGGCAAGGGGGCACCCAGGGGCCTACACTGCATGTCCAGGGAGAGAGGTGGACCCCTGGGTAGCTTGCTGGGGTCAGGGGCCCTTAGGTGAAGGGCCAGGGGGCACCCTGGGGCCTATACTGCAAGTCCAGGAAGAGATGTGGACCCCTGGGTTGCTTACTGGGGTCAGAGGCCCTTAGGTGGAGGGCCAGGGGGCACCCTGGGGCCTACACTGCAAGTCCAGGGAGAGAGGTGGACCCCTGGGTAGCTTGCTGGGGTCAGAGGCCCCTAGGTGGAGGGCCAGGAGGCACAATGGGGCCTATACTGCTGGTCCAGGGAGAGAGGTGGACCCCTGGGTAGCTTGCTGGGGTCAGGGGCCCTTAGGTGGAGGGCCAGGGGGCACCCTGGGGCCTACACTGCAAGTCCAGGGAGAGAGGTGGACCCCTGGGTAGCTTGCTGGGGTCAGAAGCCCCCAGGTGGAGGGCCAGGGGGCACCCTTGGGCCTACACTGCAAGTCCAGGGAGAGAGGTGGACCCCTGGGTAGCTTGCTAGGGTCAGAGACCCCTAGTTGGAGGGCAAGGGGGCACCCTGGGGCCTTTAATGGAAGTCCAGGGAGGGAAGTGGACCCTGGGTAGCCTGCTGAGGTCAGATTCCCTTAGGTGGAAGGCCAGGGTGCACCCTGGGGCCTATGCTGCAAGTCCAGGGAGAGAGGTGGACCCCTGGGTAGCTTGCTGGGGTCAGGGGCCCTTAGGTGGAGGGCCAGGGGCACCCTGGGGCCTATACTGCATGTCCAGGAATAGATGTGGACCCCTGGGTAGCTTGCTGGGGTCATAGGCCCCTAAGTGGAGTGCCAGGGGCACCCTGGGGCCTATACTGCAAGTCCAGGGAGAGAGGTGGACCCTTGGGTAGCTTGCTGGGGTCAGGGGCACTTAGGTGGAAGGCCAGGGGGCACCCTGGGGCCTACACTGCAAGTCCAGGGAGAGAGGTGGACCCCTGGGTAGCTTGCTGGGGTCAGAGGCCCCTAGGTGGAGGGCCAGGAGGCACAATGGGGCCTATACTGCTAGTCCAGGGAGAGAGGTGGACCCCTGGGTAGCTTGCTGGGGTCAGGGGCCCTTAGGTGGAGGGCAAGAGGGCACCCTGGGGCCTACACTGCAAGTCCAGGGAGAGAGGTGGACCCCTGGGTAGCTTGCTGGGGTCAGAGGCCCCCAGGTGGAGGGCCAGGGGGCACCCTTGGGCCTACACTGCAAGTCCAGGGAGAGAGGTGGACCCCTGGGTAGCTTGCTGGGGTCAGAGACCCCTAGTTGGAGGGCCAGGGGGCACCCTGGGGCCTTTAATGGAAGTCCAGGGAGGGAAGTGGACCCTGGGTAGCCTGCTGGGGTCAGATTCCCTTAGGTGGAAGGCCAGGGCGCACCCTGGGGCCTATACTGCAAGTCCAGGGAGAGAGGTGGACCCCTGGGTAGCTTGCTGGGGTCAGGGGCCCTTAGGTGGAGGGCCTGGTGCACCCTGGGGCCTATACTGCAAGTCCAGGAAGAGAGGTGGACCCCTGGGTAGCTTGCTGGGGTCAGAGGCCCCTAGGTGGAGGGCCGGGGGGCATCCTGGGGCCTACACTGCAAGTCCAGGGATAGACAAGGAACCCTGGGTAGCTTGCTGGGGTCAGGGGCACCTAGATGGAGGGCCAGGGGTAACCCTGGGGCCTATACTGCAAGTCCAGGGAGAGAGGTGGACCCCTGGTTAGTTTGCTGGGCTCATGGGCCCTTACGTGGAGGGCCAGGGGCACCCTGGGGCCTATATTGCAAGTCCAGGGAGAGAGCTGGTCCTCTTGGTAGCTTGCTTGGGTCAGAAGCCCCTAGGTGGGGTGCAAGGGGGCACCCTGGGGCCTATACTGCAAGTCCAGGGAGAGAGGTGGACCCCTGGGTAGCTTGCTGGGGTAAGGGGCCCCTAGGAAGAGGGCCAGGGGGCACCCTGGGGCCTATACTGCAAGACCAGGGAGAGAGGTGGACCCCTGGGTAGCTTGCTGGGATCAGGGGCCCTTAGGTGGAGGGCAAGGGGGCACCCTGGGGCCTACACTGCAAGTCCAGGGAGAGAGGTTGACCCCTGAGTAGCTTGCTGGGGTCAGAGGCCCCTAGGTGGAGGGCCAGGAGGCACAATGGGGCCTATACTGCTGGTCCAGGGAGAGAGGTGGACCCCTGGGTAGCTTGCTGGGTTCAGAAGCCCCTAGATGGAGGGCCAGGGGGCACCCTGGGGCCTATACTGCAAGATCAGGGAGAGAGGTGGACCCCTGGGTAGCTTGCTGGGGTCAGAGACCCCTAGGTGGAGGGCAAGGGGGCACCCTGTGGCCTCCACTGCAAGTCCAGGGAGAGAGGTGGACCCCTGGGTAAATTGCTGGGGTCAGAGGCCCCCAGGTGGAGTGCCAAGGGGCACCCTTGGGCCTACACTGCAAGTCCAGGGAGAGAGGTGGACCCCTGGGTAGCTTGCTGGGGTCAGAGACCCCTAGTTGGAGGGCCAGGGGGCACCCTGGGGCCTTTAATGGAAGTCCAGGGAGGGAAGTGGACCCTGGGTAGCCTGCTGGGGTCAGATTCCCTTAGGTGGAAGGCCAGGGCGCACCCTGGGGCCTATACTGCAAGTCCAGGGAGAGAGGTGGACCCCTGGGTAGCTTGCTGGGGTCAGGGGCCCTTAGGTGGAGGGCCAGGTGCACCCTGGGGCCTATACTGCAAGTCCAGGAAGAGAGGTGGACCCCTGGGTAGCTTGCTGGGGTCAGAGGCCCCTAGGTGGAGGGCCGGGGGGCATCCTGGGGCCTACACTGCAAGTCCAGGGATAGACACGGAACCCTGGGTAGCTTGCTGGGGTCAGGGGCACCTAGATGGAGGGCCAGGGGTAACCCTGGGGCCTATACTGCAAGTCCAGGGAGAGAGGTGGATCCCTGGTTAGTTTGCTGGGCTCATGGGCCCTTACGTGGAGGGCCAGGGGCACCCTGGGGCCTATATTGCAAGTCCAGGGAGAGAGCTGGTCCTCTTGGTAGCTTGCTTGGGTCAGAAGCCCCTAGGTGGGGTGCAAGGGGGCACCCTGGGGCCTATACTGCAAGTCCAGGGAGAGAGGTGGACCCCTGGGTAGCTTGCTGGGGTAAGGGGCCCCTAGGAAGAGGGCCAGGGGGCACCCTGGGGCCTATACTGCAAGACCAGGGAGAGAGGTGGACCCCTGGGTAGCTTGCTGGGATCAGGGGCCCTTAGGTGGAGGGCAAGGGGGCACCCTGGGGCCTACACTGCAAGTCCAGGGAGAGAGGTTGACCCCTGAGTAGCTTGCTGGGGTCAGAGGCCCCTAGGTGGAGGGCCAGGAGGCACAATGGGGCCTATACTGCTGGTCCAGGGAGAGAGGTGGACCCCTGGGTAGCTTGCTGGGTTCAGAAGCCCCTAGATGGAGGGCCAGGGGGCACCCTGGGGCCTATACTGCAAGATCAGGGAGAGAGGTGGACCCCTGGGTAGCTTGCTGGGGTCAGAGACCCCTAGGTGGAGGGCAAGGGGGCACCCTGTGGCCTCCACTGCAAGTCCAGGGAGAGAGGTGGACCCCTGGGTAAATTGCTGGGGTCAGAGGCCCCCAGGTGGAGTGCCAAGGGGCACCCTTGGGCCTACACTGCAAGTCCAGGGAGAGAGGTGGACCCCTGGGTAGCTTGCCGGGGTCAGAGACCCCTAGTTGGAGGGCAAGGGGGCACCCTGGGGCCTTTAATGGAAGTCCAGGGAGGGAAGTGCACCCCTGGATAGCTGGCTAGGGTCAGATTCCCCTAGGTGGAAGGCCAGGGCGCACCCTGGGGCCTATACTGCAAGTCCAGGGAGAGAGGTGGACCCCTGGGTAGCTTGCTAGGGTCAGGGGCCCTTAGGTGGAGGGCCAGAGGGCACCCTGGGGCCTATACTGCAAGTCCAGGAAAAGATGTGGACCCCTGGGTAGCTTGCTTGGGTCATAGGCCCCTAAGTGGAGTGCCAGGGGCACCCTGGGGCCTATACTGCAAGTCCAGGGAGAGAGGTGGAGCCCTGGGTAGCTTGCTGGGGTCAGGGGCCCTTAGGTGGAGGGCCAGGTGGCACCCTGGTGCCTATAATGCAAGTCCAGGAAGAGAGGTGGACCCCTGGGTAGTTAGCTGGGGTCAGAGGCCCCTAGGTGGAGGGCCAGGGGGCATCCTGGGGCCTACACTGCAAGTCCAGGGATAGACACGGACCCCTGGGTAGCTTGCTGGGGTCAGGGGCACCTAGATGGAGGGCCAGGGGTAACCCTGGGGCCTATACTGCAAGTCCAGGGAGAGAGGTGGACCCCTGGTTAGTTTGCTGGGCTCATGGGCCCTTACGTGGAGGGCCAGGGGCACCCTGGGTCCTATACTGCAAGTCCAGGGAGAGAGCTGATTCTCTGGGTAGCTTGCTGGGGTCAAAAGCCCCTAGGTGGGGTGCAAGGGGGCACCCTGGGGCCTATACTGCAAGTCCAGGGAGAGAGGTGGACCCCTGGGTAGCTTGCTGGGGTAAGGGGCCCCTAGGAGGAGGGCCAGGGGGCACCCTGGGGCCTATACTGCAAGACCAGGGAGAGAGGTGGACCCCTTGGTAGCTTGCTGGGGTCAGGGGCCCTTAGGTGGAGGGCCAGGTGCACCCTGGGGCCTTTAATGGAAGTCCAGGGAGGGAAGTGGACCCTGGGTAGCTTGCTGGGGTCATATTCCCCTAGGTGGAAGGCCAGTGTGCACCCTGGGGCCTATACTGCAAGTCCAGGGAGAGAGGTGGACCCCTGGGAAGCTTGCTGTTGTCAGGGGCACCTAGATGGAGGGCCAGGGGTAACCCTGGGGCCTATACTGCAAGTCCAGGGAGAGAGGTGGACCCCTGGTTAGTTTGCTGGACTCATGGGCCCTTAGGTGGAGGGCCAGGGGCACCCTGAGGCCTACACTGCAAGTCCAGGGTGAGAGCTGGTCCTCTGGGTAGCTTGCTGGGGTGGGGGGCCCTTAGGTGGAGGGCAAGGGGGCACCCTGGGGCCTACACTGCAAGTCCAGGGAGAGAGGTGGACACCTGGGTAGCTTGCTGGGGTCAGGATCCCTTAGGTGGAGGGCAAGGGGGCACCCTGGGGCCTACACTGCAAGTCCAGGGAGAGAGGTGGACCCCTGGGTAGCTTGCTGGGGTCAGAGGCCCCTAGGTGGAGGGCCAGGAGGCACAATGGGGCCTATACTGTTGGTCCAGGGAGAGAGGTGGACCCCTGGGTAGCTTGCTGGGGTCAGGGGCCCTTAGGTGGAGGGCCAGGGGGCACGCTGGGGCCTACACTGCAAGTCCAGGGAGAGAGGTGGACCCCTGGGTAGCTTGCTGGGGTCAGAGGCCCCTAGGTGGAGGGCCAGGGGGCACCCTTGGGCCTACACTGCAAGTCCAGGGAGAGAGGTGGACCCCTGGGTAGCTTGCTGGGGTCAGAGACCCCTAGTTGGAGGGCCAGGGGCACCCTGGGGCCTTTTATGGAAGTCCAGGGAGGGAAGTGGACCCTGGGTAGCCTGCTGGGGTCAGATTCCCTTAGGTGGATTGCCAGGGCGCACCCTGGGGCCTATAATGCAAGTCCAGGGAGAGAGGTGGACCCCTGGGTATCTTGCTGGGGTCAGGGGCCCTTAGGTGTAGGGCCAGGTGCACCCTGGGGCCTATACTGCAAGTCCAGGAAGAGATGTGGACCCCTGGGTAGCTTGCTGAGTCATAGGCCCCTAAGTGGAGTGCCAGGGGCACCCTGGGGCCTATACTGCAAGTCCAGGGAGAGAGGTGGACCCCTGGGTAGCTTGCTCGGGTCAGGATCCCTTAGGTGGAGGGCAAGGGGGCACCCTGGGGCCTACACTGCATGTCCAGGGAGAGAGGTGGACCCCTGGGAAGCTTGCTGGGGTCAGGGGCCCTTAGGTGGAGGGCCAGGGGGCACCCTGGGGCCTATACTGCAAGTCCAGGAAGAGATGTGGACCCCTGGGTAGCTTGCTGGGGTCAGGGGCCCTTAGGTGGAGGGCAAGGGGGCACCCTGGGGCCTACACTGCAAGTCCAGGGAGAGAGGTGGACCCCTGGGTAGCTTACTGGGGTCAGAGGCCCTTAGGTGGAGGGCCAGGGGGCACCCTGGGGCCTACACTGCAAGTCCAGGGAGAGAGGTGGACCCCTGGGTAGCTTGCTGGGGTCAGAGGCCCCTAGGTGGAGGGCCAGGAGGCACAATGGGGCCTATACTGCTGGTCCAGGGAGAGAGGTGGACCCCTGGGTAGCTTGCTGGGGTCAGGGGCCCTTAGGTGGAGGGCCAGGGGTCACCCTGGGGCCTACACTGCAAGTCCAGGGAGAGAGGTGGACCCCTGGGTAGCTTGCTGGGGTCAGAGGCCCCCAGGTGGAGGGCCAGGGGGCACCCTTGGGCCTACACTGCAAGTCCAGGGAAAGAGGTGGACCCCTGGGTAGCTTGCTGGGGTCAGAGACCCCTAGTTGGAGGGCAAGGGGGCACCCTGGGGCCTTTAATGGAAGTCCAGGGAGGGAAGTGGACCCTGGGTAGCCTGCTGGGGTCAGATTCCCTTAGGTGGAAGGCCAGGGTGCACCCTGGGGCCTATACTGCAAGTCCAGGGAGAGAGGTGGACCCCTGGGTAGCTTGCTGGGGTCAGGGGCCCTTAGGTGGAGGGCCAGGGGCACCCTGGGGCCTATACTGCATGTCCAGGAAGAGATGTGGACCCCTGGGTAGCTTGCTGGGGTCATAGGCCCCTAAGTGGAGTGCCAGGGGCACCCTGGGGCCTATACTGCAAGTCCAGGGAGAGAGGTGAACCCCTGGGTAGCTTGCTGGGGTCAGGGGCACTTAGGTGGAGGGCCAGGAGGCACCCTGGGGCCTACACTGCAAGTCCAGGTAGAGAGGTGGACCCCTGGGTAGCTTGCTGGGGTCAGAGGCCCCTAGGTGGAGGCCAGGAGGCACAATGGGGCCTATACTGCTAGTCCAGGGAGAGAGGTTGACCCCTGGGTAGCTTGCTGGGGTCAGGGGCCCTTAGGTGGAGGGCAAGGGGGCACCCTGGGGCCTACACTGCAAGTCCAGGGAGAGAGGTGGACCCCTGGGTAGCTTGCTGGGGTCAGAAGCCCCCAGGTGGAGGGCCAGGGGGCACCCTTGGGCCTACACTGCAAGTCCAGGGAGAGAGGTGGACCCCTGGGTAGCTTGCTGGGGTCAGAGACCCCTAGTTGGAGGGCCAGGGGGCACCCTGGGGCCTTTAATGGAAGTCCAGGGAGAGAGGTGGACCCCTGGGTAGCTTGCTTGGGTCAGAATCCCTTAGGTGGAGGGCAAGGGGGCACCCTGGGGCCTACACTGCATGTCCGGGGAGAGAGGTGGACCCCTGGGTAGCTTGCTGGGGTCAGGGGCCCTTAGGTGGAGGGCCAGGGGGCACCCTGGGGCCTATACTGCAAGTCCAGGAAGAGATGTGGACCCCTGGGTAGCTTGCTGGGGTCAGGGGCCCTTAGGTGGAGGGCAAGGGGGCACCCTGGGGCCTACACTGCAAGTCCAGGGAGAGAGGTGGACCCCTGGGTAGCTTACTGGGGTCAGAGGCCCTTAGGTGGAGGGCCAGGGGGCACCCTGGGGCCTACACTGCAAGTCCAGGGAGAGAGGTGGACCCCTGGGTAGCTTGCTGGGGTCAGAGGCCCCTAGGTGGAGGGCCAGGAGGCACAATGGGGCCTATACTGCTGGTCCAGGGAGAGAGTTGGACCCCTGGGTAGCTTGCTGGGGTCAGGGGCCCTTAGGTGGAGGGCCAGGGGGCACCCTGGGGCCTACACTGCAAGTCCAGGGAGAGAGGTGGACCCCTGGGTAGCTTGCTGGGGTCAGAGGCCCCCAGGTGGAGGGCCAGGGGGCACCCTTGGGCCTACACTGCAAGTCCAGGGAGAGAGGTGGACCCCTGGGTAGCTTGCTGGGGTCAGAGACCCCTAGTTGGAGGGCAAGGGGGCACACTGGGGCCTTTAATGGAAGACCAGGGAGGGAAGTGGACCCTGGGTAGCCTGCTGGGGTCAGATTCCCTTAGGTGGAAGGCCAGGGTGCACCCTGGGGCCTATACTGCAAGTCCAGGGAGAGAGGTGGACCCCTGGGTAGCTTGCTGGGGTCAGGGGCCCTTAGGTGGAGGGCCAGGGTGCACCCTGGGGCCTATACTGCATGTCCAGGAAGAGATGTGGACCCCTGGGTAGCTTGCTGGGGTCATAGGCCCCTAAGTGGAGTGCCAGGGGCACCCTGGATCCTATACTGCAAGTCCAGGGAGAGAGGTGGACCCCTGGGTAGCTTGCTGGGGTCAGGGGCACTTAGGTGGAGGGCCAGGGGGCACCCTGGGGCCTACACTGCAAGTCCAGGTAGAGAGGTGGACCCCTGGGTAGCTTGCTGGGGTCAGAGGCCCCTAGGTGGAGGGCCAGGAGGCACAATGGGGCCTATACTGCTAGTCCAGGGAGAGAGGTGGACCCCTGGGTAACTTGCTGGGGTCAGGGGCCCTTAGGTGGAGGGCAAGGGGGCACCCTGGGGCCTACACTGCAAGTCCAGGGAGAGAGGTGGACCCCTGGGTAGCTTGCTGGGGTCAGAGGCCCCTAGGTGGAGGGCCAGGGGGCACCCTTGGGCCTACACTGCAAGTCCAGGGAGAGAGGTGGACCCCTGGGTAGCTTGCTGGGGTCAGAGACCCCTAGTTGGAGGGCCAGGGGGCACCCTGGGGCCTTTAATGGAAGTCCAGGGAGGGAAGTGTACCCTGGGTAGCCTGCTGGGGTCAGATTCCCTTAGGTGGAAGGCCAGGGCGCACCCTGGGGCCTATACTGCAAGTCCAGGGAGAGAGGTGGACCCCTGGGTAGCTTGCTGGGGTCAGGGGCCCTTAGGTGGAGGGCCAGGTGCACCCTGGGGCCTATACTGCAAGTCCAGGAAGAGAAGTGGACCCCTGGGTAGCTTGCTGGGGTCAGAGGCCCCTAGGTGGAGGGCCAGGGGGCATCCTGGGGCCTACACTGCAAGTCCAGGGATAGACACGGAACCCTGGGTAGCTTGCTGGGGTCAGGGGCACCTAGATGGAGGGCCAGGGGTAACCCTGGGGCCTATACTGCAAGTCCATGGAGAGAGGTGGACCCCTGGTTAGTTTGCTGGGCTCATGGGCCCTTACGTGGAGGGCCAGGGGCACCCTGGGGCCTATATTGCAAGTCCAGGGAGAGAGCTGGTCCTCTTGGTAGCTTGCTTGGGTCAGAAGCCCCTTGGTGGGTGCAAGGTGGCACCCTGGGGCCTATACTGCAAGTCCAGAGAGAGAGGTGGACCCCTGGGTAGCTTGCTGGGGTAAGGGGCCCCTAGGAAGAGGGCCAGGGGGCACCCTGGGGCCTATACTGCAAGACCAGGGAGAGAGGTGGACCCCTGGGTAGCTTGCTGGGGTCAGGGGCCCTTAGGTGGAGGGCAAGGGGGCACCCTGGGGCCTACACTGCAAGTCCAGGGAGAGAGGTTGACCCCTGGGTAGCTTGCTGGGGTCAGAGGCCCCTAGGTGGAGGGCCAGGAGGCACAATGGGGCCTATACTGCTGGTCCAGGGAGAGATGTGGACCCCTGGGTAGCTTGCTGGGTTCAGAAGCCCCTAGATGGAGGGCCAGGGGGCACCCTGGGGCCTATACTGCAAGATCAGGGAGAGAGGTGGACCCCTGGGTAGCTTGCTGGGGTCAGAGACCCTTAGGTGGAGGGCAAGGGGGCACCCTGGGGCCTCCACTGCAAGTCCAGGGAGAGAGGTGGACCCCTGGGTAAATTGCTGGAGTCAGAGGCCCCCAGGTGGAGTGCCAAGGGGCACCCTTGGGCCTACACTGCAAGTCCAGGGAGAGAGGTGGACCCCTGGGTAGCTTGCCGGGGTCAGAGACCCCTAGTTGGAGGGCAAGGGGGCACCCTGGGGCCTTTAATGGAAGTCCAGGGAGGGAAGTGGACCCCTGGGTAGCTGGCTAGGGTCAGATTCCCCTAGGTGGAAGGCCAGGGCGCACCCTGGGGCCTATACTGCAAGTCCAGGGAGAGAGGTGGACCCCTGGGTAGCTTGCTAGGGTCAGGGGCCCTTAGGTGGAGGGCCAGAGGGCACCCTGGGGCCTATACTGCAAGTCCAGGAAAAGATGTGGACCCCTGGGTAGCTTGCTGGGGTCATAGGCCCCTAAGTGGAGTGCCAGGGGCACCCTGGGGCCTATACTGCAAGTCCAGGGAGAGAGGTGGAGCCCTGGGTAGCTTGCTGGGGTCAAGGGCTCTTAGGTGGAGGGCCAGGTAACACCCTGGTGCCTATAATGCAAGTCCAGGAAGAGAGGTGGACCCCTGGGTAGCTTGCTGGGGTCAGAGGCCCCTAGGTGGAGGGCCAGGGGGCATCCTGGGGCCTACACTGCAAGTCCAGGGATAGACACGGACCCCTGGGTAGCTTGCTGGGGTCAGGGGCACCTAGATGGAGGGCCAGGGGTAACCCTGGGGCCTATACTGCAAGTCCAGGGAGAGAGGTGGACCCCTGGTTAGTTTGCTGGGCTCAAGGGCCCTTACGTGGAGGGCCAGGGGCACCCTGGGGCCTATACTGCAAGTCCAGGGAGAGAGCTGATTCTCTGGGTAGCTTGCTGGGGTCAAAAGCCCTTAGGTGGGGTGCAAGGGGGCACCCTGGGGCCTATACTGCAAGTCCAGGGAGAGAGGTGGACCCCTGGGTAGCTTGCTGGGGTAAGGGGCCCCTAGGAGGAGGGCCAGGGGGCACCCTGGGGCCTATACTGCAAGACCAGGGAGAGAGGTGGACCCCTTGGTAGCTTGCTGGGGTCAGGGGCCCTTAGGTGGAGGGCCAGGTGCACCCTGGGGCCTTTAATGGAAGTCCAGGGAGGGAAGTGGATCCTGGGTAGCTTGCTGGGGTCATATTCCCCTAGGTGGAAGGCCAGTGTGCACCCTGGGGCCTATACTGCAAGTCCAGGGAGAGAGGTGGACCCCTGGGTAGCTTGCTGGTGTCAGGGGCACCTAGATGGAGGGCCAGGGGTAACCCTGGGGCCTATACTGCAAGTCCAGGGAGAGAGGTGGACCCCTGGTTAGTTTGCTGGACTCATGGGCCCTTAGGTGGAGGGCCAGGGGCACCCTGGGGCCTATACTGCAAGTCCAGGGAGAGAGCTGGTCCTCTGGGTAGCTTGCTGGGGTGGGGGGCCCTTAGGTGGAGGGCAAGGGGGCACCCTAGGGCCTACACTGCAAGTCCAGGGAGAGAGTTGGACCCCTGGGTAGCTTGCTGGGGTCAGGATCCCTTAGGTGGAGGGCAAGGGGGCACCCTGGGGCCTACACTGCATGTCCAGGGAGAGAGGTGGACCCCTGGGTAGCTTGCTGGGGTCAGAGGCCCTTAGGTGGAGGGCAAGGGGGCACCCTGGGGCCTACACTGCAAGTCCAGGGAGAGAGGTGGTCCCCTGGGTAGCTTGCTGGGGTCAGAGGCCCTTAGGTGGAGGGCAAGGGGGCACCCTGGGGCCTACACTGCAAGTCCAGGGAGAGAGGTGGACCCCTGGGTAGCTTGCTGGGGTCAGAGGCCCCTAGGTGGAGGGCCAGGGGGCACCCTGGGGCCTATACTGCAAGATCAGGGAGAGAGGTGGACCCCTTGGTAGCTTGCTGGGGTCAGAGACCCCTAAGTGGAGGGCAAGGGGGCACTCTGGGGCCTCCACTGCAAGTCCAGGGAGAGAGGTGGACCCCTGAGTAGCTTGCTGGGGTCAGAGGCCCCCAGGTGGAAGGCCAGGGGGCACCCTGGGGCCTATACTGCATGTCCAGGAAGAGAGGTGGACCCCTGGGTAGCTTGCTGGGGTCATAGGCCCCTAAGTGGAGTGCCAGGGGCACCCTGGGGCCTACACTGCAAGTCCAGGGAGAGAGGTGGACCCCTGGGTAGCTTGCTGGGATCAGAGGCCCCTAGGTGGAGGGCCAGGTGGCACAATGGGGCCTATACTGCTGGTCCAGGGAGAGAGGTGGACCCCTGGGTAGCTTGCTGGGGTCAGGGGCCCTTAGGTGGAGGGCCAGGGGGCACCCTGGGGCCTACACTGCAAGTCCAGGGAGAGAGGTGGACCCCTGGGTAGCTTGCTGGGGTCAGAGGCCCCCAGGTGGAGGGCCAGGGGGCACCCTTGGGCCTACACTGCAAGTCCAGGGAGAGAGGTGGACCCCTGGGTAGCTTGCTGGGGTCAGAGACCCCTAGTTGGAGGGCCAGGGGCACCCTGGGGCCTTTTATGGAAGTCCAGGGAGGGAAGTGGACCCTGGGTAGCCTGCTGGGGTCAGATTCCCTTAGGTGGAAGGCCAGGGCGCACCCTGGGGCCTATACTGCAAGTCCAGGGAGAGAGGTGGACCCCTGGGTAGCTTGCTGGGGTCAGGGGCCCTTAGGTGGAGGGCCAGGTGCACCCTGGGGCCTATACTGCAAGTCCAGGAAGAGATGTGGACCCCTGGGTAGCTTGCTGGGGTCATAGGCCCCTAAGTGGAGTGCCAGGGGCACCCTGGGGCCTATACTGCAAGTCCAGGGAGAGAGGTGGACCCCTGGGTAGCTTGCTCGGGTCAGGATCCCTTAGGTGGAGGGCAAGGGGGCACCCTGGGGCCTACACTGCATGTCCAGGGAGAGAGGTGGACCCCTGGGTAGCTTGCTGGGGTCAGGGGCCCTTAGGTGGAGGGCCAGGGGGCACCCTGGGGCCTATACTGCAAGTCCAGGAAGAGATGTGGACCCCTGGGTAGCTTGCTGGGGTCAGGGGCCCTTAGGTGGAGGGCAAGGGGGCACCCTGGGGCCTACACTGCAAGTCCAGGGAGAGAGGTGGACCCCTGGGTAGCTTACTGGGGTCAGAGGCCCTTAAGTGGAGGGCCAGGGGGCACCCTGGGGCCTACACTGCAAGTCCAGGGAGAGAGGTGGACCCCTGGGTAGCTTGCTGGGGTCAGAGGGCCCTAGGTGGAGGGCCAGGAGGCACAATGGGGCCTATACTGCTGGTCCAGGGAGAGAGGTGGACCCCTGGGTAGCTTGCTGGGGTCAGGGGCCCTTAGGTGGAGGGCCAGGGGGCACCCTGGGGCCTACACTGCAAGTCCAGGGAGAGAGGTGGACCCCTGGGTAGCTTGCTGGGGTCAGAGACCCCTAGTTGGAGGGCAAGGGGGCACCCTGGGGCCTATACTGCAAGTCCAGGGAGAGAGGTGGACCCCTGGGTAGCTTGCTGGGGTCAGAGGCCCTTAGGTGGAGGGCCAGGGGCACCCTGGGGCCTATACTGCATGTCCAGGAAGAGATGTGGACCCCTGGGTAGCTTGCTGGGGTCATAGGCCCCTAAGTGGAGTGCCAGGGGCACCCTGGGGCCTATACTGCAAGTCCAGGGAGAGAGGTGGACCCCTGGGTAGCTTGCTGGGGTCAGGGGCACTTAGGTGGAGGGCCAGGGGGCACCCTGGGGCCTACACTGCAAGTCCAGGTAGAGAGGTGGACCCCTGGGTAGCTTGCTGGGGTCAGAGGCCCCTAGGTGGAGGGCCAGGAGGCACAATGGGGCCTATACTGCTAGTCCAGGGAGAGAGGTGGACCCCTGGGTAGCTTGCTGGGGTCAGGGGCCCTTAGGTGGAGGGCAAGGGGGCACCCTGGGGCCTACACTGCAAGTCCAGGGAGAGAGGTGGACCCCTGGGTAGCTTGCTGGGGTCAGAGGCCCCCAGGTGGAGGGCCAGGGGGCACCCTTGGGCCTACACTGCAAGTCCAGGGAGAGAGGTGGACCCCTGGGTAGCTTGCTGGGGTCAGAGACCCCTAGTTGGAGGGCCAGGGGGCACCCTGGGGCCTTTAATGGAAGTCCAGGGAGGGAAGTGGACCCTGGGTAGCCTGCTGGGGTCAGATTCCCTTAGGTGGAAGGCCAGGGCGCACCCTGGGGCCTATACTGCAAGTCCAGGGAGAGAGGTGGACCCCTGGGTAGCTTGCTGGGGTCAGGGGCCCTTAGGTGGAGGGCCAGGTGCACCCTGGGGCCTATACTGCAAGTCCAGGAAGAGAGGTGGACCCCTGGGTAGCTTGCTGGGGTCAGAGGCCCCTAGGTGGAGGGCCAGGGGGCATCCTGGGGCCTACACTGCAAGATCAGGGAGAGAGGTGGACCCCTGGGTAGCTTGCTGGGGTCAGGGGTCCTTAGGTGGAGGGCAAGGGGGCACCCTGGGGCCTACACTGCAAGTCCAGGGAGAGAGGTGGACCCCTGGGTAGCTTGCTGGGGTCAGAGGCCCCCAGGTGGAGGGCCAGGGGGCACCCTTGGGCCTACACTGCAAGTCCAGGGAGAGAGGTGGACCCCTGGGTAGCTTGCTGGGGTCAGAGACCCCTAGTTGGAGGGCCAGGGGGCACCCTGGGGCCTTTAATGGAAGTCCAGGGAGGGAAGTGGACCCTGGGTAGCCTGCTGGGGTCAGATTCCCTTAGGTGGAGGGCCAGGTGCACCCTGGGGCCTATACTGCAAGTCCAGGAAGAGAGGTGGACCCCTGGGTAGCTTGCTGGGGCCTACACTGCAAGTCCAGGGATAGACACGGAACCCTGGGTAGCTTGCTGGGGTCAGGGGCACCTAGATGGAGGGCCAGGGGTAACCCTGGGGCCTATACTGCAAGTCCAGGGAGAGAGGTGGACCCCTGGTTAGTTTGCTGGAATCATGGGCCCTTACGTGGAGGGCCAGGGGCACCCTGGGGAATATATTGCAAGTCGAGGGAGAGAGCTGGTCCTCTTGGTAGCTTGCTTGGGTCAGAAGCTCCTAGGTGGGGTGCAAGGGGGCACCCTGGGGCCTATACTGCAAGTCCAGGGAGAGAGGTGGACCCCTGGGTAGCTTGCTGGGGTAAGGGGCCCCTAGGAAGAGGGCCAGGGGGCACCCTGGGGCCTATACTGCAAGACCAGGGAGAGAGGTGGACCCCTGGGTAGCTTGCTGGGGTCAGGGGCCCTTAGGTGGAGGGCAAGGGGGCACCCTGGGGCCTACACTGCAAGTCCAGGGAGAGAGGTTGACCCCTGGGTAGCTTGCTGGGGTCAGAGGCCCCTAGGTGGAGGGCCAGGAGGCACAATGGGGCCTATACTGCTGGTCCAGGGAGAGAGGTGGACCCCTGTGTAGCTTGCTGGGTTCAGAAGCCCCTAGATGGAGGGCCAGGGGTACCCTGGGGCATATTCTGCAAGATCAGGGAGAGAGGTGGACCCCTGGGTAGCTTGCTGGGGTCAGGGGCCCTTAGGTGGAGGGCCAGGTGGCACCCTGGTGCCTATAATGCAAGTCCAGGAAGATAGGTGGACCCCTGGGAAGCTAGCTGGGGTCAGAGGCCCCTAGGTGGAGGGCCAGGGGGCATCCTGGGGCCTACACTGCAAGTCCAGGGATAGACACGGACCCCTGGGTAGCTTGCTGGGGTCAGGGGCACCTAGATGGAGGGCCAGGGGTAACCCTGGGGCCTATACTGCAAGTCCAGGGAGAGAGGTGGACCCCTGGTTAGTTTGCTGGGCTCATGGGCCCTTACGTGGAGGGCAAGGGGGCACCCTGGGGCCTCCACTGCAAGTCCAGGGAGAGAGGTGGACCCCTGGGTAGCTTGCTGGGGTCATAGGCCCCTAAGTGGAGTGCCAGGGGCACCCTGGGGCCTATACTGCAAGTCCAGGGAGAGAGGTGGAGCCCTGGGTAGCTTGCTGGGGTCAGGGGCCCTTAGGTGGAGGGCCAGGTGGCACCCTGGTGCCTATAATGCAAGTCCAGGAAGATAGGTGGACCCCTGGAAAGCTAGCTGGGGTCAGAGGCCCCTAGGTGGAGGGCCAGGGGGCATCCTGGGGCCTACACTGCAAGTCCAGGGATAGACACGGACCCCTGGGTAGCTTGCTGGGGTCAGGGGCACCTAGATGGAGGGCCAGGGGTAACCCTGGGGCCTATACTGCAAGTCCAGGGAGAGAGGTGGACCCCTGGTTAGTTTGCTGGGCTCATGGGCCCTTACGTGGAGGGCCAGGGGCACCCTGGGGCCTATACTGCAAGTCCAGGGAGAGAGCTGATTCTCTGGGTAGCTTGCTGGGGTCAAAAGCCCCTAGGTGGGGTGCAAGGGGGCCCCCTGGGGCCTATACTGCAAGTCCAGGGAGAGAGGTGGACCCCTGGGTAGCTTGCTGGGGTAAGGGGCCCCTAGGAGGAGGGCCAGGGGGCACCCTGGGGCCTATACTGCAAGACCAGGGAGAAAGGTGGACCCTGGGTAGCTTGCTGGGGTCATATTCCCCTAGGTGGAAGGCCAGTGTGCACCCTGGGGCCTATACTGCAAGTCCAGGGAGAGAGGTGGACCCCTGGGTAGCTTGCTGGTGTCAGGGGCACCTAGATAGAGGGCCAGGGGTAACCCTGGGGCCTATACTGCAAGTCCAGGGAGAGAGGTGGACCTATGGTTAGTTTGCTGAACTCATGGGCCCTTAGGTGGAGGACCAGGGGCACCCTGGGGGATCCACTGCAAGTCCAGGGAGAGAGCTGGTCCTCTGGGTAGCTTGCTGGGGTGGGGGGCCCTTAGGTGGAGGGCAAGGGGGCACCCTGAGCCTACACTGCAAGTCCAGGGAGAGAGGTGGACCCCTGGGTAGCTTGCTGGGGTCAGAGACCCCTAGGTGGAGGGCAAGGGGGCACTCTGGGGCCTCCACTGCAAGTCCAGGGAGAGAGGTGGACCCATGGGTAGCTTGCTGGGGTCAGAGGCCCCCAGGTGGAAGGCCAGGGGGCACCCTTGGGCCTACACTGCAAGTCCAGGGAGAGAGGTGGACCCCTGGGTAGCTTGCTGGGGTCAGAGACCCCTAGTTGGAGGGCAAGGGGGCACCCTGGGGCCTTTAATGGAAGTCCAAGGAGGGAAGTGGACACTGGGTAGCCTGCTGGGTTCAGATTCCCTTAGGTGGAAGGCCAGGGCGCACCCTGGGGCCTATACTGCAAGTCCAGGGAGAGAGGTGGACCCCTGGGTAGCTTGCTGGGGTCATAGGCCCCTAAGTGGAGTGCCAGGGGCACCCTGGGGCCTACACTGCAAGTCCAGGGAGAGAGGTGGACCCCTGGGTAGCTTGCTGGGGTCAGAGGCCCCTAGATGGAGGGCCAGGTGGCACAATGGGGCCTATACTGCTGGTCCAGGGAGAGAGTAGGACCCCTGGGTAGCTTGCTGGGGTCAGGGGCCCTTAGGTGGAGGGCCAGGGGTCACCCTGGGGCCTACACTGCAAGTCCAGGGAGAGAGGTGGACCCCTGGGTAGCTTGCTGGGGTCAGAGGCCCCCAGGTGGAGGGCCAGGGGGCACCCTTGGGCCTACACTGCAAGTCCAGGGAGAGAGGTGGACCCCTGGGTAGCTTGCTGGGGTCAGAGACCCCTAGTTGGAGGGCCAGGGGCACCCTGGGGCCTTTAATGGAAGTCCAGGGAGGGAAGTGGACCCTGGGTAGCCTGCTGGGGTCAGATTCCCTTAGGTGGAAGGCCACGGCGCACCCTGGGGCCTATACTGCAAGTCCAGGGAGAGAGGTGGACCCCTGGGTATCTTGCTGGGGTCAGGGGCGCTTAGGTGGAGGGCCAGATGCACCCTGGGGCCTACACTGCAAGTCCAGGGAGAGAGGTGGACCACTGGGTAGCTTACTGGGGTCGGAGGCCCTTAGGTGGAGGGCCAGGGGGCACCCTGGGGCCTACACTGCAAGTCCAGGGAGAGAGGTGGACCCCTGGGTAGCTTGCTGGGGTCAGAGGCCCCTAGGTGGAGGGCCAGGAGGCACAATGGGGCCTATACTGCTGGTCCAGGGAGAGAGGTGGACCCCTGGGTAGCTTGCTGGGGTCAGGGGCCCTTAGGTGGAGGGCCAGGGGGCACCTTGGGGCCTACACTGCAAGTCCATGGAGAGAGGTGGACCCCTGGGTAGCTTGCTGGGGTCAGAGACCCCTAGTTGGAGGGCAAGGGGGCACCCTGGGGCCTTTAATGGAAGTCCAAGGAGGGAAGTGGACACTGGGTAGCCTGCTGGGGTCAGATTCCCTTAGGTGGAAGGCCAGGGCGCACCCTGGGGCCTATACTGCAAGTCCAGGGAGAGAGGTGGACCCCTGGGTAGCTTGCTGGGGTCATAGGCCCCTAAGTGGAGTGCCAGGGGCACCCTGGGGCCTATACTGCAAGTCCAGGGAGAGAGGTGGACCCCTGGGTAGCTTGCTGGGGTCAGGGGCCCTTAGGTGGAGGGCCAGGGGGCACCCTGGGGCCTACACTGCAAGTCCAGGGAGAGAGGTGGACCCCTGGGTAGCTTGCTGGGGTCAGAGGCCCCTAGGTGGAGGGCCAGGTGGCACAATGGGGCCTATACTGCTGGTCCAGGGAGAGAGTAGGACCCCTGGGTAGCTTGCTGGGGTCAGGGGCCCTTAGGTGGAGGGCCAGGGGTCACCCTGGGGCCTACACTGCAATTCCAGGGAGAGAGGTGGACCCCTGGGTAGCTTGCTGGGGTCAGAGGCCCCCAGGTGGAGGGCCAGGGGGCACCCTTGGGCCTACACTGCAAGTCCAGGGAGAGAGGTGGACCCCTGGGTAGCTTGCTGGGGTCAGAGACCCCTAGTTGGAGGGCCAGGGGCACCCTGGGGCCTTTAATGGAAGTCCAGGGAGGGAAGTGGACCCTGGGTAGCCTGCTGGGGTCAGATTCCCTTAGGTGGAAGGCCACGGCGCACCCTGGGGCCTATACTGCAAGTCCAGGGAGAGAGGTGGACCCCTGGGTATCTTGCTGGGGTCAGGGGCGCTTAGGTGGAGGGCCAGATGCACCCTGGGGCCTACACTGCAAGTCAAGGGAGAGAGGTGGACCCCTGGGTAGCTTACTGGGGTCGGAGGCCCTTAGGTGGAGGGCCAGGGGGCACCCTGGGGCCTACACTGCAAGTCCAGGGAGAGAGGTGGACCCCTGGGTAGCTTGCTGGGGTCAGAGGCCCCTAGGTGGAGGGCCAGGAGGCACAATGGGGCCTATACTGCTGGTCCAGGGAGAGAGGTGGACCCCTGGGTAGCTTGCTGGGGTCAGGGGCCCTTAGGTGGAGGGCCAGGGGGCACCCTGGGGCCTACACTGCAAGTCCAGGGAGAGAGGTGGACTCCTGGGTAGCTAGCTGGCGTCAGAGGCCCCCAGGTGGAGGGCCAGGGGGCACCCTTGGGCCTACACTGCAAGTCCAGGGAGAGAGGTGGACCCCTGGGTAGCTTGCTGGGGTCAGAGACCCCTAGTTGGAGGGCAAGGGGGCACCCTGGGGCCTTTAATGGAAGTCCAGGGAGGGAAGTGGACCCTGGGTAGCCTGCTGGGGTCAGATTCCCTTAGGTGGAAGGCCAGGGTGCACCCAGGGGCCTATACTGCAAGTCCAGGGAGAGAGGTGGACCCCTGGGTAGCTTGCTGGGGTCAGGGGCCCTTAGGTGGAGGGCCAGGGGCACACTGGGGCCTATACTGCATGTCCAGGAAGAGATGTGGACCCCTGGGTAGCTTGCTGGGGTCATAGGCCCCTAAGGGGAGTGCAAGGGGCACCCTGGGGCCTATACTGCAAGTCCAGGGAGAGAGGTGGACCCCTGGGTAGCTTGCTGGGGTCAGGGGCACTTAGGTGGAGGGCCAGGGGGCACCCTGGGGCCTACACTGCAAAACCAGGTAGAGAGGTGGACCCCTGGGTAGCTTGCTGGGGTCAGAGGCCCCTAGGTGGAGGGCCAGGAGGCACAATGGGGCCTATACTGCTAGTCCAGGGAGAGAGGTGGACCCCTGGGTAGCTTGCTGGGGTCAGAGGCCCCTAGGTGGAGGGCCAGGAGGCACAATGGGGCCTATACTGCTGGTCCAGGGAGAGAGGTGGACCCCTGGGTAGCTTGCTGGGGTCAGGGGCCCTTAGGTGGAGGGCCAGGGGGCACCCTGGGGCCTACACTGCAAGTCCAGGGAGAGAGGTGGACCCCTGGGTAGCTAGCTGGCGTCAGAGGCCCCCAGGTGGAGGGCCAGGGGGCACCCATGGGCCTACACTGCAAGTCCATGGAGAGAGGTGGACCCCTGGGTAGCTTGCTGGGGTCAGAGACCCCTAGTTGGAGGGCAAGGGGGCACCCTGGGGCCTTTAATGGAAGTCCAAGGAGGGAAGTGGACACTGGGTAGCCTGCTGGGGTCAGATTCCCTTAGGTGGAAGGCCAGGGCGCACCCTGGGGCCTATACTGCAAGTCCAGGGAGAGAGGTGGACCCCTGGGTAGCTTGCTGGGGTCATAGGCCCCTAAGTGGAGTGCCAGGGGCACCCTGGGGCCTATACTGCAAGTCCAGGGAGAGAGGTGGACCCCTGGGTAGCTTGCTGGGGTCAGGGGCCCTTAGGTGGAGGGCCAGGGGGCACCCTGGGGCCTACACTGCAAGTCCAGGGAGAGAGGTGGACCCCTGGGTAGCTTGCTGGGGTCAGAGGCCCCTAGGTGGAGGGCCAGGTGGCACAATGGGGCCTATACTGCTGGTCCAGGGAGAGAGTAGGACCCCTGGGTAGCTTGCTGGGGTCAGGGGCCCTTAGGTGGAGGGCCAGGGGTCACCCTGGGGCCTACACTGCAAGTCCAGGGAGAGAGGTGGACCCCTGGGTAGCTTGCTGGGGTCAGAGGCCCCCAGGTGGAGGGCCAGGGGGCACCCTTGGGCCTACACTGCAAGTCCAGGGAGAGAGGTGGACCCCTGGGTAGCTTGCTGGGGTCAGAGACCCCTAGTTGGAGGGCCAGGGGCACCCTGGGGCCTTTAATGGAAGTCCAGGGAGGGAAGTGGACCCTGGGTAGCCTGCTGGGGTCAGATTCCCTTAGGTGGAAGGCCACGGCGCACCCTGGGGCCTATACTGCAAGTCCAGGGAGAGAGGTGGACCCCTGGGTATCTTGCTGGGGTCAGGGGCGCTTAGGTGGAGGGCCAGATGCACCCTGGGGCCTACACTGCAAGTCAAGGGAGAGAGGTGGACCCCTGGGTAGCTTACTGGGGTCGGAGGCCCTTAGGTGGAGGGCCAGGGGGCACCCTGGGGCCTACACTGCAAGTCCAGGGAGAGAGGTGGACCCCTGGGTAGCTTGCTGGGGTCAGAGGCCCCTAGGTGGAGGGCCAGGAGGCACAATGGGGCCTATACTGCTGGTCCAGGGAGAGAGGTGGACCCCTGGGTAGCTTGCTGGGGTCAGGGGCCCTTAGGTGGAGGGCCAGGGGGCACCCTGGGGCCTACACTGCAAGTCCAGGGAGAGAGGTGGACCCCTGGGTAGCTAGCTGGCGTCAGAGGCCCCCAGGTGGAGGGCCAGGGGGCACCCTTGGGCCTACACTGCAAGTCCAGGGAGAGAGGAGGACCCCTGGGTAGCTTGCTGGGGTCAGAGACCCCTAGTTGGAGGGCAAGGGGGCACCCTGGGGCCTTTAATGGAAGTCCAGGGAGGGAAGTGGACCCTGGGTAGCCTGCTGGGGTCAGATTCCCTTAGGTGGAAGGCCAGGGTGCACCCAGGGGCCTATACTGCAAGTCCAGGGAGAGAGGTGGACCCCTGGGTAGCTTGCTGGGGTCAGGGGCCCTTAGGTGGAGGGCCAGGGGCACACTGGGGCCTATACTGCATGTCCAGGAAAAGAGGTGGACCCCTGGGTAGCTTGCTGGGGTCATAGGCCCCTAAGTGGAGTGCAAGGGGCACCCTGGGGCCTATACTGCAAGTCCAGGGAGAGAGGTGGACCCCTGGGTAGCTTGCTGGGGTCAGGGGCACTTAGGTGGAGGGCCAGGGGGCACCCTGGGGCCTACACTGCAAAACCAGGTAGAGAGGTGGACCCCTGGGTAGCTTGCTGGGGTCAGAGGCCCCTAGGTGGAGGGCCAGGAGGCACAATGGGGCCTATACTGCTAGTCCAGGGAGAGAGGTGGACCCCTGGGTAGCTTGCTGGGGTCAGGGGCCCTTAGGTGGAGGGCAAGGGGGCACCCTGGGGCCTACACTGCAAGTCCAGGGAGAGAGGTGGACCCCTGGGTAGCTTGCTGGGGTCAGAGGCCCCCAGGTGGAGGGCCAGGGGGCACCCTTGGGCCTACACTGCAAGTCCAGGGAGAGAGGTGGACCCCTGGGTAGCTTGCTGGGGTCAGAGACCCCTAGTTGGAGGGCCAGGGGGCACCCTGGGGCCTTTAATGGAAGTCCAGGGAGGGAAGTGGACCCTGGGTAGCCTGCTGGGGTCAGATTCCCTTAGGTGGAAGGCCAGGGCGCACCCTGGGGCCTATACTGCATGTCCAGGGAGAGAGGTGGACCCCTGGGTAGCTTGCTGGGGTCAGGGGCCCTTAGGTGGAGGGCCAGGTGCACCCTGGGGCCTATACTGCAAGTCCAGGAAGAGATGTGGACCCCTGGGTAGCTTGCTGGGGTCAGAGGCCCCCAGGTGGAGGGCCAGGGGGCACCCTTAGGCCTACACTGCAAGTCCAGGGAGAGAGGTGGACCCCTGGGTAGCTTGCTGGGGTCAGAGACCCCTAGTTGGAGGGCCAGGGGGCACCCTGGGGCCTTTAATGGAAGTCCAGGGAGGGAAGTTTACCCTGGGTAGCCTGCTGGGGTCAGATTCCCTTAGGTGGAAGGCCAGGGCGCACCCTGGGGCCTATACTGCAAGTCCAGGGAGAGAGGTGGACCCCTGGGTAGCTTGCTGGGGTCAGGGGCCCTTAGGAGGAGGGCCAGGTGCACCCTGGGGCCTATACTGCAAGTCCAGGGAGAGAGGTGGACCCCTTGGTAGCTTGCTAGGGTCAGGATCCCTTAGGTGGAGGGCAAGGGGGCACCCTGGGGCCTTTAATGGAAGTCCAGGGAGGGAAGTTTACCCTGGGTAGCCTGCTGGGGTCAGATTCCCTTAGGTGGAAGGCCAGGGCGCACCCTGGGGCCTATACTGCAAGTCCAAGGAGAGAGGTGGACCCCTGGGTAGCTTGCTAGGGTCAGGGGCCCTTAGGTGGAGGGCAAGGGGGCACCCTGGGGCCTACACTGCAAGTCCAGGGAGAGAGGTGGACCCCTAGGTAGCTTGCTGGGGTCAGGGGCCCTTAGGTGGAGGGCAAGGGGGCACCCTGGGGCCTACACTGCAAGTCCAGGGAGAGAGGTTGACCCCTGAGTAGCTTGCTGAGGTCAGAGGCCCCTAGGTGGAGGGCCAGGAGGCACAATGGGGCCTATACTGCTGGTCCAGGGAGAGAGGTGGACCCCTGGGTAGCTTGCTGGGTTCAGAAGCCCCTAGATGGAGGGCCAGGGGGCACCCTGGGGCCTATACTGCAAGATCAGGGAGAGAGGTGGACCCTTGGGTAGCTTGCTGGGGTCAGAGACCCCTAGGTGGAGGGCAAGGGGGCACCCTGGGGCCTCCACTGCAAGTCCAGGGAGAGAGGTGGACCCCTGGGTAAATTGCTGGGGTCAGAGGCCCCCAGGTGGAGTGCCAAGGGGCACCCTTGGGCCTACACTGCAAGTCCAGGGAGAGAGGTGGACCCCTGGGTAGCTTGCTGGGGTCAGGGGCCCTTAGGTGGAGGGCCAGGGGGCACCCTGGGGCCTACACTGCAAGTCCAGGGAGAGAGGTGGACCCCTGGGTAGCTAGCTGGCGTCAGAGGCCCCCAGGTGGAGGGCCAGGGGGCACCCTTGGGCCTACACTGCAAGTCCAGGGAGAGAGGAGGACCCCTGGGTAGCTTGCTGGGGTCAGAGACCCCTAGTTGGAGGGCAAGGGGGCACCCTGGGGCCTTTAATGGAAGTCCAGGGAGGGAAGTGGACCCTGGGTAGCCTGCTGGGGTCAGATTCCCTTAGGTGGAAGGCCAGGGTGCACCCAGGGGCCTATACTGCAAGTCCAGGGAGAGAGGTGGACCCCTGGGTAGCTTGCTGGGGTCAGGGGCCCTTAGGTGGAGGGCCAGGGGCACACTGGGGCCTATACTGCATGTCCAGGAAAAGAGGTGGACCCCTGGGTAGCTTGCTGGGGTCATAGGCCCCTAAGTGGAGTGCAAGGGGCACCCTGGGGCCTATACTGCAAGTCCAGGGAGAGAGGTGGACCCCTGGGTAGCTTGCTGGGGTCAGGGGCACTTAGGTGGAGGGCCAGGGGGCACCCTGGGGCCTACACTGCAAAACCAGGTAGAGAGGTGGACCCCTGGGTAGCTTGCTGGGGTCAGAGGCCCCTAGGTGGAGGGCCAGGAGGCACAATGGGGCCTATACTGCTAGTCCAGGGAGAGAGGTGGACCCCTGGGTAGCTTGCTGGGGTCAGGGGCCCTTAGGTGGAGGGCAAGGGGGCACCCTGGGGCCTACACTGCAAGTCCAGGGAGAGAGGTGGACCCCTGGGTAGCTTGCTGGGGTCAGAGGCCCCCAGGTGGAGGGCCAGGGGGCACCCTTGGGCCTACACTGCAAGTCCAGGGAGAGAGGTGGACCCCTGGGTAGCTTGCTGGGGTCAGAGACCCCTAGTTGGAGGGCCAGGGGGCACCCTGGGGCCTTTAATGGAAGTCCAGGGAGGGAAGTGGACCCTGGGTAGCCTGCTGGGGTCAGATTCCCTTAGGTGGAAGGCCAGGGCGCACCCTGGGGCCTATACTGCATGTCCAGGGAGAGAGGTGGACCCCTGGGTAGCTTGCTGGGGTCAGGGGCCCTTAGGTGGAGGGCCAGGTGCACCCTGGGGCCTATACTGCAAGTCCAGGAAGAGATGTGGACCCCTGGGTAGCTTGCTGGGGTCAGAGGCCCCCAGGTGGAGGGCCAGGGGGCACCCTTAGGCCTACACTGCAAGTCCAGGGAGAGAGGTGGACCCCTGGGTAGCTTGCTGGGGTCAGAGACCCCTAGTTGGAGGGCCAGGGGGCACCCTGGGGCCTTTAATGGAAGTCCAGGGAGGGAAGTTTACCCTGGGTAGCCTGCTGGGGTCAGATTCCCTTAGGTGGAAGGCCAGGGCGCACCCTGGGGCCTATACTGCAAGTCCAGGGAGAGAGGTGGACCCCTGGGTAGCTTGCTGGGGTCAGGGGCCCTTAGGAGGAGGGCCAGGTGCACCCTGGGGCCTATACTGCAAGTCCAGGGAGAGAGGTGGACCCCTTGGTAGCTTGCTAGGGTCAGGATCCCTTAGGTGGAGGGCAAGGGGGCACCCTGGGGCCTTTAATGGAAGTCCAGGGAGGGAAGTTTACCCTGGGTAGCCTGCTGGGGTCAGATTCCCTTAGGTGGAAGGCCAGGGCGCACCCTGGGGCCTATACTGCAAGTCCAAGGAGAGAGGTGGACCCCTGGGTAGCTTGCTAGGGTCAGGGGCCCTTAGGTGGAGGGCAAGGGGGCACCCTGGGGCCTACACTGCAAGTCCAGGGAGAGAGGTGGACCCCTAGGTAGCTTGCTGGGGTCAGGGGCCCTTAGGTGGAGGGCAAGGGGGCACCCTGGGGCCTACACTGCAAGTCCAGGGAGAGAGGTTGACCCCTGAGTAGCTTGCTGAGGTCAGAGGCCCCTAGGTGGAGGGCCAGGAGGCACAATGGGGCCTATACTGCTGGTCCAGGGAGAGAGGTGGACCCCTGGGTAGCTTGCTGGGTTCAGAAGCCCCTAGATGGAGGGCCAGGGGGCACCCTGGGGCCTATACTGCAAGATCAGGGAGAGAGGTGGACCCTTGGGTAGCTTGCTGGGGTCAGAGACCCCTAGGTGGAGGGCAAGGGGGCACCCTGGGGCCTCCACTGCAAGTCCAGGGAGAGAGGTGGACCCCTGGGTAAATTGCTGGGGTCAGAGGCCCCCAGGTGGAGTGCCAAGGGGCACCCTTGGGCCTACACTGCAAGTCCAGGGAGAGAGGTGGACCCCTGGGTAGCTTGCAGGGGTCAGAGACCCCTAGTTGGAGGGCAAGGGGGCACCCTGGGGCCTTTAATGGAAGTCCAGGGAGGGAAGTAGACCCCTGGGTAGCTGGCTAGGGTCAGATTCCCCTAGGTGGAAGGCCAGGGCGCACCCTGGGGCCTATACTGCAAGTCCAGGGAGAGAGGTGGACCCCTGGGTAGCTTGCTGGGGTGAGAGGCCCCCAGGTGGAGGGCCAGGGGGCACCCTTGGGCCTACACTGCAAGTCCAGGGAGAGAGCTGGTCCTCTTGGTAGCTTGCTTGGGTCAGAAGCCCCTAGGTGGCGTGCAAGGGGGCACCCTGGGGCCTATACTGCAAGTCCAGGGAGAGAGGTGGACCCCTGGGTAGCTTGCTGGGGTCAGGGGCCCTTAGGTGGAGGGCCAGGTGCACCCTGGGGCCTATACTGCAAGTCCAGGAAGAGATGTGGACCCCTGGGTAGCTTGCTGGGGTCATAGGCCCCTAAGTGGAGTGCCAGGGGCACCCTGGGGCCTATACTGCAAGTCCAGGGAGAGAGGTGGACCCCTTGGTAGCTTGCTAGGGTCAGGATCCCTTAGGTGGAGGGCAAGGGGGCACCCTGGGGCCTACACTGCATGTCCAGGGAGAGAGGTGGACCCCTGGGTAGCTTGCTGGGGTCAGGGGCCCTTAGGTGGAGGGCCAGGTGGCACCCTGGGGCCTATACTGCAAGTCCAGGAAGAGATGTAGACCCCTGGGTAGCTTGCTGGGGTCAGGGGCCCTTAGGTGGAGGGCAAGGGGGCACCCTGGGGCCTACACTGCAAGTCCAGTGAGAGAGGTGGACCCCTTGGTAAATTGCTGGGGTCAGAGGCCCCCAGGTGGAGTGCCAAGGGGCACCTTTGGGCCTACACTGCAAGTCCAGGGAGAGAGGTGGACCCCTGGGTAGCTTGCCGGGGTCAGAGCCCCCCAGTTGGAGGGCAAGGGGGCACCCTGGGGCCTATACTGCAAGTCCAGGGAGAGAGGTGGACCCCTGGGTAGCTTGCTAGGGTCAGGGGCCCTCAGGTGGAGGGCCAGAGGGCACCCTGGGGCCTATACTGCAAGTCCAGGAAGAGATGTGGACCCCTGGGTAGCTTGCTGGGGTCATAGGCCCCTAAGTGGAGTGCCAGGGGCACCCTGGGGCCTATACTGCAAGTCCAAGGAGAGAGGTGGACCCCTGGGTAGCTTGCTGGGGTCAGGGGCCCTTAGGTGGAGGGCCAGGTGGCACCCTGGTGCCTATAATGCAAGTCCAGGAAGAGAGGTGGACCCCTGGGTAGCTTGCTAGGGTCAGGGGCCCTTAGGTGGAGGGCAAGGGGGCACCCTGGGGCCTACACTGCAAGTCCAGGGAGAGAGGTGGACCCCTAGGTAGCTTGCTGGGGTCAGGGGCCCTTAGGTGGAGGGCAAGGGGGCACCCTGGGGCCTACACTGCAAGTCCAGGGAGAGAGGTTGACCCCTGAGTAGCTTGCTGAGGTCAGAGGCCCCTAGGTGGAGGGCCAGGAGGCACAATGGGGCCTATACTGCTGGTCCAGGGAGAGAGGTGGACCCCTGGGTAGCTTGCTGGGTTCAGAAGCCCCTAGATGGAGGGCCAGGGGGCACCCTGGGGCCTATACTGCAAGATCAGGGAGAGAGGTGGACCCTTGGGTAGCTTGCTGGGGTCAGAGACCCCTAGGTGGAGGGCAAGGGGGCACCCTGGGGCCTCCACTGCAAGTCCAGGGAGAGAGGTGGACCCCTGGGTAAATTGCTGGGGTCAGAGGCCCCCAGGTGGAGTGCCAAGGGGCACCCTTGGGCCTACACTGCAAGTCCAGGGAGAGAGGTGGACCCCTGGGTAGCTTGCAGGGGTCAGAGACCCCTAGTTGGAGGGCAAGGGGGCACCCTGGGGCCTTTAATGGAAGTCCAGGGAGGGAAGTAGACCCCTGGGTAGCTGGCTAGGGTCAGATTCCCCTAGGTGGAAGGCCAGGGCGCACCCTGGGGCCTATACTGCAAGTCCAGGGAGAGAGGTGGACCCCTGGGTAGCTTGCTGGGGTGAGAGGCCCCCAGGTGGAGGGCCAGGGGGCACCCTTGGGCCTACACTGCAAGTCCAGGGAGAGAGCTGGTCCTCTTGGTAGCTTGCTTGGGTCAGAAGCCCCTAGGTGGCGTGCAAGGGGGCACCCTGGGGCCTATACTGCAAGTCCAGGGAGAGAGGTGGACCCCTGGGTAGCTTGCTGGGGTCAGGGGCCCTTAGGTGGAGGGCCAGGTGCACCCTGGGGCCTATACTGCAAGTCCAGGAAGAGATGTGGACCCCTGGGTAGCTTGCTGGGGTCATAGGCCCCTAAGTGGAGTGCCAGGGGCACCCTGGGGCCTATACTGCAAGTCCAGGGAGAGAGGTGGACCCCTTGGTAGCTTGCTAGGGTCAGGATCCCTTAGGTGGAGGGCAAGGGGGCACCCTGGGGCCTACACTGCATGTCCAGGGAGAGAGGTGGACCCCTGGGTAGCTTGCTGGGGTCAGGGGCCCTTAGGTGGAGGGCCAGGTGGCACCCTGGGGCCTATACTGCAAGTCCAGGAAGAGATGTAGACCCCTGGGTAGCTTGCTGGGGTCAGGGGCCCTTAGGTGGAGGGCAAGGGGGCACCCTGGGGCCTACACTGCAAGTCCAGTGAGAGAGGTGGACCCCTTGGTAAATTGCTGGGGTCAGAGGCCCCCAGGTGGAGTGCCAAGGGGCACCTTTGGGCCTACACTGCAAGTCCAGGGAGAGAGGTGGACCCCTGGGTAGCTTGCCGGGGTCAGAGCCCCCCAGTTGGAGGGCAAGGGGGCACCCTGGGGCCTATACTGCAAGTCCAGGGAGAGAGGTGGACCCCTGGGTAGCTTGCTAGGGTCAGGGGCCCTCAGGTGGAGGGCCAGAGGGCACCCTGGGGCCTATACTGCAAGTCCAGGAAGAGATGTGGACCCCTGGGTAGCTTGCTGGGGTCATAGGCCCCTAAGTGGAGTGCCAGGGGCACCCTGGGGCCTATACTGCAAGTCCAAGGAGAGAGGTGGACCCCTGGGTAGCTTGCTGGGGTCAGGGGCCCTTAGGTGGAGGGCCAGGTGGCACCCTGGTGCCTATAATGCAAGTCCAGGAAGAGAGGTGGACCCCTGGGTAGCTTGCTGGGGTCAGAGGCCCCTAGGTGGAGGGCCAGGGGGCATCCTGGGGCCTACACTGCAAGTCCAGGGATAGACACGGACCCCTGGGTAGCTTGCTGGGGTCAGGGGCACCTAGATGGAGGGCCAGGGGTAACCCTGGGGCCTATACTGCAAGTCCAGGGAGAGAGGTGGACCCCTGGTTAGTTTGCTGGGCTCATGGGCCCTTACGTGGAGGGCCAGGGGCACCCTGGGGCCTATGCTGCAAGTCCAGGGAGAGAGCTGATTCTCTGGGTAGCTTGCTTTGGTCAAAAGCCCCTAGGTGGGGTGCAAGGGGGCACAATGGGGCCTATACTGCAAGTCCAGGGAGAGAGGTGGACCCCTGGGTAGCTTGCTGGGGTAAGGGGCCCCTAGGAGGAGGGCCAAGGGGCACCCTGGGGACTATACTGCAAGACCAGGGAGAGAGGTGGACCCCTTGGTAGCTTGCTGGGGTCAGGGGCCCTTAGGTGGAGGGCCAGGTGCACCCTGGGGCCTATACTGCAAGTCCAGGAAGAGATGTTGACCCCTGGGTAGCTTGCTGGGGTCATAGGCCCCTAAGTGGAGTGCCAGGGGCACCCTGGGGCCTATACTGCAAGTCCAGGGAGAGAGGTGTACCCCTGGGTAGCTTGCTGGGGTCAGGATCCCTTAGGTGGAGGGCAAGGGGGCACCCTGGGGCCTACACTGCATGTCCAGGGAGAGAGGTGGACCCCTAGGTAGCTTGCTCGGGTCAGGGGCCCTTAGGTGGAGGGCCAGGTGGCACCCTGGGGCCTATACTGCAAGTCCAGGAAGAGAGGTGGACCCCTGGGTAGCTTACTGGGGTCAGGGGCCCTTAGGTGGAGGGCAAGGGGGCACCCTGGGGCCTACACTGCAAGTCCAGGGAGAGAGGTGGACCCCTGGGTAAATTGCTGGGGTCATAGGCCCCCAGGTGGAGTGCCAAGGGGCACCCTTAGGCCTACACTGCAAGTCCAGGGAGAGAGGTGGACCCCTGGGAAGCTTGCCGGGGTCAGAGACCCCTATTTGGAGGGCAAGGGGGCACCCTGGGGCCTTTATTGGAAGTCCAGGGAGGGAAGTGGACCCCTGGGTAGCTGGCTAGGGTCATATTCCCCTAGGTGGAAGGCCATGGCGCACGCTGGGGCCTATACTGCAAGTCCAGGGAGAGAGGTGGACCCCTGGGTAGCTTGCTAGGGTCAGGGGCCCTTAGGTGGAGGGCCAGAGGGCACCCTTGGGCCTATACTGCAAGTCCAGGAAGAGATGTGGACTCCTGGGTAGCTTGCTGGGGTCATAGGCCCCTAAGTGGAGTGCCAGGGGCACCCTAGGGCCTATACTGCAAGTCCAGGGAGAGAGGTTGACCCCTGGGTAGCTTGCTGGGGTCAGGGGCCCTTAGGTGGAGGGCCAGGTGGCACCCTGGTGCCTATAATGCAAGTCCAGGAAGAGAGGTGGACCCCTGGGTAGCTTGCTGGGGTCAGAGGCCCCTAGGTGGAGGGCCAGGGGGCATCCTGGGGCCTACACTGCAAGTCCAGGGAGAGAGGTTGACCCCTGAGTAGCTTGCTGAGGTCAGAGGCCCCTAGGTGGAGGGCCAGGAGGCACAATGGGGCCTATACTGCTGGTCCAGGGAGAGAGGTGGACCCCTGGGTAGCTTAGCTGGGTTCAGAAGCCCCTAGATGGAGGTCCAGGGGGCACCCTGGGGCCTATACTGCAAGATCAGGGAGAGAGGTGGACCCTTGGGTAGATGGCTGGGGTCAGAGACCCCTAGGTGGAGGGCAAGGGGGCACCCTGGGGCCTCCACTGCAAGTCCAGGGAGAGAGGTGGACCCCTGGGTAAATTGCTGGGGTCAGAGGCCCCCAGGTGGAGTGCCAAGGGGCACCCTTGGGCCTACACTGCAAGTCCAGGGAGAGAGGTGGACCCCTGGGTAGCTTGCAGGGGTCAGAGACCCCTAGTTGGAGGGCAAGGGGCCACCCTGGGGCCTTTAATGGAAGTCCAGGGAGGGAAGTGGACCCCTGGGTAGCTGGCTAGGGTCAGATTCCCCTAGGTGGAAGGCCAGGGCGCACCCTGGGGCCTATACTGCAAGTCCAGGGAGAGAGGTGGACCCCTGGGTAGCTTGCTGGGGTGAGAGGCCCCAGGTGGAGGGCCAGGGGGCACCCTTGGGCCTACACTGCAAGTCCAGGGAGAGAGCTGGTCCTCTTGGTAGCTTGCTTGGGTCAGAAGCCCCTAGGTGGCGTGCAAGTGGGCACCCTGGGGCCTATACTGCAAGTCCAGGGAGAGAGGTGGACCCCTGGGTAGCTTGCTGGGGTAAGGGGCCCCTAGGAAGAGGGCCAGGGGGCACCCTGGGGCCTATACTGCAAGACCAGGGAGAGAGGTGGACCCCTGGGTAGCTTGCTGGGGTCAGGGGCCCTTAGGTGGAGGGCAAGGGGGCACCCTGGGGCCTACACTGCAAGTCCAGGGACAGAGGTTGACCCCTGAGTAGCTTGCTGGGGTCAGAGGCCCCTAGGTGGAGGGCCAGGAGGCACAATGGGGCCTATACTGCTGGTCCAGGGAGAGAGGTGGACCCCTGGGTAGCTTGCTGGGTTCAGAAGCCCCTAGATGGAGGGCCTGGGGGCACCCTGGGGCCTATACTGCAAAATCAGGGAGAGAGGTGGACCCCTGGTTAGCTTGCTGGGGTCAGAGACCCCTAGGTGGAGGGCAAGGGGGCACCCTGGGGCCTCCACTGCAAGTCCAGGGAGAGAGGTGGACCCCTGGGTAAATTGCTGGGGTCAGAGGCCCCCAGGTGGAGTGCCAAGGGGCACCCTTGGGCCTACACTGCAAGTCCAGGGAGAGAGGTGGACCCCTGGGTAGCTTGCCGGGGTCAGAGACCCCTAGTTGGAGGTCAAGGGGGCACCCTGGGGCCTTTAATGGAAGTCCAGGGAGGGAAGTGGACCCCTGGGTAGCTGGCTAGGGTCAGATTCCCCTAGGTGGAAGGCCAGGGCGCACCCTGGGGCCTATACTGCAAGTCCAAGGAGAGAGGTGGACCCCTGGGTAGCTTGCTAGGGTCAGGGGCCCTTAGGTGGAGGGCCAGAGGGCACCCTGGGGCCTATACTGCAAGTCCAGGGAGAGAGCTGATTCTCTGGGTAGCTTGCTGGGGTCAAAAGCCCCTAGGTGGGGTGCAAGGGTGCAACCTGGGGCCTTACTGCAAGTCCAGGGAGAGAGGTGGACCCCTGGGTAGCTTGCTGGGGTAAGGGGCCCCTAGGAGGAGGGCCAGGGGGCACCCTGGGGCCTTTAATGGAAGTCCAGGGAGGGAAGTTTACCCTGGGTAGCCTGCTGGGGTCAGATTCCCTTAGGTGGAAGGCCAGGGCGCACCCTGGGGCCTATACTGCAAGTCCAGGGAGAGAGGTGGACCCCTGGCTAGCTTGCTAGGGTCAGGATCCCTTAGGTGGAGGGCAAGGGGGCACCCTGGGGCCTTTAATGGAAGTCCAGGGAGAGAGGTGGACCCCTGGGTAACTTGCTGGGGTCAGGGGCCCCTAGGTGGAGGGCCAGGTGGCACCCTGGGGCCTATACTGCAAGTCCAGGAAGAGATGTAGACCCCTGGGTAGCTTGCTGGGGTCAGGGGCCCTTAGGTGGAGGGCAAGGGGGCACCCTGGGGCCTACACTGCAAGTCCAGTGAGAGAGGTGGACCCCTTGGTAAATTGCTGGGGTCAGAGGCCCCCAGGTGGAGTGCCAAGGGGCACCTTTGGGCCTACACTGCAAGTCCAGGGAGAGAGGTGGACCCCTGGGTAGCTTGCCGGGGTCAGAGACCCCTAGTTGGAGGGCAAGGGGGCACCCTGGGGCCTATACTGCAAGTCCAGGGAGAGAGGTGGACCCCTGGGTAGCTTGCTAGGGTCAGGGGCCCTTAGGTGGAGGGCCAGAGGGCACCCTGGGGCCTATACTGCAAGTCCAGGAAGAGATGTGGACCCCTGGGTAGCTTGCTGGGGTCATAGGCCCCTAAGTGGAGTGCCAGGGGCACCCTGGGGCCTATACTGCAAGTCCAGGGAGAGAGGTGGACCCCTGGGTAGCTTGCTGGGGTCAGGGGCCCTTAGGTGGAGGGCCAGGTGGCACCCTGGTGCTTATAATGCAAGTCCAGGAAGAGAGGTGGACCCCTGGGTAGCTTGCTGGGGTCAGAGGCCCCTAAGTGGAGGACCAGGGGGCATCCTGGGGCCTACACTGCAAGTCCAGGGATAGACACGGACCCCTGGGTAGCTTGCTGGGGTCAGGGGCACCTAGATGGAGGGCCAGGGGTAACCCTGGGGCCTATACTGCAAGTCCAGGGAGAGAGGTGGACCCCTGGTTAGTTTGCTGGGCTCATGGGCCCTTACGTGGAGGGCCAGGGGCACCCTGGGGCCTATACTGCAAGTCCAGGGAGAGAGCTGATTCTCTGGGTAGTTTGCTTTGGTCAAAAGCCCCCAGGTGGGGTGCAAGGGGGCACAATGGGGCCTATACTGCAAGTCCAGGAAGAGATGTGGACCCCTGGGTAGCTTGCTGGGGTCATAGGCCCCTAAGTGGAGTGCCAGGGGCACCCTGGGGCCTATACTGCAAGTCCAGGGAGAGAGGTGGACCCCTGGGTAGCTTGCTGGGGTCAGGATCCCTTAGGTGGAGGGCAAGGGGGCACCCTGGGGCCTACACTGCATGTCCAGGGAGAGAGGTGGACCCCTAGGTAGCTTGCTCGGGTCAGGGGCCCTTAGGTGGAGGGCCAGGTGGCACCCTGGGGCCTATACTGCAAGTCCAGGAAGAGATGTGGACCCCTGGGTAGCTTGCTGGGGTCAGGGGCCCTTAGGTGGAGGGCAAGGGGGCACCCTGGGGCCTACACTGCAAGTCCAGGGAGAGAGGTGGACCCCTGGGTAAATTGCTGGGGTCAGAGGCCCCCAGGTGGAGTGCCAATGGGCACCCTTAGGCCTACACTGCAAGTCCAGGGAGAGAGGTGGACCCCTGGGTAGCTTGCCGGGGTCAGAGACCCCTAGTTGGAGGGCAAGGGGGCACCCTGGGGCCTTTAATGGAAGTCCAGGGAGGGAAGTGGACCCCTGGGTAGCTGGCTAGGGTCAGATTCCCCTAGGTGGAAGGCCATGGCGCACGCTGGGGCCTATACTGCAAGTCCAGGGAGAGAGGTGGACCCCTGGGTAGCTTGCTAGGGTCAGGGGCCCTTAGGTGGAGGGCCAGAGGGCACCCTTGGGCCTATACTGCAAGTCCAGGAAGAGATGTGGACTCCTGGGTAGCTTGCTGGGGTCATAGGCCCCTAAGTGGAGTGCCAGGGGCACCCTAGGGCCTATACTGCAAGTCCAGGGAGAGAGGTGGACCCCTGGGTAGCTTGCTGGGGTCAGGGGCCCTTAGGTGGAGGGCCAGGTGGCACCCTGGTGCCTATAATGCAAGTCCAGGAAGAGAGGTGGACCCCTGGGTAGCTTGCTGGGGTCAGAGGCCCCTAGGTGGAGGGCCAGGGGGCATCCTGGGGCCTACACTGCAAGTCCAGGAATAGACACGGACCCCTGGGTAGCTTGCTGGGGTCAGGGGCACCTACATGGAGGGCCAGGGGTAACCCTGGGGCCTATACTGCAAGTCCAGGGAGAGAGGTGGACCCCTGGTTAGTTTGCTGGGCTCATGGGCCCTTACGTGGAGGGCCAGGGGCACCCTGGGGCCTATACTGCTAGTCCAGGGAGAGAGGTGGACCCCTGGGTAGCTTGCTGGGGTCAGGGGCCCTTAGGTGGAGGGCAAGGGGGCACCCTGGGGCCTACACTGCAAGTCCAGGGAGAGCGGTTGACCCCTGAGTAGCTTGCTGAGGTCAGAGGCCCCTAGGTGGAGGGCCAGGAGGCACAATGGGGCCTATACTGCTGGTCCAGGGAGAGAGGTGGACCCCTGGGTAGCTTAGCTGGGTTCAGAAGCCCCTAGATGGAGGGCCAGGGGGCACCCTGGGGCCTATACTGCAAGATCAGGGAGAGAGGTGGACCCTTGGGTAGCTTGCTGGGGTCAGAGACCCCTAGGTGGAGGGCAAGGGGGCACCCTGGGGCCTCCACTGCAAGTCCAGGGAGAGAGGTGGACCCCTGGGTAAATTGCTGGGGTCAGAGGCCCCCAGGTGGAGTGCCAAGGGGCACCCTTGGGCCTACACTGCAAGTCCAGGGAGAGAGGTGGACCCCTGGGTAGCTTGCTGGGGTCAGAGACCCCTAGTTGGAGGGCCAGGGGGCACCCTGGGGCCTTTAATGGAAGTCCAGGGAGGGAAGTGGACCCTGGGTAGCCTGCTGGGGTCAGATTCCCTTAGGTGGAAGGCCAGGGCGCACCCTGGGGCCTATACTGCAAGTCCAGGGAGAGAGGTGGACCCCTGGGTAGCTTGCTGGGGTCAGGGGCCCTTAGGTGGAGGGCCAGGTGCACCCTGGGGCCTATACTGCAAGTCCAGGAAGAGAGGTGGACCCCTGGGTAGCTTGCTGGGGTCAGAGGCCCCTAGGTGGAGGGCCGGGGGGCATCCTGGGGCCTACACTGCAAGTCCAGGGATAGACACGGAACCCTGGGTAGCTTGCTGGGGTCAGGGGCACCTAGATGGAGGGCCAGGGGTAACCCTGGGGCCTATACTGCAAGTCCAGGGAGAGAGGTGGACCCCTGGTTAGTTTGCTGGGCTCATGGGCCCTTACGTGGAGGGCCAGGGGCACCCTGGGGCCTATATTGCAAGTCCAGGTAGAGAGCTGGTCCTCTTGGTAGCTTGCTTGGGTCAGAAGCCCCTAGGTGGGGTGCAAGGGGGCACCCTGGGGCCTTTAATGGAAGTCCAGGGAGGGAAGTGGACCCTGGGTAGCCTGCTGGGGTCAGATTCCCTTAGGTGGAAGGCCAGGGCGCACCCTGGGGCCTATACTGCAAGTCCAGGGAGAGAGGTGGACCCCTGGGTAGCTTGCTGGGGTCAGGGGCCCTTAGGTGGAGTGCCAGGGGCACCCTGGGGCCTATACTGCAAGTCCAGGGAGAGAGGTGGAGCCCTGGGTAGCTTGCTGGGGTCAGGGGCCCTTAGGTGGAGGGCCAGTTGGCACCCTGGTGCCTATAATGCAAGTCCAGGAAGAGAGGTGGACCCCTGGGTAGTTAGCTGGGGTCAGAGGCCCCTAGGTGGAGGGCCAGGGGGCATCCTGGGGCCTACACTGCAAGTCCAGGGATAGACACGGACCCCTGGGTAGCTTGCTGGGGTCAGGGGCACCTAGATGGAGGGCCAGGGGTAACCCTGGGGCCTATACTGCAAGTCCAGGGAGAGAGGTGGACCCCTGGGTAGCTTGCTGGGGTCAGAGGCCCCTAGGTGGAGGGCCGGGGGGCACCCTGGGGCCTACACTGCAAGTCCAGGTAGAGAGGTGGACCCCTGGGTAGCTTGCTGGGGCCAGAGGCCCCTAGGTGGAGGGCCAGGAGGCACAATGGGGCCTATACTGCTAGTCCAGGGAGAGAGGTGGACCCCTGGGTAGCTTGCTGGGGTCAGGGGCCCTTAGGTGGAGGGCAAGGGGGCACCCTGGGGCCTACACTGCAAGTCCAGGGAGAGAGGTGGACCCCTGGGTAGCTTGCTGGGGTCAGAGGCCCCCAGGTGGAGGGCAAGGGGGCACCCTTGGGCCTACACTGCAAGCCCAGGGAGAGAGGTGGACCCCTGGGTAGCTTGCTGGGGTCAGAGACCCCTAGTTGGAGGGCCAAGGGGCACCCTGGGGCCTTTAATGGAAGTCCAGGGAGGGAAGTGGACCATGGGTAGCCTGCTGGGGTCAGATTCCCTTAGGTGGAAGGCCAGGGCGCACCCTGGGGCCTATACTGCAAGTCCAGGGAGAGAGGTGGACCCCTGGGTAGCTTGCTGGGGTCAGGGGCCCTTAGGTGGAGGGCCAGGTGCACCCTGGGGCCTATACTGCAAGTCCAGGAAGAGAGGTGGACCCCTGGGTAGCTTGCTGGGGTCAGAGGCCCCTAGGTGGAGGGCCAGGGGGCATCCTGGGGCCTACACTGCAACTCCAGGGATAGACACGGAACCCTGGGTAGCTTGCTTGGGTCAGGGGCACCTAGATGGAGGGCCAGGGGTAACCCTGGGGCCTATACTGCAAGTCCAGGGAGAGAGGTGGACCCCTGGTTAGTTTGCTGGGCTCATGGGCCCTTACGTGGAGGGCCAGGGGCACCCTGGGGCCTATATTGCAAGTCCAGGGAGAGAGCTGGTCCTCTTGGTAGCTTGCTTGGGTCAGAAGCCCCTAGGTGGGGTGCAAGGGGGCACCCTGGGGCCTATACTGCAAGTCCAGGGAGAGAGGTGGACCCCTGGGTAGCTTGCTGGGGTAAGGGGCCCCTAGGAAGAGGGCCAGGGGGCACCCTGGGGCCTATACTGCAAGACCAGGGAGAGAGGTGGACCCCTGGGTAGCTTGCTGGGGTCAGGGGCCCTTAGGTGGAGGGCAAGGGGGCACCCTGGGGCCTACACTGCAAGTCCAGGGAGAGAGGTGGACCCCTGGGTAGCTTGCCGGGGTCAGAGACCCCTAGTTGGAGGGCAAGGGGGCACCCTGGGGCCTTTAATGGAAGTCCAGGGAGGGAAGTGGACCCCTGGGTAGCTGGCTAGGGTCAGATTCCCCTAGGTGGAAGGCCAGGGCGCACCCTGGGGCCTATACTGCAAGTCCAGGGAGAGAGGTGGACCCCTGGGTAGCTTGCTAGGGTCAGGGGCCCTTAGGTGGAGGGCCAGAGTTCACCCTGGGGCCTATACTGCAAGTCCAGGAAAAGATGTGGACCCCTGGGTAGCTTGCTGGGGTCATAGGCCCCTAAGTGGAGTGCCAGGGGCACCCTGGGGCCTATACTGCAAGTCCAGGGAGAGAGGTGGAGCCCTGGGTAGCTTGCTGGGGTCAGGGGCCCTTAGGTGGAGGGCCAGGTGGCACCCTGGTGCCTATAATGCAAGTCCAGGAAGAGAGGTGGACCCCTGGGTAGCTAGCTGGGGTCAGAGGCCCCTAGGTGGAGGGCCAGGGGGCATCCTAGGGCCTACACTGCAAGTCCAGGGATAGACACGGACCCCTGGGTAGCTTGCTGGGGTCAGGGGCACCTAGATGGAGGGCCAGGGGTAACCCTGGGGCCTATACTGCAAGTCCAGGGAGAGAGGTGGACCCCTGGTTAGTTTGCTGGGCTCATGGGCCCTTACGTGGAGGGCCAGGGGCACCCTGGGGCCTATATTGCAAGTCCAGGGAGAGAGCTGGTCCTCTTGGTAGCTTGCTTGGGTCAGAAGCCCCTAGGTGGGGTGCAAGGGGGCACCCTGGGGCCTATACTGCAAGTCCAGGGAGAGAGGTGGACCCCTGGGTAGCTTGCTGGGGTAAGGGGCCCCTAGGAAGAGGGCCAGGGGGCACCCTGGGGCCTATACTGCAAGACCAGGGAGAGAGGTGGACCCCTGGGTAGCTTGCTGGGATCAGGGGCCCTTAGGTGGAGGGCAAGGGGGCACCCTGGGGCCTACACTGCAAGTCCAGGGAGAGAGGTTGACCCCTGAGTAGCTTGCTGGGGTCAGAGGCCCCTAGGTGGAGGGCCAGGAGGCACAATGGGGCCTATACTGCTGGTCCAGGGAGAGAGGTGGACCCCTGGGTAGCTTGCTGGGTTCAGAAGCCCCTAGATGGAGGGCCAGGGGGCACCCTGGGGCCTATACTGCAAGTCCAGGGAGAGAGGTGGACCCCTGGGTAGCTTGCTGGGGTCAGGGGCCCTTAGGTGGAGTGCCAGGGGCACCCTGGGGCCTATACTGCAAGTCCAGGGAGAGAGGTGGAGCCCTGGGTAGCTTGCTGGGGTCAGGGGCCCTTAGGTGGAGGGCCAGGTGGCACCCTGGTGCCTATAATGGAAGTCCAGGGAGGGAAGTGGACCCTGGGTAGCCTGCTGGGGTCAGATTCCCTTAGGTGGAAGGCCAGGGCGCACCCTGGGGCCTATACTGCAAGTCCAGGGAGAGAGGTGGACCCCTGGGTAGCTTGCTGGGGTCAGGGGCCCTTAGGTGGAGTGCCAGGGGCACCCTGGGGCCTATACTGCAAGTCCAGGGAGAGAGGTGGAGCCCTGGGTAGCTTGCTGGGGTCAGGGGCCCCTAGGTGGAGGGCCAGGGGGCATCCTGGGGCCTACACTGCAAGTCCAGGGATAGACACGGACCCCTGGGTAGCTTGCTGGGGTCAGGGGCACCTAGATGGAGGGCCAGGGGTAACCCTGGGGCCTATACTGCAAGTCCAGGGAGAGAGGTGGACCCCTGGGTAGCTTGCTGGGGTCAGAGGCCCCTAGGTGGAGGGCCGGGGGGCACCCTGGGGCCTACACTGCAAGTCCAGGTAGAGAGGTGGACCCCTGGGTAGCTTGCTGGGGCCAGAGGCCCCTAGGTGGAGGGCCAGGAGGCACAATGGGGCCTATACTGCTAGTCCAGGGAGAGAGGTGGACCCCTGGGTAGCTTGCTGGGGTCAGGGGCCCTTAGGTGGAGGGCAAGGGGGCACCCTGGGGCCTACACTGCAAGTCCAGGGAGAGAGGTGGACCCCTGGGTAGCTTGCTGGGGTCAGAGGCCCCCAGGTGGAGGGCAAGGGGGCACCCTTGGGCCTACACTGCAAGCCCAGGGAGAGAGGTGGACCCCTGGGTAGCTTGCTGGGGTCAGAGACCCCTAGTTGGAGGGCCAGGGGGCACCCTGGGGCCTTTAATGGAAGTCCAGGGAGGGAAGTGGACCATGGGTAGCCTGCTGGGGTCAGATTCCCTTAGGTGGAAGGCCAGGGCGCACCCTGGGGCCTATACTGCAAGTCCAGGGAGAGAGGTGGACCCCTGGGTAGCTTGCTGGGGTCAGGGGCCCTTAGGTGGAGGGCCAGGTGCACCCTGGGGCCTATACTGCAAGTCCAGGAAGAGAGGTGGACCCCTGGGTAGCTTGCTGGGGTCAGAGGCCCCTAGGTGGAGGGCCAGGGGGCATCCTGGGGCCTACACTGCAACTCCAGGGATAGACACGGAACCCTGGGTAGCTTGCTTGGGTCAGGGGCACCTAGATGGAGGGCCAGGGGTAACCCTGGGGCCTATACTGCAAGTCCAGGGAGAGAGGTGGACCCCTGGTTAGTTTGCTGGGCTCATGGGCCCTTACGTGGAGGGCCAGGGGCACCCTGGGGCCTATATTGCAAGTCCAGGGAGAGAGCTGGTCCTCTTGGTAGCTTGCTTGGGTCAGAAGCCCCTAGGTGGGGTGCAAGGGGGCACCCTGGGGCCTATACTGCAAGTCCAGGGAGAGAGGTGGACCCCTGGGTAGCTTGCTGGGGTAAGGGGCCCCTAGGAAGAGGGCCAGGGGGCACCCTGGGGCCTATACTGCAAGACCAGGGAGAGAGGTGGACCCCTGGGTAGCTTGCTGGGGTCAGGGGCCCTTAGGTGGAGGGCAAGGGGGCACCCTGGGGCCTACACTGCAAGTCCAGGGAGAGAGGTGGACCCCTGGGTAGCTTGCCGGGGTCAGAGACCCCTAGTTGGAGGGCAAGGGGGCACCCTGGGGCCTTTAATGGAAGTCCAGGGAGGGAAGTGGACCCCTGGGTAGCTGGCTAGGGTCAGATTCCCCTAGGTGGAAGGCCAGGGCGCACCCTGGGGCCTATACTGCAAGTCCAGGGAGAGAGGTGGACCCCTGGGTAGCTTGCTAGGGTCAGGGGCCCTTAGGTGGAGGGCCAGAGTTCACCCTGGGGCCTATACTGCAAGTCCAGGAAAAGATGTGGACCCCTGGGTAGCTTGCTGGGGTCATAGGCCCCTAAGTGGAGTGCCAGGGGCACCCTGGGGCCTATACTGCAAGTCCAGGGAGAGAGGTGGAGCCCTGGGTAGCTTGCTGGGGTCAGGGGCCCTTAGGTGGAGGGCCAGGTGGCACCCTGGTGCCTATAATGCAAGTCCAGGAAGAGAGGTGGACCCCTGGGTAGCTAGCTGGGGTCAGAGGCCCCTAGGTGGAGGGCCAGGGGGCATCCTAGGGCCTACACTGCAAGTCCAGGGATAGACACGGACCCCTGGGTAGCTTGCTGGGGTCAGGGGCACCTAGATGGAGGGCCAGGGGTAACCCTGGGGCCTATACTGCAAGTCCAGGGAGAGAGGTGGACCCCTGGTTAGTTTGCTGGGCTCATGAGCCCTTACGTGGAGGGCCAGGGGCACCCTGGGGCCTATATTGCAAGTCCAGGGAGAGAGCTGGTCCTCTTGGTAGCTTGCTTGGGTCAGAAGCCCCTAGGTGGGGTGCAAGGGGGCACCCTGGGGCCTATACTGCAAGTCCAGGGAGAGAGGTGGACCCCTGGGTAGCTTGCTGGGGTAAGGGGCCCCTAGGAAGAGGGCCAGGGGGCACCCTGGGGCCTATACTGCAAGACCAGGGAGAGAGGTGGACCCCTGGGTAGCTTGCTGGGATCAGGGGCCCTTAGGTGGAGGGCAAGGGGGCACCCTGGGGCCTACACTGCAAGTCCAGGGAGAGAGGTTGACCCCTGAGTAGCTTGCTGGGGTCAGAGGCCCCTAGGTGGAGGGCCAGGAGGCACAATGGGGCCTATACTGCTGGTCCAGGGAGAGAGGTGGACCCCTGGGTAGCTTGCTGGGTTCAGAAGCCCCTAGATGGAGGGCCAGGGGGCACCCTGGGGCCTATACTGCAAGATCAGGGAGAGAGGTGGACCCCTGGGTAGCTTGCTGGGGTCAGAGACCCCTAGGTGGAGGGCAAGGGGGCACCCTGTGGCCTCCACTGCAAGTCCAGGTAGAGAGGTGGACCCCTGGGTAAATTGCTGGGGTCAGAGGCCCCCAGGTGGAGTGCCAAGGGGCACCCTTGGGCCACACTGCAAGTCCAGGGAGAGAGGTGGACCCCTGGGTAGCTTGCCGGGGTCAGAGACCCCTAGTTGGAGGGCAAGGGGGCACCCTGGGGCCTTTAATGGAAGTCCAGGGAGGGAAGTGGACCCCTGGGTAGCTTGCTAGGGTCAGATTCCCCTAGGTGGAAGGCCAGGGCGCACCCTGGGGCCTATACTGCAAGTCCAGGGAGAGAGGTGGACCCCTGGGTAGCTTGCTAGGGTCAGGGGCCCTTAGGTGGAGGGCCAGAGGGCACCCTGGGGCCTATACTGCAAGTCCAGGAAAAGATGTGGACCCCTGGGTAGCTTGCTTGGGTCATAGGCCCCTAAGTGGAGTGCCAGGGGCACCCTGGGGCCTATACTGCAAGTCCAGGGAGAGAGGTGGAGCCCTGGGTAGCTTGCTGGGGTCAGGGGCCCTTAGGTGGAGGGCCAGGTGGCACCCTGGTGCCTATAATGCAAGTCCAGGAAGAGAGGTGGACCCCTGGGTAGTTAGCTGGGGTCAGAGGCCCCTAGGTGGAGGGCCAGGGGGCATCCTGGGGCCTACACTGCAAGTCCAGGGATAGACACGGACCCCTGGGTAGCTTGCTGGGTTCAGGGGCACCTAGATGGAGGGCCAGGGGTAACCCTGGGGCCTATACTGCAAGTCCAGGGAGAGAGGTGGACCCCTGGTTAGTTTGCTGGGCTCATGGGCCCTTACGTGGAGGGCCAGGGGCACCCTGGGTCCTATACTGCAAGTCCAGGGAGAGAGCTGATTCTCTGGGTAGCTTGCTGGGGTCAAAAGCCCCTAGGTGGGGTGCAAGGGGGCACCCTGGGGCCTATACTGCAAGTCCAGGGAGAGAGGTGGACCCCTGGGTAGCTTGCTGGGGTAAGGGGCCCCTAGGAGGAGGGTCAGGGGGCACCCTGGGGCCTATACTGCAAGACCAGGGAGAGAGGTGGACCCCTTGGTAGCTTGCTGGGGTCAGGGGCCCTTAGGTGGAGGGCCAGGTGCACCCTGGGGCCTTTAATGGAAGTCCAGGGAGGGAAGTGGACCCTGGGTAGCTTGCTGGGGTCATATTCCCCTAGGTGGAAGGCCTGTGTGCACCCTGGGGCCTATACTGCAAGTCCAGGGAGAGAGGTGGACCCCTGGGAAGCTTGCTGTTGTCAGGGGCACCTAGATGGAGGGCCAGGGGTAACCCTGGGGCCTATACTGCAAGTCCAGGGAGAGAGGTGGACCCCTGGTTAGTTTGCTGGACTCATGGGCCCTTAGGTGGAGGGCCAGGGGCACCCTGGGGCCTACACTGCAAGTCCAGGGAGAGAGCTGGTCCTCTGGGTAGCTTGCTGGGGTCATAGGCCCCTAAGTGGAGTGCCAGGGGCACCCTGGGGCCTATACTGCAAGTCCAGGGAGAGAGGTGAACCCCTGGGTAGCTTGCTGGGGTCAGGGGCACTTAGGTGGAGGGCCAGGGGGCACCCTGGGGCCTACACTGCAAGTCCAGGTAGAGAGGTGGACCCCTGGGTAGCTTGCTGGGGTCAGAGGCCCCTAGGTGGAGGGCCAGGAGGCACAATGGGGCCTATACTGCTAGTCCAGGGAGAGAGGTGGACCCCTGGGTAGCTTGCTGGGGTCAGGGGCCCTTAGGTGGAGGGCAAGGGGGCACCCTGGGGCCTACACTGCAAGTCCAGGGAGAGAGGTGGACCCCTGGGTAGCTTGCTGGGGTCAGAGGCCCCCAGGTGGAGGGCCAGGGGGCACCCTTGGGCCTACACTGCAAGTCCAGGGAGAGAGGTGGACCCCTGGGTAGCTTGCTGGGGTCAGAGACCCCTAGTTGGAGGGCCAGGGGGCACCCTGGGGCCTTTAATGGAAGTCCAGGGAGGGAAGTGTACCCTGGGTAGCCTGCTGGGGTCAGATTCCCTTAGGTGGAAGGCCAGGGCGCACCCTGGGGCCTATACTGCAAGTCCAGGGAGAGAGGTGGACCCCTGGGTAGCTTGCTGGGGTCAGGGGCCCTTAGGTGGAGGGCCAGGTGCACCCTGGGGCCTATACTGCAAGTCCAGGGAGAGAGGTGGACCCCTGGGTAGCTTGCTGGGGTCAGGGGCCCTTAGGTGGAGGGCCAGGGGGCACCCTGGGGCCTACACTGCAAGTCCAGGGAGAGAGGTGGACCCCTGGGTAGCTTGCTGGGGTCAGAGGCCCCTAGGTGGAGGGCCAGGTGGCACAATGGGGCCTATACTGCTGGTCCAGGGAGAGAGTAGGACCCCTGGGTAGCTTGCTGGGGTCAGGGGCCCTTAGGTGGAGGGCCAGGGGTCACCCTGGGGCCTACACTGCAAGTCCAGGGAGAGAGGTGGACCCCTGGGTAGCTTGCTGGGGTCAGAGGCCCCCAGGTGGAGGGCCAGGAGGCACCCTTGGGCCTACACTGCAAGTCCAGGGAGAGAGGTGGACCCCTGGGTAGCTTGCTGGGGTCAGAGACCCCTAGTTGGAGGGCCAGGGGCACCCTGGGGCCTTTAATGGAAGTCCAGGGAGGGAAGTGGACCCTGGGTAGCCTGCTGGGGTCAGATTCCCTTAGGTGGAAGGCCACGGCGCACCCTGGGGCCTATACTGCAAGTCCAGGGAGAGAGGTGGACCCCTGGGTATCTTGCTGGGGTCAGGGGCGCTTAGGTGGAGGGCCAGATGCACCCTGGGGCCTACACTGCAAGTCCAGGGAGAGAGGTGGACCCCTGGTTAGCTTACTGGGGTCGGAGGCCCTTAGGTGGAGGGCCAGGGGGCACCCTGGGGCCTACACTGCAAGTCCAGGGAGAGAGGTGGACCCCTGGGTAGCTTGCTGGGGTCAGAGGCCCCTAGGTGGAGGGCCAGGAGGCACAATGGGGCCTATACTGCTGGTCCAGGGAGAGAGGTGGACCCCTGGGTAGCTTGCTGGGGTCAGGGGCCCTTAGGTGGAGGGCCAGGGGGCACCCTGGGGCCTACACTGCAAGTCCAGGGAGAGAGGTGGACCCCTGGGTAGCTAGCTGGCGTCAGAGGCCCCAAGGTGGAGGGCCAGGGGGCACCCTTGGGCCTACACTGCAAGTCCAGGGAGAGAGGTGGACCCCTGGGTAGCTTGCTGGGGTCAGAGACCCCTAGTTGGAGGGCAAGGGGGCACCCTGGGGCCTTTAATGGAAGTCCAGGGAGGGAAGTGGACCCTGGGTAGCCTGCTGGGGTCAGATTCCCTTAGGTGGAAGGTCAGGGTGCACCCAGGGGCCTATACTGCAAGTCCAGGGAGAGAGGTGGACCCCTGGGTAGCTTGCTGGGGTCAGGGGCCCTTAGGTGGAGGGCCAGGGGCACCCTGGGGCCTATACTGCATGTCCAGGAAGAGATGTGGACCCCTGGGTAGCTTGCTGGGGTCATAGGCCCCTAAGTGGAGTGCAAGGGGCACCCTGGGGCCTATACTGCAAGTCCAGGGAGAGAGGTGGACCCCTGGGTAGCTTGCTGGGGTCAGGGGCACTTAGGTGGAGGGCCAGGGGGCACCCTGGGGCCTACACTGCAAGTCCAGGTAGAGAGGTGGACCCCTGGGTAGCTTGCTGGGGTCAGAGGCCCCTAGGTGGAGGGCCAGGAGGCACAATGGGGCCTATACTGCTAGTCCAGGGAGAGAGGTGGACCCCTGGGTAGCTTGCTGGGGTCAGGGGCCCTTAGGTGGAGGGCAAGGGGGCACCCTGGGGCCTACACTGCAAGTGCAGGGAGAGAGGTGGACCCCTGGGTAGCTTGCTGGGGTCAGAGGCCCCCAGGTGGAGGGCCAGGGGGCACCCTTGGGCCTACACTGCAAGTCCAGGGAGAGAGGTGGACCCCTGGGTAGCTTGCTGGGGTCAGAGACCCCTAGTTGGAGGGCCAGGGGGCACCCTGGGGCCTTTAATGGAAGTCCAGGGAGGGAAGTGGACCCTGGGTAGCCTGCTGGGGTCAGATTCCCTTAGGTGGAAGGCCAGGGCGCACCCTGGGGCCTATACTGCAAGTCCAGGGAGAGAGGTGGACCCCTGGGTAGCTTGCTGGGGTCAGGGGCCCTTAGGTGGAGGGCCAGGTGCACCCTGGGGCCTATACTGCAAGTCCAGGAAGAGATGTGGACCCCTGGGTAGCTTGCTGGGGTCAGAGGCCCCCAGGTGGAGGGCCAGGGGGCACCCTTGGGCCTACACTGCAAGTCCAGGGAGAGAGGTGGACCCCTGGGTAGCTTGCTGGGGTCAGAGACCCCTAGTTGGAGGGCCAGGGGGCACCCTGGGGCCTTTAATGGAAGTCCAGGGAGGGAAGTTTACCCTGGGTAGCCTGCTGGGGTCAGATTCCCTTAGGTGGAAGGCCAGGGCGCACCCTGGGGCCTATACTGCAAGTCCAGGGAGAGAGGTGGACCCCTGGGTAGCTTGCTGGGGTCAGGGGCCCTTAGTTGGAGGGCCAGGTGCACCCTGGGGCCTATACTGCAAGTCCAGGAAGAGATGTGGACCCCTGGGTAGCTTGCTGGGGTCATAGGCCCCTAAGTGGAGTGCCAGGGGCACCCTGGGGCCTATACTGCAAGTCCAGGGAGAGAGGTGGACCCCTTGGTAGCTTGCTAGGGTCAGGATCCCTTAGGTGGAGGGCAAGGGGGCACCCTGGGGCCTACACTGCATGTCCAGGGAGAGAGGTGGACCCCTGGGTAGCTTGCTGGGGTCAGGGGCCCTTAGGTGGAGGGCCAGGTGGCACCCTGGGGCCTATACTGCAAGTCCAGGAAGAGATGTAGACCCCTGGGTAGCTTGCAGGGGTCAGGGGCCCTTAGGTGGAGGGCAAGGGGGCACCCTGGGGCCTACACTGCAAGTCCAGTGAGAGAGGTGGACCCCTTGGTAAATTGCTGGGGTCAGAGGCCCCCAGGTGGAGTGCCAAGGGGCACCTTTGGGCCTACACTGCAAGTCCAGGGAGAGAGGTGGACCCCTGGGTAGCTTGCTGGGGTCAGAGGCCCCTAGGTGGAGGGCCAGGGGGCACCCTGGGGCCTATACTGCAAGATCAGGGAGAGAGGTGGACCCCTTGGTAGCTTGATGGGGTCAAAAACACCTAGGTGGAGGGCAAGGGGGCACTCTGGGGCCTCCACTGCAAGTCAGGGAGAGAGGTGGACCCCTGGGTAGCTTGCTGGGGTCAGGGGCCCTTAGGTGGAGGGCCAGGGGGCACCCTGGGGCCTACACTGCAAGTCCAGGGAGAGAGGTGGACCCCTGGGTAGCTTGCTGGGGTCAGAGGCCCCCAGGTGGAGGGCCAGGGGGCACCCTTGGGCCTACACTGCAAGTCCAGGGAGAGAGGTGGACCCCTGGGTAGCTTGCTGGGGTCAGAGACCCCTAGTTGGAGGGCCAGGGGCACCCTGGGGCCTTTTATGGAAGTCCAGGGAGGGAAGTGGACCCTGTGTAGCCTGCTGGGGTCAGATTCCCTTAGGTGGAAGGCCAGGGCGCACCCTGGGGCCTATACTGCAAGTCCAGGGAGAGAGATGGACCCCTGGGTAGCTTGCTGGGGTCAGGGGCCCTTAGGTGGAGGGCCAGGTGCACCCTGGGGCCTATACTGAAAGTCCAGGAAGAGATGTGGACCCCTGGGTAGCTTGCTGGGGTCATAGGCCCCTAAGTGGAGTGCCAGGGGCACCCTGGGGCATATACTGCAAGTCCAGGGAGAGAGGTGGACCCCTGGGTAGCTTGCTCGGGTCAGGATCCCTTAGGTGGAGGGCAAGGGGGCACCCAGGGGCCTACACTGCATGTCCAGGGAGAGAGGTGGACCCCTGGGTAGCTTGCTGGGGTCAGGGGCCCTTAGGTGAAGGGCCAGGGGGCACCCTGGGGCCTATACTGCAAGTCCAGGAAGAGATGTGGACCCCTGGGTTGCTTACTGGGGTCAGAGGCCCTTAGGTGGAGGGCCAGGGGGCACCCTGGGGCCTACACTGCAAGTCCAGGGAGAGAGGTGGACCCCTGGGTAGCTTGCTGGGGTCAGAGGCCCCTAGGTGGAGGGCCAGGAGGCACAATGGGGCCTATACTGCTGGTCCAGGGAGAGAGGTGGACCCCTGGGTAGCTTGCTGGGGTCAGGGGCCCTTAGGTGGAGGGCCAGGGGGCACCCTGGGGCCTACACTGCAAGTCCAGGGAGAGAGGTGGACCCCTGGGTAGCTTGCTGGGGTCAGAAGCCCCCAGGTGGAGGGCCAGGGGGCACCCTTGGGCCTACACTGCAAGTCCAGGGAGAGAGGTGGACCCCTGGGTAGCTTGCTAGGGTCAGAGACCCCTAGTTGGAGGGCAAGGGGGCACCCTGGGGCCTTTAATGGAAGTCCAGGGAGGGAAGTGGACCCTGGGTAGCCTGCTGAGGTCAGATTCCCTTAGGTGGAAGGCCAGGGTGCACCCTGGGGCCTATGCTGCAAGTCCAGGGAGAGAGGTGGACCCCTGGGTAGCTTGCTGGGGTCAGGGGCCCTTAGGTGGAGGGCCAGGGGCACCCTGGGGCCTATACTGCATGTCCAGGAATAGATGTGGACCCCTGGGTAGCTTGCTGGGGTCATAGGCCCCTAAGTGGAGTGCCAGGGGCACCCTGGGGCCTATACTGCAAGTCCAGGGAGAGAGGTGGACCCTTGGGTAGCTTGCTGGGGTCAGGGGCACTTAGGTGGAAGGCCAGGGGGCACCCTGGGGCCTACACTGCAAGTCCAGGGAGAGAGGTGGACCCCTGGGTAGCTTGCTGGGGTCAGAGGCCCCTAGGTGGAGGGCCAGGAGGCACAATGGGGCCTATACTGCTAGTCCAGGGAGAGAGGTGGACCCCTGGGTAGCTTGCTGGGGTCAGGGGCCCTTAGGTGGAGGGCAAGAGGGCACCCTGGGGCCTACACTGCAAGTCCAGGGAGAGAGGTGGACCCCTGGGTAGCTTGCTGGGGTCAGACGCCCCCAGGTGGAGGGCCAGGGGGCACCCTTGGGCCTACACTGCAAGTCCAGGGAGAGAGGTGGACCCCTGGGTAGCTTGCTGGGGTCAGAGACCCCTAGTTGGAGGGCCAGGGGGCACCCTGGGGCCTTTAATGGAAGTCCAGGGAGGGAAGTGGACCCTGGGTAGCCTGCTGGGGTCAGATTCCCTTAGGTGGAAGGCCAGGGCGCACCCTGGGGCCTATACTGCAAGTCCAGGGAGAGAGGTGGACCCCTGGGTAGCTTGCTGGGGTCAGGGGCCCTTAGGTGGAGGGCCTGGTGCACCCTGGGGCCTATACTGCAAGTCCAGGAAGAGAGGTGGACCCCTGGGTAGCTTGCTGGGGTCAGAGGCCCCTAGGTGGAGGGCCGGGGGGCATCCTGGGGCCTACACTGCAAGTCCAGGGATAGACAAGGAACCCTGGGTAGCTTGCTGGGGTCAGGGGCACCTAGATGGAGGGCCAGGGGTAACCCTGGGGCCTATACTGCAAGTCCAGGGAGAGAGGTGGACCCCTGGTTAGTTTGCTGGGCTCATGGGCCCTTACGTGGAGGGCCAGGGGCACCCTGGGGCCTATATTGCAAGTCCAGGGAGAGAGCTGGTCCTCTTGGTAGCTTGCTTGGGTCAGAAGCCCCTAGGTGGGGTGCAAGGGGGCACCCTGGGGCCTATACTGCAAGTCCAGGGAGAGAGGTGGACCCCTGGGTAGCTTGCTGGGGTAAGGGGCCCCTAGGAAGAGGGCCAGGGGGCACCCTGGGGCCTATACTGCAAGACCAGGGAGAGAGGTGGACCCCTGGGTAGCTTGCTGGGATCAGGGGCCCTTAGGTGGAGGGCAAGGGGGCACCCTGGGGCCTACACTGCAAGTCCAGGGAGAGAGGTTGACCCCTGAGTAGCTTGCTGGGGTCAGAGGCCCCTAGGTGGAGGGCCAGGAGGCACAATGGGGCCTATACTGCTGGTCCAGGGAGAGAGGTGGACCCCTGGGTAGCTTGCTGGGTTCAGAAGCCCCTAGATGGAGGGCCAGGGGGCACCCTGGGGCCTATACTGCAAGATCAGGGAGAGAGGTGGACCCCTGGGTAGCTTGCTGGGGTCAGAGACCCCTAGGTGGAGGGCAAGGGGGCACCCTGTGGCCTCCACTGCAAGTCCAGGGAGAGAGGTGGACCCCTGGGTAAATTGCTGGGGTCAGAGGCCCCCAGGTGGAGTGCCAAGGGGCACCCTTGGGCCTACACTGCAAGTCCAGGGAGAGAGGTGGACCCCTGGGTAGCTTGCTGGGGTCAGAGACCCCTAGTTGGAGGGCCAGGGGGCACCCTGGGGCCTTTAATGGAAGTCCAGGGAGGGAAGTGGACCCTGGGTAGCCTGCTGGGGTCAGATTCCCTTAGGTGGAAGGCCAGGGCGCACCCTGGGGCCTATACTGCAAGTCCAGGGAGAGAGGTGGACCCCTGGGTAGCTTGCTGGGGTCAGGGGCCCTTAGGTGGAGGGCCAGGTGCACCCTGGGGCCTATACTGCAAGTCCAGGAAGAGAGGTGGACCCCTGGGTAGCTTGCTGGGGTCAGAGGCCCCTAGGTGGAGGGCCGGGGGGCATCCTGGGGCCTACACTGCAAGTCCAGGGATAGACACGGAACCCTGGGTAGCTTGCTGGGGTCAGGGGCACCTAGATGGAGGGCCAGGGGTAACCCTGGGGCCTATACTGCAAGTCCAGGGAGAGAGGTGGATCCCTGGTTAGTTTGCTGGGCTCATGGGCCCTTACGTGGAGGGCCAGGGGCACCCTGGGGCCTATATTGCAAGTCCAGGGAGAGAGCTGGTCCTCTTGGTAGCTTTCTTGGGTCAGAAGCCCCTAGGTGGGGTGCAAGGGGGCACCCTGGGGCCTATACTGCAAGTCCAGGGAGAGAGGTGGACCCCTGGGTAGCTTGCTGGGGTAAGGGGCCCCTAGGAAGAGGGCCAGGGGGCACCCTGGGGCCTATACTGCAAGACCAGGGAGAGAGGTGGACCCCTGGGTAGCTTGCTGGGATCAGGGGCCCTTAGGTGGAGGGCAAGGGGGCACCCTGGGGCCTACACTGCAAGTCCAGGGAGAGAGGTTGACCCCTGAGTAGCTTGCTGGGGTCAGAGGCCCCTAGGTGGAGGGCCAGGAGGCACAATGGGGCCTATACTGCTGGTCCAGGGAGAGAGGTGGACCCCTGGGTAGCTTGCTGGGTTCAGAAGCCCCTAGATGGAGGGCCAGGGGGCACCCTGGGGCCTATACTGCAAGATCAGGGAGAGAGGTGGACCCCTGGGTAGCTTGCTGGGGTCAGAGACCCCTAGGTGGAGGGCAAGGGGGCACCCTGTGGCCTCCACTGCAAGTCCAGGGAGAGAGGTGGACCCCTGGGTAAATTGCTGGGGTCAGAGGCCCCCAGGTGGAGTGCCAAGGGGCACCCTTGGGCCTACACTGCAAGTCCAGGGAGAGAGGTGGACCCCTGGGTAGCTTGCCGGGGTCAGAGACCCCTAGTTGGAGGGCAAGGGGGCACCCTGGGGCCTTTAATGGAAGTCCAGGGAGGGAAGTGCACCCCTGGATAGCTGGCTAGGGTCAGATTCCCCTAGGTGGAAGGCCAGGGCGCACCCTGGGGCCTATACTGCAAGTCCAGGGAGAGAGGTGGACCCCTGGGTAGCTTGCTAGGGTCAGGGGCCCTTAGGTGGAGGGCCAGAGGGCACCCTGGGGCCTATACTGCAAGTCCAGGAAAAGATGTGGACCCCTGGGTAGCTTGCTTGGGTCATAGGCCCCTAAGTGGAGTGCCAGGGGCACCCTGGGGCCTATACTGCAAGTCCAGGGAGAGAGGTGGAGCCCTGGGTAGCTTGCTGGGGTCAGGGGCCCTTAGGTGGAGGGCCAGGTGGCACCCTGGTGCCTATAATGCAAGTCCAGGAAGAGAGGTGGACCCCTGGGTAGTTAGCTGGGGTCAGAGGCCCCTAGGTGGAGGGCCAGGGGGCATCCTGGGGCCTACACTGCAAGTCCAGGGATAGACACGGACCCCTGGGTAGCTTGCTGGGGTCAGGGGCACCTAGATGGAGGGCCAGGGGTAACCCTGGGGCCTATACTGCAAGTCCAGGGAGAGAGGTGGACCCCTGGTTAGTTTGCTGGGCTCATGGGCCCTTACGTGGAGGGCCAGGGGCACCCTGGGTCCTATACTGCAAGTCCAGGGAGAGAGCTGATTCTCTGGGTAGCTTGCTGGGGTCAAAAGCCCCTAGGTGGGGTGCAAGGGGGCACCCTGGGGCCTATACTGCAAGTCCAGGGAGAGAGGTGGACCCCTGGGTAGCTTGCTGGGGTAAGGGGCCCCTAGGAGGAGGGCCAGGGGGCACCCTGGGGCCTATACTGCAAGACCAGGGAGAGAGGTGGACCCCTTGGTAGCTTGCTGGGGTCAGGGGCCCTTAGGTGGAGGGCCAGGTGCACCCTGGGGCCTTTAATGGAAGTCCAGGGAGGGAAGTGGACCCTGGGTAGCTTGCTGGGGTCATATTCCCCTAGGTGGAAGGCCAGTGTGCACCCTGGGGCCTATACTGCAAGTCCAGGGAGAGAGGTGGACCCCTGGGAAGCTTGCTGTTGTCAGGGGCACCTAGATGGAGGGCCAGGGGTAACCCTGGGGCCTATACTGCAAGTCCAGGGAGAGAGGTGGACCCCTGGTTAGTTTGCTGGACTCATGGGCCCTTAGGTGGAGGGCCAGGGGCACCCTGAGGCCTACACTGCAAGTCCAGGGTGAGAGCTGGTCCTCTGGGTAGCTTGCTGGGGTGGGGGGCCCTTAGGTGGAGGGCAAGGGGGCACCCTGGGGCCTACACTGCAAGTCCAGGGAGAGAGGTGGACACCTGGGTAGCTTGCTGGGGTCAGGATCCCTTAGGTGGAGGGCAAGGGGGCACCCTGGGGCCTACACTGCAAGTCCAGGGAGAGAGGTGGACCCCTGGGTAGCTTGCTGGGGTCAGAGGCCCCTAGGTGGAGGGCCAGGAGGCACAATGGGGCCTATACTGTTGGTCCAGGGAGAGAGGTGGACCCCTGGGTAGCTTGCTGGGGTCAGGGGCCCTTAGGTGGAGGGCCAGGGGGCACGCTGGGGCCTACACTGCAAGTCCAGGGAGAGAGGTGGACCCCTGGGTAGCTTGCTGGGGTCAGAGGCCCCTAGGTGGAGGGCCAGGGGGCACCCTTGGGCCTACACTGCAAGTCCAGGGAGAGAGGTGGACCCCTGGGTAGCTTGCTGGGGTCAGAGACCCCTAGTTGGAGGGCCAGGGGCACCCTGGGGCCTTTTATGGAAGTCCAGGGAGGGAAGTGGACCCTGGGTAGCCTGCTGGGGTCAGATTCCCTTAGGTGGATTGCCAGGGCGCACCCTGGGGCCTATAATGCAAGTCCAGGGAGAGAGGTGGACCCCTGGGTATCTTGCTGGGGTCAGGGGCCCTTAGGTGTAGGGCCAGGTGCACCCTGGGGCCTATACTGCAAGTCCAGGAAGAGATGTGGACCCCTGGGTAGCTTGCTGAGTCATAGGCCCCTAAGTGGAGTGCCAGGGGCACCCTGGGGCCTATACTGCAAGTCCAGGGAGAGAGGTGGACCCCTGGGTAGCTTGCTCGGGTCAGGATCCCTTAGGTGGAGGGCAAGGGGGCACCCTGGGGCCTACACTGCATGTCCAGGGAGAGAGGTGGACCCCTGGGAAGCTTGCTGGGGTCAGGGGCCCTTAGGTGGAGGGCCAGGGGGCACCCTGGGGCCTATACTGCAAGTCCAGGAAGAGATGTGGACCCCTGGGTAGCTTGCTGGGGTCAGGGGCCCTTAGGTGGAGGGCAAGGGGGCACCCTGGGGCCTACACTGCAAGTCCAGGGAAAGAGGTGGACCCCTGGGTAGCTTGCTGGGGTCAGAGACCCCTAGTTGGAGGGCCAGGGGGCACCCTGGGGCCTTTAATGGAAGTCCAGGGAGGGAAGTGGACCCTGGGTAGCCTGCTGGGGTCAGATTCCCTTAGGTGGAAGGCCAGGGGGCACCCTGGGGCCTACACTGCAAGTCCAGGGAGAGAGGTGGACCCCTGGGTAGCTTACTGGGGTCAGAGGCCCTTAGGTGGAGGGCCAGGGGGCACCCTGGGGCCTACACTGCAAGTCCAGGGAGAGAGGTGGACCCCTGGGTAGCTTGCTGGGGTCAGAGGCCCCTAGGTGGAGGGCCAGGAGGCACAATGGGGCCTATACTGCTGGTCCAGGGAGAGAGGTGGACCCCTGGGTAGCTTGCTGGGGTCAGGGGCCCTTAGGTGGAGGGCCAGGGGTCACCCTGGGGCCTACACTGCAAGTCCAGGGAGAGAGGTGGACCCCTGGGTAGCTTGCTGGGGTCAGAGGCCCCCAGGTGGAGGGCCAGGGGGCACCCTTGGGCCTACACTGCAAGTCCAGGGAAAGAGGTGGACCCCTGGGTAGCTTGCTGGGGTCAGAGACCCCTAGTTGGAGGGCAAGGGGGCACCCTGGGGCCTTTAATGGAAGTCCAGGGAGGGAAGTGGACCCTGGGTAGCCTGCTGGGGTCAGATTCCCTTAGGTGGAAGGCCAGGGTGCACCCTGGGGCCTATACTGCAAGTCCAGGGAGAGAGGTGGACCCCTGGGTAGCTTGCTGGGGTCAGGGGCCCTTAGGTGGAGGGCCAGGGGCACCCTGGGGCCTATACTGCATGTCCAGGAAGAGATGTGGACCCCTGGGTAGCTTGCTGGGGTCATAGGCCCCTAAGTGGAGTGCCAGGGGCACCCTGGGGCCTATACTGCAAGTCCAGGGAGAGAGGTGAACCCCTGGGTAGCTTGCTGGGGTCAGGGGCACTTAGGTGGAGGGCCAGGAGGCACCCTGGGGCCTACACTGCAAGTCCAGGTAGAGAGGTGGACCCCTGGGTAGCTTGCTGGGGTCAGAGGCCCCTAGGTGGAGGCCAGGAGGCACAATGGGGCCTATACTGCTAGTCCAGGGAGAGAGGTTGACCCCTGGGTAGCTTGCTGGGGTCAGGGGCCCTTAGGTGGAGGGCAAGGGGGCACCCTGGGGCCTACACTGCAAGTCCAGGGAGAGAGGTGGACCCCTGGGTAGCTTGCTGGGGTCAGAGGCCCCCAGGTGGAGGGCCAGGGGGCACCCTTGGGCCTACACTGCAAGTCCAGGGAGAGAGGTGGACCCCTGGGTAGCTTGCTGGGGTCAGAGACCCCTAGTTGGAGGGCCAGGGGGCACCCTGGGGCCTTTAATGGAAGTCCAGGGAGAGAGGTGGACCCCTGGGTAGCTTGCTTGGGTCAGAATCCCTTAGGTGGAGGGCAAGGGGGCACCCTGGGGCCTACACTGCATGTCCGGGGAGAGAGGTGGACCCCTGGGTAGCTTGCTGGGGTCAGGGGCCCTTAGGTGGAGGGCCAGGGGGCACCCTGGGGCCTATACTGCAAGTCCAGGAAGAGATGTGGACCCCTGGGTAGCTTGCTGGGGTCAGGGGCCCTTAGGTGGAGGGCAAGGGGGCACCCTGGGGCCTACACTGCAAGTCCAGGGAGAGAGGTGGACCCCTGGGTAGCTTACTGGGGTCAGAGGCCCTTAGGTGGAGGGCCAGGGGGCACCCTGGGGCCTACACTGCAAGTCCAGGGAGAGAGGTGGACCCCTGGGTAGCTTGCTGGGGTCAGAGGCCCCTAGGTGGAGGGCCAGGAGGCACAATGGGGCCTATACTGCTGGTCCAGGGAGAGAGTTGGACCCCTGGGTAGCTTGCTGGGGTCAGGGGCCCTTAGGTGGAGGGCCAGGGGGCACCCTGGGGCCTACACTGCAAGTCCAGGGAGAGAGGTGGACCCCTGGGTAGCTTGCTGGGGTCAGAGGCCCCCAGGTGGAGGGCCAGGGGGCACCCTTGGGCCTACACTGCAAGTCCAGGGAGAGAGGTGGACCCCTGGGTAGCTTGCTGGGGTCAGAGACCCCTAGTTGGAGGGCAAGGGGGCACCCTGGGGCCTTTAATGGAAGACCAGGGAGGGAAGTGGACCCTGGGTAGCCTGCTGGGGTCAGATTCCCTTAGGTGGAAGGCCAGGGTGCACCCTGGGGCCTATACTGCAAGTCCAGGGAGAGAGGTGGACCCCTGGGTAGCTTGCTGGGGTCAGGGGCCCTTAGGTGGAGGGCCAGGGTGCACCCTGGGGCCTATACTGCATGTCCAGGAAGAGATGTGGACCCCTGGGTAGCTTGCTGGGGTCATAGGCCCCTAAGTGGAGTGCCAGGGGCACCCTGGATCCTATACTGCAAGTCCAGGGAGAGAGGTGGACCCCTGGGTAGCTTGCTGGGGTCAGGGGCACTTAGGTGGAGGGCCAGGGGGCACCCTGGGGCCTACACTGCAAGTCCAGGTAGAGAGGTGGACCCCTGGGTAGCTTGCTGGGGTCAGAGGCCCCTAGGTGGAGGGCCAGGAGGCACAATGGGGCCTATACTGCTAGTCCAGGGAGAGAGGTGGACCCCTGGGTAGCTTGCTGGGGTCAGGGGCCCTTAGGTGGAGGGCAAGGGGGCACCCTGGGGCCTACACTGCAAGTCCAGGGAGAGAGGTGGACCCCTGGGTAGCTTGCTGGGGTCAGAGGCCCCTAGGTGGAGGGCCAGGGGGCACCCTTGGGCCTACACTGCAAGTCCAGGGAGAGAGGTGGACCCCTGGGTAGCTTGCTGGGGTCAGAGACCCCTAGTTGGAGGGCCAGGGGGCACCCTGGGGCCTTTAATGGAAGTCCAGGGAGGGAAGTGTACCCTGGGTAGCCTGCTGGGGTCAGATTCCCTTAGGTGGAAGGCCAGGGCGCACCCTGGGGCCTATACTGCAAGTCCAGGGAGAGAGGTGGACCCCTGGGTAGCTTGCTGGGGTCAGGGGCCCTTAGGTGGAGGGCCAGGTGCACCCTGGGGCCTATACTGCAAGTCCAGGAAGAGAAGTGGACCCCTGGGTAGCTTGCTGGGGTCAGAGGCCCCTAGGTGGAGGGCCAGGGGGCATCCTGGGGCCTACACTGCAAGTCCATGGAGAGAGGTGGACCCCTGGTTAGTTTGCTGGGCTCATGGGCCCTTACGTGGAGGGCCAGGGGCACCCTGGGGCCTATATTGCAAGTCCAGGGAGAGAGCTGGTCCTCTTGGTAGCTTGCTTGGGTCAGAAGCCCCTTGGTGGGTGCAAGGTGGCACCCTGGGGCCTATACTGCAAGTCCAGAGAGAGAGGTGGACCCCTGGGTAGCTTGCTGGGGTAAGGGGCCCCTAGGAAGAGGGCCAGGGGGCACCCTGGGGCCTATACTGCAAGACCAGGGAGAGAGGTGGACCCCTGGGTAGCTTGCTGGGGTCAGGGGCCCTTAGGTGGAGGGCAAGGGGGCACCCTGGGGCCTACACTGCAAGTCCAGGGAGAGAGGTTGACCCCTGGGTAGCTTGCTGGGGTCAGAGGCCCCTAGGTGGAGGGCCAGGAGGCACAATGGGGCCTATACTGCTGGTCCAGGGAGAGATGTGGACCCCTGGGTAGCTTGCTGGGTTCAGAAGCCCCTAGATGGAGGGCCAGGGGGCACCCTGGGGCCTATACTGCAAGATCAGGGAGAGAGGTGGACCCCTGGGTAGCTTGCTGGGGTCAGAGACCCTTAGGTGGAGGGCAAGGGGGCACCCTGGGGCCTCCACTGCAAGTCCAGGGAGAGAGGTGGACCCCTGGGTAAATTGCTGGAGTCAGAGGCCCCCAGGTGGAGTGCCAAGGGGCACCCTTGGGCCTACACTGCAAGTCCAGGGAGAGAGGTGGACCCCTGGGTAGCTTGCCGGGGTCAGAGACCCCTAGTTGGAGGGCAAGGGGGCACCCTGGGGCCTTTAATGGAAGTCCAGGGAGGGAAGTGGACCCCTGGGTAGCTGGCTAGGGTCAGATTCCCCTAGGTGGAAGGCCAGGGCGCACCCTGGGGCCTATACTGCAAGTCCAGGGAGAGAGGTGGACCCCTGGGTAGCTTGCTAGGGTCAGGGGCCCTTAGGTGGAGGGCCAGAGGGCACCCTGGGGCCTATACTGCAAGTCCAGGAAAAGATGTGGACCCCTGGGTAGCTTGCTGGGGTCATAGGCCCCTAAGTGGAGTGCCAGGGGCACCCTGGGGCCTATACTGCAAGTCCAGGGAGAGAGGTGGAGCCCTGGGTAGCTTGCTGGGGTCAAGGGCCCTTAGGTGGAGGGCCAGGTAACACCCTGGTGCCTATAATGCAAGTCCAGGAAGAGAGGTGGACCCCTGGGTAGCTTGCTGGGGTCAGAGGCCCCTAGGTGGAGGGCCAGGGGGCATCCTGGGGCCTACACTGCAAGTCCAGGGATAGACACGGACCCCTGGGTAGCTTGCTGGGGTCAGGGGCACCTAGATGGAGGGCCAGGGGTAACCCTGGGGCCTATACTGCAAGTCCAGGGAGAGAGGTGGACCCCTGGTTAGTTTGCTGGGCTCAAGGGCCCTTACGTGGAGGGCCAGGGGCACCCTGGGGCCTATACTGCAAGTCCAGGGAGAGAGCTGATTCTCTGGGTAGCTTGCTCGGGTCAAAAGCCCTTAGGTGGGGTGCAAGGGGGCACCCTGGGGCCTATACTGCAAGTCCAGGGAGAGAGGTGGACCCCTGGGTAGCTTGCTGGGGTAAGGGGCCCCTAGGAGGAGGGCCAGGGGGCACCCTGGGGCCTATACTGCAAGACCAGGGAGAGAGGTGGACCCCTTGGTAGCTTGCTGGGGTCAGGGGCCCTTAGGTGGAGGGCCAGGTGCACCCTGGGGCCTTTAATGGAAGTCCAGGGAGGGAAGTGGATCCTGGGTAGCTTGCTGGGGTCATATTCCCCTAGGTGGAAGGCCAGTGTGCACCCTGGGGCCTATACTGCAAGTCCAGGGAGAGAGGTGGACCCCTGGGTAGCTTGCTGGTGTCAGGGGCACCTAGATGGAGGGCCAGGGGTAACCCTGGGGCCTATACTGCAAGTCCAGGGAGAGAGGTGGACCCCTGGTTAGTTTGCTGGACTCATGGGCCCTTAGGTGGAGGGCCAGGGGCACCCTGGGGCCTATACTGCAAGTCCAGGGAGAGAGCTGGTCCTCTGGGTAGCTTGCTGGGGTGGGGGGCCCTTAGGTGGAGGGCAAGGGGGCACCCTAGGGCCTACACTGCAAGTCCAGGGAGAGAGTTGGACCCCTGGGTAGCTTGCTGGGGTCAGGATCCCTTAGGTGGAGGGCAAGGGGGCACCCTGGGGCCTACACTGCATGTCCAGGGAGAGAGGTGGACCCCTGGGTAGCTTGCTGGGGTCAGAGGCCCTTAGGTGGAGGGCAAGGGGGCACCCTGGGGCCTACACTGCAAGTCCAGGGAGAGAGGTGGTCCCCTGGGTAGCTTGCTGGGGTCAGAGGCCCTTAGGTGGAGGGCAAGGGGGCACCCTGGGGCCTACACTGCAAGTCCAGGGAGAGAGGTGGACCCCTGGGTAGCTTGCTGGGGTCAGAGGCCCCTAGGTGGAGGGCCAGGGGGCACCCTGGAGCCTATACTGCAAGATCAGGGAGAGAGGTGGACCCCTTGGTAGCTTGCTGGGGTCAGAGACCCCTAAGTGGAGGGCAAGGGGGCACTCTGGGGCCTCCACTGCAAGTCCAGGGAGAGAGGTGGACCCCTGAGTAGCTTGCTGGGGTCAGAGGCCCCCAGGTGGAAGGCCAGGGGGCACCCTGGGGCCTATACTGCATGTCCAGGAAGAGAGGTGGACCCCTGGGTAGCTTGCTGGGGTCATAGGCCCCTAAGTGGAGTGCCAGGGGCACCCTGGGGCCTACACTGCAAGTCCAGGGAGAGAGGTGGACCCCTGGGTAGCTTGCTGGGATCAGAGGCCCCTAGGTGGAGGGCCAGGTGGCACAATGGGGCCTATACTGCTGGTCCAGGGAGAGAGGTGGACCCCTGGGTAGCTTGCTGGGGTCAGGGGCCCTTAGGTGGAGGGCCAGGGGGCACCCTGGGGCCTACACTGCAAGTCCAGGGAGAGAGGTGGACCCCTGGGTAGCTTGCTGGGGTCAGAGGCCCCCAGGTGGAGGGCCAGGGGGCACCCTTGGGCCTACACTGCAAGTCCAGGGAGAGAGGTGGACCCCTGGGTAGCTTGCTGGGGTCAGAGACCCCTAGTTGGAGGGCCAGGGGCACCCTGGGGCCTTTTATGGAAGTCCAGGGAGGGAAGTGGACCCTGGGTAGCCTGCTGGGGTCAGATTCCCTTAGGTGGAAGGCCAGGGCGCACCCTGGGGCCTATACTGCAAGTCCAGGGAGAGAGGTGGACCCCTGGGTAGCTTGCTGGGGTCAGGGGCCCTTAGGTGGAGGGCCAGGTGCACCCTGGGGCCTATACTGCAAGTCCAGGAAGAGATGTGGACCCCTGGGTAGCTTGCTGGGGTCATAGGCCCCTAAGTGGAGTGCCAGGGGCACCCTGGGGCCTATACTGCAAGTCCAGGGAGAGAGGTGGACCCCTGGGTAGCTTGCTCGGGTCAGGATCCCTTAGGTGGAGGGCAAGGGGGCACCCTGGGGCCTACACTGCATGTCCAGGGAGAGAGGTGGACCCCTGGGTAGCTTGCTGGGGTCAGGGGCCCTTAGGTGGAGGGCCAGGGGGCACCCTGGGGCCTATACTGCAAGTCCAGGAAGAGATGTGGACCCCTGGGTAGCTTGCTGGGGTCAGGGGCCCTTAGGTGGAGGGCAAGGGGGCACCCTGGGGCCTACACTGCAAGTCCAGGGAGAGAGGTGGACCCCTGGGTAGCTTACTGGGGTCAGAGGCCCTTAAGTGGAGGGCCAGGGGGCACCCTGGGGCCTACACTGCAAGTCCAGGGAGAGAGGTGGACCCCTGGGTAGCTTGCTGGGGTCAGAGGGCCCTAGGTGGAGGGCCAGGAGGCACAATGGGGCCTATACTGCTGGTCCAGGGAGAGAGGTGGACCCCTGGGTAGCTTGCTGGGGTCAGGGGCCCTTAGGTGGAGGGCCAGGGGGCACCCTGGGGCCTACACTGCAAGTCCAGGGAGAGAGGTGGACCCCTGGGTAGCTTGCTGGGGTCAGAGACCCCTAGTTGGAGGGCAAGGGGGCACCCTGGGGCCTATACTGCAAGTCCAGGGAGAGAGGTGGACCCCTGGGTAGCTTGCTGGGGTCAGAGGCCCTTAGGTGGAGGGCCAGGGGCACCCTGGGGCCTATACTGCATGTCCAGGAAGAGATGTGGACCCCTGGGTAGCTTGCTGGGGTCAGAGGCCCCCAGTTGGAGGGCCAGGGGGCACCCTTGGGCCTACACTGCAAGTCCAGGGAGAGAGGTGGACCCCTGGGTAGCTTGCTGGGGTCAGAGACCCCTAGTTGGAGGGCAAGGGGGCACCCTGGGGCCTTTAATGGAAGTCCAAGGAGGGAAGTGGACACTGGGTAGCCTGCTGGGTTCAGATTCCCTTAGGTGGAAGGCCAGGGCGCACCCTGGGGCCTATACTGCAAGTCCAGGGAGAGAGGTGGACCCCTGGGTAGCTTGCTGGGGTCATAGGCCCCTAAGTGGAGTGCCAGGGGCACCCTGGGGCCTACACTGCAAGTCCAGGGAGAGAGGTGGACCCCTGGGTAGCTTGCTGGGGTCAGAGGCCCCTAGGTGGAGGGCCAGCTGGCACAATGGGGCCTATACTGCTGGTCCAGGGAGAGAGTAGGACCCCTGGGTAGCTTGCTGGGGTCAGGGGCCCTTAGGTGGAGGGCCAGGGGTCACCCTGGGGCCTACACTGCAAGTCCAGGGAGAGAGGTGGACCCCTGGGTAGCTTGCTGGGGTCAGAGGCCCCCAGGTGGAGGGCCAGGGGGCACCCTTGGGCCTACACTGCAAGTCCAGGGAGAGAGGTGGACCCCTGGGTAGCTTGCTGGGGTCAGAGACCCCTAGTTGGAGGGCCAGGGGCACCCTGGGGCCTTTAATGGAAGTCCAGGGAGGGAAGTGGACCCTGGGTAGCCTGCTGGGGTCAGATTCCCTTAGGTGGAAGGCCACGGCGCACCCTGGGGCCTATACTGCAAGTCCAGGGAGAGAGGTGGACCCCTGGGTATCTTGCTGGGGTCAGGGGCGCTTAGGTGGAGGGCCAGATGCACCCTGGGGCCTACACTGCAAGTCCAGGGAGAGAGGTGGACCACTGGGTAGCTTACTGGGGTCGGAGGCCCTTAGGTGGAGGGCCAGGGGGCACCCTGGGGCCTACACTGCAAGTCCAGGGAGAGAGGTGGACCCCTGGGTAGCTTGCTGGGGTCAGAGGCCCCTAGGTGGAGGGCCAGGAGGCACAATGGGGCCTATACTGCTGGTCCAGGGAGAGAGGTGGACCCCTGGGTAGCTTGCTGGGGTCAGGGGCCCTTAGGTGGAGGGCCAGGGGGCACCTTGGGGCCTACACTGCAAGTCCATGGAGAGAGGTGGACCCCTGGGTAGCTTGCTGGGGTCAGAGACCCCTAGTTGGAGGGCAAGGGGGCACCCTGGGGCCTTTAATGGAAGTCCAAGGAGGGAAGTGGACACTGGGTAGCCTGCTGGGGTCAGATTCCCTTAGGTGGAAGGCCAGGGCGCACCCTGGGGCCTATACTGCAAGTCCAGGGAGAGAGGTGGACCCCTGGGTAGCTTGCTGGGGTCATAGGCCCCTAAGTGGAGTGCCAGGGGCACCCTGGGGCCTATACTGCAAGTCCAGGGAGAGAGGTGGACCCCTGGGTAGCTTGCTGGGGTCAGGGGCCCTTAGGTGGAGGGCCAGGGGGCACCCTGGGGCCTACACTGCAAGTCCAGGGAGAGAGGTGGACCCCTGGGTAGCTTGCTGGGGTCAGAGGCCCCTAGGTGGAGGGCCAGGTGGCACAATGGGGCCTATACTGCTGGTCCAGGGAGAGAGTAGGACCCCTGGGTAGCTTGCTGGGGTCAGGGGCCCTTAGGTGGAGGGCCAGGGGTCACCCTGGGGCCTACACTGCAAGTCCAGGGAGAGAGGTGGACCCCTGGGTAGCTTGCTGGGGTCAGAGGCCCCCAGGTGGAGGGCCAGGGGGCACCCTTGGGCCTACACTGCAAGTCCACGGAGAGAGGTGGACCCCTGGGTAGCTTGCTGGGGTCAGAGACCCCTAGTTGGAGGGCCAGGGGCACCCTGGGGCCTTTAATGGAAGTCCAGGGAGGGAAGTGGACCCTGGGTAGCCTGCTGGGGTCAGATTCCCTTAGGTGGAAGGCCACGGCGCACCCTGGGGCCTATACTGCAAGTCCAGGGAGAGAGGTGGACCCCTGGGTATCTTGCTGGGGTCAGGGGCGCTTAGGTGGAGGGCCAGATGCACCCTGGGGCCTACACTGCAAGTCAAGGGAGAGAGGTGGACCCCTGGGTAGCTTACTGGGGTCGGAGGCCCTTAGGTGGAGGGCCAGGGGGCACCCTGGGGCCTACACTGCAAGTCCAGGGAGAGAGGTGGACCCCTGGGTAGCTTGCTGGGGTCAGAGGCCCCTAGGTGGAGGGCCAGGAGGCACAATGGGGCCTATACTGCTGTTCCAGGGAGAGAGGTGGACCCCTGGGTAGCTTGCTGGGGTCAGGGGCCCTTAGGTGGAGGGCCAGGGGGCACCCTGGGGCCTACACTGCAAGTCCAGGGAGAGAGGTGGACTCCTGGGTAGCTAGCTGGCGTCAGAGGCCCCCAGGTGGAGGGCCAGGGGGCACCCTTGGGCCTACACTGCAAGTCCAGGGAGAGAGGTGGACCCCTGGGTAGCTTGCTGGGGTCAGAGACCCCTAGTTGGAGGGCAAGGGGGCACCCTGGGGCCTTTAATGGAAGTCCAGGGAGGGAAGTGGACCCTGGGTAGCCTGCTGGGGTCAGATTCCCTTAGGTGGAAGGCCAGGGTGCACCCAGGGGCCTATACTGCAAGTCCAGGGAGAGAGGTGGACCCCTGGGTAGCTTGCTGGGGTCAGGGGCCCTTAGGTGGAGGGCCAGGGGCACACTGGGGCCTATACTGCATGTCCAGGAAGAGATGTGGACCCCTGGGTAGCTTGCTGGGGTCATAGGCCCCTAAGGGGAGTGCAAGGGGCACCCTGGGGCCTATCCTGCAAGTCCAGGGAGAGAGGTGGACCCCTGGGTAGCTTGCTGGGGTCAGGGGCACTTAGGTGGAGGGCCAGGGGGCACCCTGGGGCCTACACTGCAAAACCAGGTAGAGAGGTGGACCCCTGGGTAGCTTGCTGGGGTCAGAGGCCCCTAGGTGGAGGGCCAGGAGGCACAATGGGGCCTATACTGCTAGTCCAGGGAGAGAGGTGGACCCCTGGGTAGCTTGCTGGGGTCAGAGGCCCCTAGGTGGAGGGCCAGGAGGCACAATGGGGCCTATACTGCTGGTCCAGGGAGAGAGGTGGACCCCTGGGTAGCTTGCTGGGGTCAGGGGCCCTTAGGTGGAGGGCCAGGGGGCACCCTGGGGCCTACACTGCAAGTCCAGGGAGAGAGGTGGACCCCTGGGTAGCTAGCTGGCGTCAGAGGCCCCCAGGTGGAGGGCCAGGGGGCACCCATGGGCCTACACTGCCAGTCCATGGAGAGAGGTGGACCCCTGGGTAGCTTGCTGGGGTCAGAGACCCCTAGTTGGAGGGCAAGGGGGCACCCTGGGGCCTTTAATGGAAGTCCAAGGAGGGAAGTGGACACTGGGTAGCCTGCTGGGGTCAGATTCCCTTAGGTGGAAGGCCAGGGCGCACCCTGGGGCCTATACTGCAAGTCCAGGGAGAGAGGTGGACCCCTGGGTAGCTTGCTGGGGTCATAGGCCCCTAAGTGGAGTGCCAGGGGCACCCTGGGGCCTATACTGCAAGTCCAGGGAGAGAGGTGGACCCCTGGGTAGCTTGCTGGGGTCAGGGGCCCTTAGGTGGAGGGCCAGGGGGCACCCTGGGGCCTACACTGCAAGTCCAGGGAGAGAGAGGTGGACCCCTGGGTAGCTTGCTGGGGTCAGAGGCCCCTAGGTGGAGGGCCAGGTGGCACAATGGGGCCTATACTGCTGGTCCAGGGAGAGAGTAGGACCCCTGGGTAGCTTGCTGGGGTCAGGGGCCCTTAGGTGGAGGGCCAGGGGTCACCCTGGGGCCTACACTGCAAGTCCAGGGAGAGAGGTGGACCCCTGGGTAGCTTGCTGGGGTCAGAGGCCCCCAGGTGGAGGGCCAGGGGGCACCCTTGGGCCTACACTGCAAGTCCAGGGAGAGAGGTGGACCCCTGGGTAGCTTGCTGGGGTCAGAGACCCCTAGTTGGAGGGCCAGGGGCACCCTGGGGCCTTTAATGGAAGTCCAGGGAGGGAAGTGGACCCTGGGTAGCCTGCTGGGGTCAGATTCCCTTAGGTGGAAGGCCACGGCGCACCCTGGGGCCTATACTGCAAGTCCAGGGAGAGAGGTGGACCCCTGGGTATCTTGCTGGGGTCAGGGGCGCTTAGGTGGAGGGCCAGATGCACCCTGGGGCCTACACTGCAAGTCAAGGGAGAGAGGTGGACCCCTGGGTAGCTTACTGGGGTCGGAGGCCCTTAGGTGGAGGGCCAGGGGGCACCCTGGGGCCTACACTGCAAGTCCAGGGAGAGAGGTGGACCCCTGGGTAGCTTGCTGGGGTCAGAGGCCCCTAGGTGGAGGGCCAGGAGGCACAATGGGGCCTATACTGCTGGTCCAGGGAGAGAGGTGGACCCCTGGGTAGCTTGCTGGGGTCAGGGGCCCTTAGGTGGAGGGCCAGGGGGCACCCTGGGGCCTACACTGCAAGTCCAGGGAGAGAGGTGGACCCCTGGGTAGCTAGCTGGCGTCAGAGGCCCCCAGGTGGAGGGCCAGGGGGCACCCTTGGGCCTACACTGCAAGTCCAGGGAGAGAGGAGGACCCCTGGGTAGCTTGCTGGGGTCAGAGACCCCTAGTTGGAGGGCAAGGGGGCACCCTGGGGCCTTTAATGGAAGTCCAGGGAGGGAAGTGGACCCTGGGTAGCCTGCTGGGGTCAGATTCCCTTAGGTGGAAGGCCAGGGTGCACCCAGGGGCCTATACTGCAAGTCCAGGGAGAGAGGTGGACCCCTGGGTAGCTTGCTGGGGTCAGGGGCCCTTAGGTGGAGGGCCAGGGGCACACTGGGGCCTATACTGCATGTCCAGGAAAAGAGGTGGACCCCTGGGTAGCTTGCTGGGGTCATAGGCCCCTAAGTGGAGTGCAAGGGGCACCCTGGGGCCTATACTGCAAGTCCAGGGAGAGAGGTGGACCCCTGGGTAGCTTGCTGGGGTCAGGGGCACTTAGGTGGAGGGCCAGGGGGCACCCTGGGGCCTACACTGCAAAACCAGGTAGAGAGGTGGACCCCTGGGTAGCTTGCTGGGGTCAGAGGCCCCTAGGTGGAGGGCCAGGAGGCACAATGGGGCCTATACTGCTAGTCCAGGGAGAGAGGTGGACCCCTGGGTAGCTTGCTGGGGTCAGGGGCACTTAGGTGGAGGGCCAGGGGGCACCCTGGGGCCTACACTGCAAAACCAGGTAGAGAGGTGGACCCCTGGGTAGCTTGCTGGGGTCAGAGGCCCCTAGGTGGAGGGCCAGGAGGCACAATGGGGCCTATACTGCTAGTCCAGGGAGAGAGGTGGACCCCTGGGTAGCCTGCTGGGGTCAGAATCCCTTAGGTGGAAGGCCAGGGCGCACCCTGGGGCCTATACTGCAAGTCCAGGGAGAGAGGTGGACCCCTGGGTAGCTTGCTGGGGTCAGAGGCCCCCAGGTGGAGGGCCAGGGGGCACCCTTGGGCCTACACTGCAAGTCCAGGGAGAGAGGTGGACCCCTGGGTAGCTTGCTGGGGTCAGAGACCCCTAGTTGGAGGGCCAGGGGGCACCCTGGGGCCTTTAATGGAAGTCCAGGGAGGGAAGTGGACCCTGGGTAGCCTGCTGGGGTCAGATTCCCTTAGGTGGAAGGCCAGGGCGCACCCTGGGGCCTATACTGCATGTCCAGGGAGAGAGGTGGACCCCTGGGTAGCTTGCTGGGGTCAGGGGCCCTTAGGTGGAGGGCCAGGTGCACCCTGGGGCCTATACTGCAAGTCCAGGAAGAGATGTGGACCCCTGGGTAGCTTGCTGGGGTCAGAGGCCCCCAGGTGGAGGGCCAGGGGGCACCCTTGGGCCTACACTGCAAGTCCAGGGAGAGAGGTGGACCCCTGGGTAGCTTGCTGGGGTCAGAGACCCCTAGTTGGAGGGCCAGGGGGCACCCTGGGGCCTTTAATGGAAGTCCAGGGAGGGAAGTTTACCCTGGGTAGCCTGCTGGGGTCAGAATCCCTTAGGTGGAAGGCCAGGGCGCACCCTGGGGCCTATACTGCAAGTCCAGGGAGAGAGGTGGACCCCTGGGTAGCTTGCTGGGGTCAGGGGCCCTTAGGAGGAGGGCCAGGTGCACCCTGGGGCCTATACTGCAAGTCCAGGGAGAGAGGTGGACCCCTTGGTAGCTTGCTAGGGTCAGGATCCCTTAGGTGGAGGGCAAGGGGGCACCCTGGGGCCTACACTGCATGTCCAGGGAGAGAGGTGGACCCCTGGGTAGCTTGCTGGGGTCAGGGGCCCTTAGGTGGAGGGCCAGGTGGCACCCTGGGGCCTATACTGCAAGTCCAGGAAGAGATGTAGACCCCTGGGTAGCTTGCTGGGGTCAGGGGCCCTTAGGTGGAGGGCAAGGGGGCACCCTGGGGCCTACACTGCAAGTCCAGTGAGAGAGGTGGACCCCTTGGTAAATTGCTGGGGTCAGAGGCCCCCAGGTGGAGTGCCAAGGGGCACCTTTGGGCCTACACTGCAAGTCCAGGGAGAGAGGTGGACCCCTGGGTAGCTTGCCGGGGTCAGAGACCCCTAGTTGGAGGGCAAGGGGGCACCCTGGGGCCTATACTGCAAGTCCAGGGAGAGAGGTGGACCCCTGGGTAGCTTGCTAGGGTCAGGGGCCCTTAGGTGGAGGGCCAGAGGGCACCCTGGGGCCTATACTGCAAGTCCAGGAAGAGATGTGGACCCCTGGGTAGCTTGCTGGGGTCATAGGCCCCTAAGTGGAGTGCCAGGGGCACCCTGGGGCCTATACTGCAAGTCCAGGGAGAGAGGTGGACCCCTGGGTAGCTTGCTGGGGTCAGGGGCCCTTAGGTGGAGGGCCAGGTGGCACCCTGGTGCCTATAATGCAAGTCCAGGAAGAGAGGTGGACGCCTGGGTAGCTTGCTGGGGTCAGAGGCCCCTAGGTGGAGGGCCAGGGGGCATCCTGGGGCCTACACTGCAAGTCCAGGGATAGACACGGACCCCTGGGTAGCTTGCTGGGGTCAGGGGCACCTAGATGGAGGGCCAGGGGTAACCCTGGGGCCTATACTGCAAGTCCAGGGAGAGAGGTGGACCCCTGGTTAGTTTGCTGGGCTCATGGGCCCTTACGTGGAGGGCCAGGGGCACCCTGGGGCCTATACTGCAAGTCCAGGGAGAGAGCTGATTCTCTGGGTAGCTTGCTTTGGTCAAAAGCCAATAGGTGGGGTGCAAGGGGGCACAATGGGGCCTATACTGCAAGTCCAGGGAGAGAGGTGGACCCCTGGGTAGCTTGCTGGGGTCAGAGGCCCCCAGGTGGAGGGCCAGGGGGCACCCTTGGGCCTACACTGCAAGTCCAGGGAGAGAGGTGGACCCCTGGGTAGCTTGCTGGGGTCAGAGACCCCTAGTTGGAGGGCCAGGGGCACCCTGGGGCCTTTAATGGAAGTCCAGGGAGGGAAGTGGACCCTGGGTAGCCTGCTGGGGTCAGATTCCCTTAGGTGGAAGGCCACGGCGCACCCTGGGGCCTATACTGCAAGTCCAGGGAGAGAGGTGGATCCCTGGGTATCTTGCTGGGGTCAGGGGCGCTTAGGTGGAGGGCCAGATGCACCCTGGGGCCTACACTGCAAGTCAAGGGAGAGAGGTGGACCCCTGGGTAGCTTACTGGGGTCGGAGGCCCTTAGGTGGAGGGCCAGGGGGCACCCTGGGGCCTACACTGCAAGTCCAGGGAGAGAGGTGGACCCCTGGGTAGCTTGCTGGGGTCAGAGGCCCCTAGGTGGAGGGCCAGGAGGCACAATGGGGCCTATACTGCTGGTCCAGGGAGAGAGGTGGACCCCTGGGTAGCTTGCTGGGGTCAGGGGCCCTTAGGTGGAGGGCCAGGGGGCACCCTGGGGCCTACACTGCAAGTCCAGGGAGAGAGGTGGACCCCTGGGTAGCTAGCTGGCGTCAGAGGTCAGCAGGTGGAGGGCCAGGGGGCACCCTTGGGCCTACACTGCAAGTCCAGGGAGAGAGGTGGACCCCTGGGTAGCTTGCTGGGGTCAGAGACCCCTAGTTGGAGGGCAAGGGGGCACCCTGGGGCCTTTAATGGAAGTCCAGGGAGGGAAGTGGACCCTGGGTAGCCTGCTGGGGTCAGATTCCCTTAGGTGGAGGGCCAGGGTGCACCCAGGGGCCTATACTGCAAGTCCAGGGAGAGAGGTGGACCCCTGGGTAGCTTGCTGGGGTCAGGGGCCCTTAGGTGGAGGGCCAGGGGCACACTGGGGCCTATACTGCATGTCCAGGAAGAGATGTGGACCCCTGGGTAGCTTGCTGGGGTCATAGGCCCCTAAGTGGAGTGCAAGGGGCACCCTGGGGCCTATACTGCAAGTCCAGGGAGAGAGGTGGACCCCTGGGTAGCTTGCTGGGGTCAGGGGCACTTAGGTGGAGGGCCAGGGGGCACCCTGGGGCCTACACTGCAAAACCAGGTAGAGAGGTGGACCCCTGGGTAGCTTGCTGGGGTCAGAGGCCCCTAGGTGGAGGGCCAGGAGGCACAATGGGGCCTATACTGCTAGTCCAGGGAGACAGGTGGACCCCTGGGTAGCTTGCTGGGGTCAGGGGCCCTTAGGTGGAGGGCAAGGGGGCACCCTGGGGCCTACACTGCAAGTCCAGGGAGAGAGGTGGACCCTGGGTAGCCTGCTGGGGTCAGATTCCCTTAGGTGGAAGGCCAGGGCGCACCCTGGGGCCTATACTGCAAGTCCAGGGAGAGAGGTGGACCCCTGGGTAGCTTGCTGGGGTCAGGGGCCCTTAGGTGGAGGGCCAGGTGCACCCTGGGGCCTATACTGCAAGTCCAGGAAGAGATGTGGACCCCTGGGTAGCTTGCTGGGGTCAGAGGCCCCCAGGTGGAGGGCCAGGGGGCACCCTTGGGCCTACACTGCAAGTCCAGGGAGAGAGGTGGACCCCTGGGTAGCTTGCTGGGGTCAGAGACCCCTAGTTGGAGGGCCAGGGGGCACCCTGGGGCCTTTAATGGAAGTCCAGGGAGGGAAGTTTACCCTGGGTAGCCTGCTGGGGTCAGATTCCCTTAGGTGGAAGGCCAGGGCGCACCCTGGGGCCTATACTGCAAGTCCAAGGAGAGAGGTGGACCCCTGGGTAGCTTGCTAGGGTCAGGGGCCCTTAGGTGGAGGGCAAGGGGGCACCCTGGGGCCTACACTGCAAGTCCAGGGAGAGAGGTGGACCCCTAGGTAGCTTGCTGGGGTCAGGGGCCCTTAGGTGGAGGGCAAGGGGGCACCCTGGGGCCTACACTGCAAGTCCAGGGAGAGAGGTTGACCCCTGAGTAGCTTGCTGAGGTCAGAGGCCCCTAGGTGGAGGGCCAGGAGGCACAATGGGGCCTATACTGCTGGTCCAGGGAGAGAGGTGGACCCCTGGGTAGCTTGCTGGGTTCAGAAGCCCCTAGATGGAGGGCCAGGGGGCACCCTGGGGCCTATACTGCAAGATCAGGGAGAGAGGTGGACCCTTGGGTAGCTTGCTGGGGTCAGAGACCCCTAGGTGGAGGGCAAGGGGGCACCCTGGGGCCTCCACTGCAAGTCCAGGGAGAGAGGTGGACCCCTGGGTAAATTGCTGGGGTCAGAGGCCCCCAGGTGGAGTGCCAAGGGGCACCCTTGGGCCTACACTGCAAGTCCAGGGAGAGAGGTGGACCCCTGGGTAGCTTGCAGGGGTCAGAGACCCCTAGTTGGAGGGCAAGGGGGCACCCTGGGGCCTTTAATGGAAGTCCAGGGAGGGAAGTAGACCCCTGGGTAGCTGGCTAGGGTCAGATTCCCCTAGGTGGAAGGCCAGGGCGCACCCTGGGGCCTATACTGCAAGTCCAGGGAGAGAGGTGGACCCCTGGGTAGCTTGCTGGGGTGAGAGGCCCCCAGGTGGAGGGCCAGGGGGCACCCTTGGGCCTACACTGCAAGTCCAGGGAGAGAGCTGGTCCTCTTGGTAGCTTGCTTGGGTCAGAAGCCCCTAGGTGGCGTGCAAGGGGGCACCCTGGGGCCTATACTGCAAGTCCAGGGAGAGAGGTGGACCCCTGGGTAGCTTGCTGGGGTCAGGGGCCCTTAGGTGGAGGGCCAGGTGCACCCTGGGGCCTATACTGCAAGTCCAGGAAGAGATGTGGACCCCTGGGTAGCTTGCTGGGGTCATAGGCCCCTAAGTGGAGTGCCAGGGGCACCCTGGGGCCTATACTGCAAGTCCAGGGAGAGAGGTGGACCCCTTGGTAGCTTGCTAGGGTCAGGATCCCTTAGGTGGAGGGCAAGGGGGCACCCTGGGGCCTACACTGCATGTCCAGGGAGAGAGGTGGACCCCTGGGTAGCTTGCTGGGGTCAGGGGCCCTTAGGTGGAGGGCCAGGTGGCACCCTGGGGCCTATACTGCAAGTCCAGGAAGAGATGTAGACCCCTGGGTAGCTTGCTGGGGTCAGGGGCCCTTAGGTGGAGGGCAAGGGGGCACCCTGGGGCCTACACTGCAAGTCCAGTGAGAGAGGTGGACCCCTTGGTAAATTGCTGGGGTCAGAGGCCCCCAGGTGGAGTGCCAAGGGGCACCTTTGGGCCTACACTGCAAGTCCAGGGAGAGAGGTGGACCCCTGGGTAGCTTGCCGGGGTCAGAGCCCCCCAGTTGGAGGGCAAGGGGGCACCCTGGGGCCTATACTGCAAGTCCAGGGAGAGAGGTGGACCCCTGGGTAGCTTGCTAGGGTCAGGGGCCCTCAGGTGGAGGGCCAGAGGGCACCCTGGGGCCTATACTGCAAGTCCAGGAAGAGATGTGGACCCCTCTGTAGCTTGCTGGGGTCATAGGCCCCTAAGTGGAGTGCCAGGGGCACCCTGGGGCCTATACTGCAAGTCCAAGGAGAGAGGTGGACCCCTGGGTAGCTTGCTGGGGTCAGGGGCCCTTAGGTGGAGGGCCAGGTGGCACCCTGGTGCCTATAATGCAAGTCCAGGAAGAGAGGTGGACCCCTGGGTAGCTTGCTAGGGTCAGGGGCCCTTAGGTGGAGGGCAAGGGGGCACCCTGGGGCCTACACTGCAAGTCCAGGGAGAGAGGTGGACCCCTAGGTAGCTTGCTGGGGTCAGGGGCCCTTAGGTGGAGGGCAAGGGGGCACCCTGGGGCCTACACTGCAAGTCCAGGGAGAGAGGTTGACCCCTGAGTAGCTTGCTGAGGTCAGAGGCCCCTAGGTGGAGGGCCAGGAGGCACAATGGGGCCTATACTGCTGGTCCAGGGAGAGAGGTGGACCCCTGGGTAGCTTGCTGGGTTCAGAAGCCCCTAGATGGAGGGCCAGGGGGCACCCTGGGGCCTATACTGCAAGATCAGGGAGAGAGGTGGACCCTTGGGTAGCTTGCTGGGGTCAGAGACCCCTAGGTGGAGGGCAAGGGGGCACCCTGGGGCCTCCACTGCAAGTCCAGGGAGAGAGGTGGACCCCTGGGTAAATTGCTGGGGTCAGAGGCCCCCAGGTGGAGTGCCAAGGGGCACCCTTGGGCCTACACTGCAAGTCCAGGGAGAGAGGTGGACCCCTGGGTAGCTTGCAGGGGTCAGAGACCCCTAGTTGGAGGGCAAGGGGGCACCCTGGGGCCTTTAATGGAAGTCCAGGGAGGGAAGTAGACCCCTGGGTAGCTGGCTAGGGTCAGATTCCCCTAGGTGGAAGGCCAGGGCGCACCCTGGGGCCTATACTGCAAGTCCAGGGAGAGAGGTGGACCCCTGGGTAGCTTGCTGGGGTGAGAGGCCCCCAGGTGGAGGGCCAGGGGGCACCCTTGGGCCTACACTGCAAGTCCAGGGAGAGAGCTGGTCCTCTTGGCAGCTTGCTTGGGTCAGAAGCCCCTAGGTGGCGTGCAAGGGGGCACCCTGGGGCCTATACTGCAAGTCCAGGGAGAGAGGTGGACCCCTGGGTAGCTTGCTGGGGTCAGGGGCCCTTAGGTGGAGGGCCAGGTGCACCCTGGGGCCTATACTGCAAGTCCAGGAAGAGATGTGGACCCCTGGGTAGCTTGCTGGGGTCATAGGCCCCTAAGTGGAGTGCCAGGGGCACCCTGGGGCCTATACTGCAAGTCCAGGGAGAGAGGTGGACCCCTTGGTAGCTTGCTAGGGTCAGGATCCCTTAGGTGGAGGGCAAGGGGGCACCCTGGGGCCTACACTGCATGTCCAGGGAGAGAGGTGGACCCCTGGGTAGCTTGCTGGGGTCAGGGGCCCTTAGGTGGAGGGCCAGGTGGCACCCTGGGGCCTATACTGCAAGTCCAGGAAGAGATGTAGACCCCTGGGTAGCTTGCTGGGGTCAGGGGCCCTTAGGTGGAGGGCAAGGGGGCACCCTGGGGCCTACACTGCAAGTCCAGTGAGAGAGGTGGACCCCTTGGTAAATTGCTGGGGTCAGAGGCCCCCAGGTGGAGTGCCAAGGGGCACCTTTGGGCCTACACTGCAAGTCCAGGGAGAGAGGTGGACCCCTGGGTAGCTTGCCGGGGTCAGAGCCCCCCAGTTGGAGGGCAAGGGGGCACCCTGGGGCCTATACTGCAAGTCCAGGGAGAGAGGTGGACCCCTGGGTAGCTTGCTAGGGTCAGGGGCCCTCAGGTGGAGGGCCAGAGGGCACCCTGGGGCCTATACTGCAAGTCCAGGAAGAGATGTGGACCCCTGGGTAGCTTGCTGGGGTCATAGGCCCCTAAGTGGAGTGCCAGGGGCACCCTGGGGCCTATACTGCAAGTCCAAGGAGAGAGGTGGACCCCTGGGTAGCTTGCTGGGGTCAGGGGCCCTTAGGTGGAGGGCCAGGTGGCACCCTGGTGCCTATAATGCAAGTCCAGGAAGAGGGGTGGACCCCTGGGTAGCTTGCTGGGGTCAGAGGCCCCTAGGTGGAGGGCCAGGGGGCATCCTGGGGCCTACACTGCAAGTCCAGGGATAGACACGGACCCCTGGGTAGCTTGCTGGGGTCAGGGGCACCTAGATGGAGGGCCAGGGGTAACCCTGGGGCCTATACTGCAAGTCCAGGGAGAGAGGTGGACCCCTGGTTAGTTTGCTGGGCTCATGGGCCCTTACGTGGAGGGCCAGGGGCACCCTGGGGCCTATGCTGCAAGTCCAGGGAGAGAGCTGATTCTCTGGGTAGCTTGCTTTGGTCAAAAGCCCCTAGGTGGGGTGCAAGGGGGCACAATGGGGCCTATACTGCAAGTCCAGGGAGAGAGGTGGACCCCTGGGTAGCTTGCTGGGGTAAGGGGCCCCTAGGAGGAGGGCCAAGGGGCACCCTGGGGACTATACTGCAAGACCAGGGAGAGAGGTGGACCCCTTGGTAGCTTGCTGGGGTCAGGGGCCCTTAGGTGGAGGGCCAGGTGCACCCTGGGGCCTATACTGCAAGTCCAGGAAGAGATGTTGACCCCTGGGTAGCTTGCTGGGGTCATAGGCCCCTAAGTGGAGTGCCAGGGGCACCCTGGGGCCTATACTGCAAGTCCAGGGAGAGAGGTGTACCCCTGGGTAGCTTGCTGGGGTCAGGATCCCTTAGGTGGAGGGCAAGGGGGCACCCTGGGGCCTACACTGCATGTCCAGGGAGAGAGGTGGACCCCTAGGTAGCTTGCTCGGGTCAGGGGCCCTTAGGTGGAGGGCCAGGTGGCACCCTGGGGCCTATACTGCAAGTCCAGGAAGAGAGGTGGACCCCTGGGTAGCTTACTGGGGTCAGGGGCCCTTAGGTGGAGGGCAAGGGGGCACCCTGGGGCCTACACTGCAAGTCCAGGGAGAGAGGTGGACCCCTGGGTAAATTGCTGGGGTCATAGGCCCCCAGGTGGAGTGCCAAGGGGCACCCTTAGGCCTACACTGCAAGTCCAGGGAGAGAGGTGGACCCCTGGGAAGCTTGCCGGGGTCAGAGACCCCTATTTGGAGGGCAAGGGGGCACCCTGGGGCCTTTATTGGAAGTCCAGGGAGGGAAGTGGACCCCTGGGTAGCTGGCTAGGGTCATATTCCCCTAGGTGGAAGGCCATGGCGCACGCTGGGGCCTATACTGCAAGTCCAGGGAGAGAGGTGGACCCCTGGGTAGCTTGCTAGGGTCAGGGGCCCTTAGGTGGAGGGCCAGAGGGCACCCTTGGGCCTATACTGCAAGTCCAGGAAGAGATGTGGACTCCTGGGTAGCTTGTTGGGGTCATAGGCCCCTAAGTGGAGTGCCAGGGGCACCCTAGGGCCTATACTGCAAGTCCAGGGAGAGAGGTTGACCCCTGGGTAGCTTGCTGGGGTCAGGGGCCCTTAGGTGGAGGGCCAGGTGGCACCCTGGTGCCTATAATGCAAGTCCAGGAAGAGAGGTGGACCCCTGGGTAGCTTGCTGGGGTCAGAGGCCCCTAGGTGGAGGGCCAGGGGGCATCCTGGGGCCTACACTGCAAGTCCAGGGAGAGAGGTTGACCCCTGAGTAGCTTGCTGAGGTCAGAGGCCCCTAGGTGGAGGGCCAGGAGGCACAATGGGGCCTATACTGCTGGTCCAGGGAGAGAGGTGGACCCCTGGGTAGCTTAGCTGGGTTCAGAAGCCCCTAGATGGAGGTCCAGGGGGCACCCTGGGGCCTATACTGCAAGATCAGGGAGAGAGGTGGACCCTTGGGTAGCTTGCTGGGGTCAGAGACCCCTAGGTGGAGGGCAAGGGGGCACCCTGGGGCCTCCACTGCAAGTCCAGGGAGAGAGGTGGACCCCTGGGTAAATTGCTGGGGTCAGAGGCCCCCAGGTGGAGTGCCAAGGGGCACCCTTGGGCCTACACTGCAAGTCCAGGGAGAGAGGTGGACCCCTGGGTAGCTTGCAGGGGTCAGAGACCCCTAGTTGGAGGGCAAGGGGGCACCCTGGGGCCTTTAATGGAAGTCCAGGGAGGGAAGTGGACCCCTGGGTAGCTGGCTAGGGTCAGATTCCCCTAGGTGGAAGGCCAGGGCGCACCCTGGGGCCTATACTGCAAGTCCAGGGAGAGAGGTGGACCCCTGGGTAGCTTGCTGGGGTGAGAGGCCCCAGGTGGAGGGCCAGGGGGCACCCTTGGGCCTACACTGCAAGTCCAGGGAGAGAGCTGGTCCTCTTGGTAGCTTGCTTGGGTCAGAAGCCCCTAGGTGGCGTGCAAGTGGGCACCCTGGGGCCTATACTGCAAGTCCAGGGAGAGAGGTGGACCCCTGGGTAGCTTGCTGGGGTAAGGGGCCCCTAGGAAGAGGGCCAGGGGGCACCCTGGGGCCTATACTGCAAGACCAGGGAGAGAGGTGGACCCCTGGGTAGCTTGCTGGGGTCAGGGGCCCTTAGGTGGAGGGCAAGGGGGCACCCTGGGGCCTACACTGCAAGTCCAGGGAGAGAGGTTGACCCCTGAGTAGCTTGCTGGGGTCAGAGGCCCCTAGGTGGAGGGCCAGGAGGCACAATGGGGCCTATACTGCTGGTCCAGGGAGAGAGGTGGACCCCTGGGTAGCTTGCTGGGTTCAGAAGCCCCTAGATGGAGGGCCTGGGGGCACCCTGGGGCCTATACTGCAAGATCAGGGAGAGAGGTGGACCCCTGGTTAGCTTGCTGGGGTCAGAGACCCCTAGGTGGAGGGCAAGGGGGCACCCTGGGGCCTCCACTGCAAGTCCAGGGAGAGAGGTGGACCCCTGGGTAAATTGCTGGGGTCAGAGGCCCCCAGGTGGAGTGCCAAGGGGCACCCTTGGGCCTACACTGCAAGTCCAGGGAGAGAGGTGGACCCCTGGGTAGCTTGCCGGGGTCAGAGACCCCTAGTTGGAGGTCAAGGGGGCACCCTGGGGCCTTTAATGGAAGTCCAGGGAGGGAAGTGGACCCCTGGGTAGCTGGCTAGGGTCAGATTCCCCTAGGTGGAAGGCCAGGGCGCACCCTGGGGCCTATACTGCAAGTCCAAGGAGAGAGGTGGACCCCTGGGTAGCTTGCTAGGGTCAGGGGCCCTTAGGTGGAGGGCCAGAGGGCACCCTGGGGCCTATACTGCAAGTCCAGGGAGAGAGCTGATTCTCTGGGTAGCTTGCTGGGGTCAAAAGCCCCTAGGTGGGGTGCAAGGGTGCAACCTGGGGCCTTACTGCAAGTCCAGGGAGAGAGGTGGACCCCTGGGTAGCTTGCTGGGGTAAGGGGCCCCTAGGAGGAGGGCCAGGGGGCACCCTGGGGCCTTTAATGGAAGTCCAGGGAGGGAAGTTTACCCTGGGTAGCCTGCTGGGGTCAGATTCCCTTAGGTGGAAGGCCAGGGCGCACCCTGGGGCCTATACTGCAAGTCCAGGGAGAGAGGTGGACCCCTGGCTAGCTTGCTAGGGTCAGGATCCCTTAGGTGGAGGGCAAGGGGGCACCCTGGGGCCTTTAATGGAAGTCCAGGGAGAGAGGTGGACCCCTGGGTAACTTGCTGGGGTCAGGGGCCCCTAGGTGGAGGGCCAGGTGGCACCCTGGGGCCTATACTGCAAGTCCAGGAAGAGATGTAGACCCCTGGGTAGCTTGCTGGGGTCAGGGGCCCTTAGGTGGAGGGCAAGGGGGCACCCTGGGGCCTACACTGCAAGTCCAGTGAGAGAGGTGGACCCCTTGGTAAATTGCTGGGGTCAGAGGCCCCCAGGTGGAGTGCCAAGGGGCACCTTTGGGCCTACACTGCAAGTCCAGGGAGAGAGGTGGACCCCTGGGTAGCTTGCCGGGGTCAGAGACCCCTAGTTGGAGGGCAAGGGGGCACCCTGGGGCCTATACTGCAAGTCCAGGGAGAGAGGTGGACCCCTGGGTAGCTTGCTAGGGTCAGGGGCCCTTAGGTGGAGGGCCAGAGGGCACCCTGGGGCCTATACTGCAAGTCCAGGAAGAGATGTGGACCCCTGGGTAGCTTGCTGGGGTCATAGGCCCCTAAGTGGAGTGCCAGGGGCACCCTGGGGCCTATACTGCAAGTCCAGGGAGAGAGGTGGACCCCTGGGTAGCTTGCTGGGGTCAGGGGCCCTTAGGTGGAGGGCCAGGTGGCACCCTGGTGCTTATAATGCAAGTCCAGGAAGAGAGGTGGACCCCTGGGTAGCTTGCTGGGGTCAGAGGCCCCTAAGTGGAGGACCAGGGGGCATCCTGGGGCCTACACTGCAAGTCCAGGGATAGACACGGACCCCTGGGTAGCTTGCTGGGGTCAGGGGCACCTAGATGGAGGGCCAGGGGTAACCCTGGGGCCTATACTGCAAGTCCAGGGAGAGAGGTGGACCCCTGGTTAGTTTGCTGGGCTCATGGGCCCTTACGTGGAGGGCCAGGGGCACCCTGGGGCCTATACTGCAAGTCCAGGGAGAGAGCTGATTCTCTGGGTAGTTTGCTTTGGTCAAAAGCCCCCAGGTGGGGTGCAAGGGGGCACAATGGGGCCTATACTGCAAGTCCAGGGAGAGAGGTGGACCCCTGGGTAGCTTGCTGGGGTAAGGGGCCCCTAGGAGGAGGGCCAAGGGGCACCCTGGGGACTATACTGCAAGACCAGGGAAAGAGGTGGACCCCTTGGTAGCTTGCTGGGGTCAGGGGCCCTTAGGTGGAGGGCCAGGTGCACCCTGGGGCCTATACTGCAAGTCCAGGAAGAGATGTGGACCCCTGGGTAGCTTGCTGGGGTCATAGGCCCCTAAGTGGAGTGCCAGGGGCACCCTGGGGCCTATACTGCAAGTCCAGGGAGAGAGGTGGACCCCTGGGTAGCTTGCTGGGGTCAGGATCCCTTAGGTGGAGGGCAAGGGGGCACCCTGGGGCCTACACTGCATGTCCAGGGAGAGAGGTGGACCCCTAGGTAGCTTGCTCGGGTCAGGGGCCCTTAGGTGGAGGGCCAGGTGGCACCCTGGGGCCTATACTGCAAGTCCAGGAAGAGATGTGGACCCCTGGGTAGCTTGCTGGGGTCAGGGGCCCTTAGGTGGAGGGCAAGGGGGCACCCTGGGGCCTACACTGCAAGTCCAGGGAGAGAGGTGGACCCCTGGGTAAATTGCTGGGGTCAGAGGCCCCCAGGTGGAGTGCCAAGGGGCACCCTTAGGCCTACACTGCAAGTCCAGGGAGAGAGGTGGACCCCTGGGTAGCTTGCCGGGGTCAGAGACCCCTAGTTGGAGGGCAAGGGGGCACCCTGGGGCCTTTAATGGAAGTCCAGGGAGGGAAGTGGACCCCTGGGTAGCTGGCTAGGGTCAGATTCCCCTAGGTGGAAGGCCATGGCGCACGCTGGGGCCTATACTGCAAGTCCAGGGAGAGAGGTGGACCCCTGGGTAGCTTGCTAGGGTCAGGGGCCCTTAGGTGGAGGGCCAGAGGGCACCCTTGGGCCTATACTGCAAGTCCAGGAAGAGATGTGGACTCCTGGGTAGCTTGCTGGGGTCATAGGCCCCTAAGTGGAGTGCCAGGGGCACCCTAGGGCCTATACTGCAAGTCCAGGGAGAGAGGTGGACCCCTGGGTAGCTTGCTGGGGTCAGGGGCCCTTAGGTGGAGGGCCAGGTGGCACCCTGGTGCCTATAATGCAAGTCCAGGAAGAGAGGTGGACCCCTGGGTAGCTTGCTGGGGTCAGAGGCCCCTAGGTGGAGGGCCAGGGGGCATCCTGGGGCCTACACTGCAAGTCCAGGAATAGACACGGACCCCTGGGTAGCTTGCTGGGGTCAGGGGCACCTACATGGAGGGCCAGGGGTAACCCTGGGGCCTATACTGCAAGTCCAGGGAGAGAGGTGGACCCCTGGTTAGTTTGCTGGGCTCATGGGCCCTTACGTGGAGGGCCAGGGGCACCCTGGGGCCTATACTGCTAGTCCAGGGAGAGAGGTGGACCCCTGGGTAGCTTGCTGGGGTCAGGGGCCCTTAGGTGGAGGGCAAGGGGGCACCCTGGGGCCTACACTGCAAGTCCAGGGAGAGCGGTTGACCCCTGAGTAGCTTGCTGAGGTCAGAGGCCCCTAGGTGGAGGGCCAGGAGGCACAATGGGGCCTATACTGCTGGTCCAGGGAGAGAGGTGGACCCCTGGGTAGCTTGCTTGGTTCAGAAGCCCCTAGATGGAGTGCCAAGGGGCACCTTTGGGCCTACACTGCAAGTCCAGGGAGAGAGGTGGACCCCTGGGTAGCTTGCCGGGGTCAGAGCCCCCCAGTTGGAGGGCAAGGGGGCACCCTGGGGCCTATACTGCAAGTCCAGGGAGAGAGGTGGACCCCTGGGTAGCTTGCTAGGGTCAGGGGCCCTCAGGTGGAGGGCCAGAGGGCACCCTGGGGCCTATACTGCAAGTCCAGGAAGAGATGTGGACCCCTGGGTAGCTTGCTGGGGTCATAGGCCCCTAAGTGGAGTGCCAGGGGCACCCTGGGGCCTATACTGCAAGTCCAAGGAGAGAGGTGGACCCCTGGGTAGCTTGCTGGGGTCAGGGGCCCTTAGGTGGAGGGCCAGGTGGCACCCTGGTGCCTATAATGCAAGTCCAGGAAGAGGGGTGGACCCCTGGGTAGCTTGCTGGGGTCAGAGGCCCCTAGGTGGAGGGCCAGGGGGCATCCTGGGGCCTACACTGCAAGTCCAGGGATAGACACGGACCCCTGGGTAGCTTGCTGGGGTGGGGGGCCCTTAGGTGGAGGGCCAGGGGTAACCCTGGGGCCTATACTGCAAGTCCAGGGAGAGAGGTGGACCCCTGGTTAGTTTGCTGGGCTCATGGGCCCTTACGTGGAGGGCCAGGGGCACCCTGGGGCCTATACTGCTAGTCCAGGGAGAGAGGTGGACCCCTGGGTAGCTTGCTGGGGTCAGGGGCCCTTAGGTGGAGGGCAAGGGGGCACCCTGGGGCCTACACTGCAAGTCCAGGGAGAGCGGTTGACCCCTGAGTAGCTTGCTGAGGTCAGAGGCCCCTAGGTGGAGGGCCAGGAGGCACAATGGGGCCTATACTGCTGGTCCAGGGAGAGAGGTGGACCCCTGGGTAGCTTAGCTGGGTTCAGAAGCCCCTAGATGGAGGGCCAGGGGGCACCCTGGGGCCTATACTGCAAGATCAGGGAGAGAGGTGGACCCTTGGGTAGCTTGCTGGGGTCAGAGACCCCTAGGTGGAGGGCAAGGGGGCACCCTGGGGCCTCCACTGCAAGTCCAGGGAGAGAGGTGGACCCCTGGGTAAATTGCTGGGGTCAGAGGCCCCCAGGTGGAGTGCCAAGGGGCACCCTTGGGCCTACACTGCAAGTCCAGGGAGAGAGGTTGACCCCTGGGTAGCTTGCCGGGGTCAGAGACCCCTAGTTGGAGGGCAAGGGGGCACCCTGGGGCCTTTAATGGAAGTCCAGGGAGGGAAGTGGACCCCTGGGTAGCTGGCTAGGGTCAGATTCCCCTAGGTGGAAGGCCAGGGCGCACCCTGGGGCCTATACTGCAAGTCCAGGGAGAGAGGTGGACCCCTGGGTAGCTTGCTGGGGTGAGAGGCCCCCAGGTGGAGGGCCAGGGGGCACCCTTGGGCCTACACTGCAAGTCCAGGGAGAGAGCTGGTCCTCTTGGTAGCTTGCTTGGGTCAGAAGCCCCTAGGTGGCGTGCAAGGGGGCACCCTGGGGCCTATACTGCAAGTCCAGGGAGAGAGGTGGACCCCTGGGTAGCTTGCTGGGGTAAGGGGCCCCTAGGAAGAGGGCCAGGGGGCACCCTGGGGCCTATACTGCAAGACCAGGGAGAGAGGTGGACCCCTGGGTAGCTTGCTGGGGTCAGGGGCCCTTAGGTGGAGGGCAAGGGGGCACCCTGGGGCCTACACTGCAAGTCCAGGGAGAGAGGTTGACCCCTGAGTAGCTTGCTGGGGTCAGAGGCCCCTAGGTGGAGGGCCAGGAGGCACAATGGGGCCTATACTGCTGGTCCAGGGAGAGAGGTGGACCCCTGGGTAGCTTGCTGGGTTCAGAAGCCCCTAGATGGAGGGCCAGGGGGCACCCTGGGGCCTATACTGCAAGATCAGGGAGAGAGGTGGACCCCTGGGTAGCTTGCTGGGGTCAGAGACCCCTAGGTGGAGCGCAAGGGGGCACCCTGGGGCCTCCACTGCAAGTCCAGGGAGAGAGGTGGACCCCTGGGTAAATTTCTGGGGTCAGAGGCCCCCAGGTTGAGTGCCAAGGGGCACCCTAGGGCCTACACTGCAAGTCCAGGGAGAGAGGTGGACCCCTGGGTAGCTTGCCGGGGTCAGAGACCCCTAGTTGGAGGGCAAGGGGGCACCCTGGGGCCTTTAATGGAAGTCCAGGGAGGGAAGTGGACCCCTGGGTAGCTGGCTAGGGTCAGATTCCCCTAGGTGGAAGGCCAGGGCGCACCCTGGGGCCTATACTGCAAGTCCAGGGAGAGAGGTGGACCCCTGGGTAGCTTGCTAGGGTCAGGGGCCCTTAGGTGGAGGGCCAGAGGGCACCCTGGGGCCTATACTGCAAGTCCAGGGAGAGAGCTGATTCTCTGGGTAGCTTGCTGGGGTCAAAAGCCCCTCGGTGGGGTGCAAGGGGGCACCCTGGGGCCTTACTGCAAGTCCAGGGAGAGAGGTGGACCCCTGGGTAGCTTGCTGGGGTAAGGGGCCCCTAGGAGGAGGGCCAGGGGGCACCCTGGGGCCTATACTGCAAGACCAGGGAGAGAGGTGGACCCCTTGGTAGCTTGCTGGGGTCAGGGGCCCTTAGGTGGAGGGCCAGGTGCACCCTGGGGCCTTTAATGGAAGTCCAGGGAGGGAAGTGGACCCTGGGTAGCTTGCTGGGGTCAGATTCCCCTAGGTGGAAGGCCAGTGTGCACCCTGGGGCCTATACTGCAAGTCCAGGGAGAGAGGTGGACCCCTGGGTAGCTTGCTGGTGTCAGGGGCACCTAGATGGAGGGCCAGGGGTAACCCTGGGGCCTATACTGCAAGTCCAGGGAGAGAGGTGGACCCCTGGTTAGTTTGCTGGACTCATGGGCCCCTAGGTGGAGGGCCAGGGGCACCCTGGGGCCTACACTGCAAGTCCAGGGAGAGAGCTCGTCCTCTGGGTAGCTTGCTGGGGTGGGGGGCCCTTAGGTGGAGGGCAAGGGGGCACCCTGGGGCCTACACTGCAAGTCCAGGGAGAGAGGTGGACACCTGGATAGCTTGCTGGGGTCAGGATCCCTTAGGTGGAGGGCAAGGGGGCACCCTGGGGCCTACACTGCATGTCCAGGGAGAGAGGTGGACCCCTGGGTAGCATGCTGGGGTCAGAGGCCCTTAGGTGGAGGGCAAGGGGGCACCCTGGGGCCTACACTGCAAGTCCAGGGAGAGAGGTGGTCCCCTGGGTAGCTTGCTGGGGTCAGAGGCCCTTGTGTGGAGGGCAAGGGGGCACCCTGGGGCCTATACTGCTAGTCCAGGGAGAGAGGTGGACCCCTGGGTAGCTTGCTGGGGTCAGGGGCCCTTAGGTGGAGGGCCAGGGGTCACCCTGGGGCCTACACTGCAAGTCCAGGGAGAGAGGTGGACCCCTGGGTAGCTTGCTGGGGTCAGAGGCCCCCAGGTGGAGGGCCAGGGGGCACCCTTGGGCCTACACTGCAAGTCCAGGGAGAGAGGTGGACCCCTGGGTAGCTTGCTGGGGTCAGAGACCCCTAGTTGGAGGGCCAGGGGCACCCTGGGGCCTTTTATGGAAGTCCAGGGAGGGAAGTGGACCCTGGGTAGCCTGCTGGGGTCAGATTCCCTTAGGTGGAAGGCCAGGGCGCACCCTGGGGCCTATACTGCAAGTCCAGGGAGAGAGGTGGACCCCTGGGTATCTTGCTGGGGTCAGGGACCCTTAGGTGGAGGGCCAGGTGCACCCTGGGGCCTATACTGCAAGTCCATGAAGAGATGTGGACCCCTGGGTAGCTTGCTGGGGTCATAGGCCCCTAAGTGGAGTGCCAGGGGCACCCTGGGGCCTATACTGCAAGTCCAGGGAGAGAGGTGGACCCCTGGGTAGCTTGCTCAGGTCAGGATCCCTTAGGTGGAGGGCAAGGGGGCACCCTGGGGCCTACACTGCATGTCCAGGGAGAGAGGTGGACCCCTGGGTAGCTTGCTGGGGTCAGGGGCCCTTAGGTGGAGGGCCAGGGGGCACCCTGGGGCCTATACTGCAAGTCCAGGAAGAGATGTGGACCCCTGGGTAGCTTGCTGGGGTCAGGGGCCCTTAGGTGGAGGGCAAGGGGGCACCCTGGGGCCTACACTGCAAGTCCAGGGAGAGAGGTGGACCCCTGGGTAGCTTACTGGGGTCAGAGGCCCTTAGGTGGAGGGCCAGGGGGCACCCTGGGGCCTACACTGCAAGTCCAGGGAGAGAGGTGGACCCCTGGGTAGCTTGCTGGGGTCAGAGGCCCCTAGGTGGAGGGCCAGGAGGCACAATGGGGCCTATACTGCTGGTCCAGGGAGAGAGGTGGACCCCTGGGTAGCTTGCTGGGGTCAGGGGCCCTTAGGTGGAGGGCCAGGGGGCACCCTGGGGCCTACACTGCAAGTCCAGGGAGAGAGGTGGACCCCATGGGTAGCTTGCTGGGGTCAGAGGCCCCCAGGTGGAGGGCCAGGGGGCACCCTTGGGCCTACACTGCAAGTCCAGGGAGAGAGGTGGACCCCTGGGTAGCTTGCTGGGGTCAGAGACCCCTATTTGGAGGGCAAGGGGGCACCCTGGGGCCTTTAATGGAAGTCCAGGGAGGGAAGTGGACCCTGGGTAGCCTGCTGGGGTCAGATTCTCTTAGGTGGAAGGCCAGGGTGCACCCTGGGGCCTATACTGCAAGTCCAGGGAGAGAGGTGGACCCCTGGGTAGCTTGCTGGGGTCAGGGGCCCTTAGGTGGAGGGCCAGGGGCACCCTGGGGCCTATACTGCATGTCCAGGAAGAGATGTGGACCCCTGGGTAGCTTGCTGGGGTCATAGGCCCCTAAGTGGAGTGCCAGGGGCACCCTGGGGCCTATACTGCAAGTCCAGGGAGAGAGATGGACCCCTGGGTAGCTTGCTGGGGTCAGGGGCACTTAGGTGGAGGGCCAGGGGGCACCCTGGGGCCTACACTGCAAGTCCAGGTAGAGAGGTGGACCCCTGGGTAGCTTGCTGGGGTCAGAGGCCCCTAGGTGGAGGGCCAGGAGGCACAATGGGGCCTATACTGCTAGTCCAGGGAGAGAGGTGGACCCCTGGGTAGCTTGCTGGGGTCAGGGGCCCTTAGGTGGAGGGCAAGGGGGCACCCTGGGGCCTACACTGCAAGTCCAGGGAGAGAGGTGGACCCCTGGGTAGCTTGCTGGGGTCAGAGGCCCCCAGGTGGAGGGCCAGGGGGCACCCTTGGGCCTACACTGCAAGTCCAGGGAGAGAGGTGGACCCCTGGGTAGCTTGCTGGGGTCAGAGACCCCTAGTTGGAGGGCAAGGGGGCACCCTGGGGCCTTTAATGGAAGTCCAGGGAGGGAAGTGGACCCTGGGTAGCCTGCTGGGGTCAGATTCCCTTAGGTGGAGGGCCAGGGTGCACCCAGGGGCCTATACTGCAAGTCCAGGGAGAGAGGTGGACCCCTGGGTAGCTTGCTGGGGTCAGGGGCCCTTAGGTGGAGGGCCAGGGGCACACTGGGGCCTATACTGCATGTCCAGGAAGAGATGTGGACCCCTGGGTAGCTTGCTGGGGTCATAGGCCCCTAAGTGGAGTGCAAGGGGCACCCTGGGGCCTATACTGCAAGTCCAGGGAGAGAGGTGGACCCCTGGGTAGCTTGCTGGGGTCAGGGGCACTTAGGTGGAGGGCCAGGGGGCACCCTGGGGCCTACACTGCAAAACCAGGTAGAGAGGTGGACCCCTGGGTAGCTTGCTGGGGTCAGAGGCCCCTAGGTGGAGGGCCAGGAGGCACAATGGGGCCTATACTGCTAGTCCAGGGAGAGAGGTGGACCCCTGGGTAGCTTGCTGGGGTCAGGGGCCCTTAGGTGGAGGGCAAGGGGGCACCCTGGGGCCTACACTGCAAGTCCAGGGAGAGAGGTGGACCCTGGGTAGCCTGCTGGGGTCAGATTCCCTTAGGTGGAAGGCCAGGGCGCACCCTGGGGCCTATACTGCAAGTCCAGGGAGAGAGGTGGACCCCTGGGTAGCTTGCTGGGGTCAGGGGCCCTTAGGTGGAGGGCCAGGTGCACCCTGGGGCCTATACTGCAAGTCCAGGAAGAGATGTGGACCCCTGGGTAGCTTGCTGGGGTCAGAGGCCCCCAGGTGGAGGGCCAGGGGGCACCCTTGGGCCTACACTGCAAGTCCAGGGAGAGAGGTGGACCCCTGGGTAGCTTGCTGGGGTCAGAGACCCCTAGTTGGAGGGCCAGGGGGCACCCTGGGGCCTTTAATGGAAGTCCAGGGAGGGAAGTTTACCCTGGGTAGCCTGCTGGGGTCAGATTCCCTTAGGTGGAAGGCCAGGGCGCACCCTGGGGCCTATACTGCAAGTCCAAGGAGAGAGGTGGACCCCTGGCTAGCTTGCTAGGGTCAGGGGCCCTTAGGTGGAGGGCAAGGGGGCACCCTGGGGCCTACACTGCAAGTCCAGGGAGAGAGGTGGACCCCTAGGTAGCTTGCTGGGGTCAGGGGCCCTTAGGTGGAGGGCAAGGGGGCACCCTGGGGCCTACACTGCAAGTCCAGGGAGAGAGGTTGACCCCTGAGTAGCTTGCTGAGGTCAGAGGCCCCTAGGTGGAGGGCCAGGAGGCACAATGGGGCCTATACTGCTGGTCCAGGGAGAGAGGTGGACCCCTGGGTAGCTTGCTGGGTTCAGAAGCCCCTAGATGGAGGGCCAGGGGGCACCCTGGGGCCTATACTGCAAGATCAGGGAGAGAGGTGGACCCTTGGGTAGCTTGCTGGGGTCAGAGACCCCTAGGTGGAGGGCAAGGGGGCACCCTGGGGCCTCCACTGCAAGTCCAGGGAGAGAGGTGGACCCCTGGGTAAATTGCTGGGGTCAGAGGCCCCCAGGTGGAGTGCCAAGGGGCACCCTTGGGCCTACACTGCAAGTCCAGGGAGAGAGGTGGACCCCTGGGTAGCTTGCAGGGGTCAGAGACCCCTAGTTGGAGGGCAAGGGGGCACCCTGGGGCCTTTAATGGAAGTCCAGGGAGGGAAGTAGACCCCTGGGTAGCTGGCTAGGGTCAGATTCCCCTAGGTGGAAGGCCAGGGCGCACCCTGGGGCCTATACTGCAAGTCCAGGGAGAGAGGTGGACCCCTGGGTAGCTTGCTGGGGTGAGAGGCCCCCAGGTGGAGGGCCAGGGGGCACCCTTGGGCCTACACTGCAAGTCCAGGGAGAGAGCTGGTCCTCTTGGTAGCTTGCTTGGGTCAGAAGCCCCTAGGTGGCGTGCAAGGGGGCACCCTGGGGCCTATACTGCAAGTCCAGGGAGAGAGGTGGACCCCTGGGTAGCTTGCTGGGGTCAGGGGCCCTTAGGTGGAGGGCCAGGTGCACCCTGGGGCCTATACTGCAAGTCCAGGAAGAGATGTGGACCGCTGGGTAGCTTGCTGGGGTCATAGGCCCCTAAGTGGAGTGCCAGGGGCACCCTGGGGCCTATACTGCAAGTCCAGGGAGAGAGGTGGACCCCTTGGTAGCTTGCTAGGGTCAGGATCCCTTAGGTGGAGGGCAAGGGGGCACCCTGGGGCCTACACTGCATGTCCAGGGAGAGAGGTGGACCCCTGGGTAGCTTGCTGGGGTCAGGGGCCCTTAGGTGGAGGGCCAGGTGGCACCCTGGGGCCTATACTGCAAGTCCAGGAAGAGATGTAGACCCCTGGGTAGCTTGCTGGGGTCAGGGGCCCTTAGGTGGAGGGCAAGGGGGCACCCTGGGGCCTACACTGCAAGTCCAGTGAGAGAGGTGGACCCCTTGGTAAATTGCTGGGGTCAGAGGCCCCCAGGTGGAGTGCCAAGGGGCACCTTTGGGCCTACACTGCAAGTCCAGGGAGAGAGGTGGACCCCTGGGTAGCTTGCCGGGGTCAGAGCCCCCCAGTTGGAGGGCAAGGGGGCACCCTGGGGCCTATACTGCAAGTCCAGGGAGAGAGGTGGACCCCTGGGTAGCTTGCTAGGGTCAGGGGCCCTCAGGTGGAGGGCCAGAGGGCACCCTGGGGCCTATACTGCAAGTCCAGGAAGAGATGTGGACCCCTGGGTAGCTTGCTGGGGTCATAGGCCCCTAAGTGGAGTGCCAGGGGCACCCTGGGGCCTATACTGCAAGTCCAAGGAGAGAGGTGGACCCCTGGGTAGCTTGCTGGGGTCAGGGGCCCTTAGGTGGAGGGCCAGGTGGCACCCTGGTGCCTATAATGCAAGTCCAGGAAGAGAGGTGGACCCCTGGGTAGCTTGCTAGGGTCAGGGGCCCTTAGGTGGAGGGCAAGGGGGCACCCTGGGGCCTACACTGCAAGTCCAGGGAGAGAGGTGGACCCCTAGGTAGCTTGCTGGGGTCAGGGGCCCTTAGGTGGAGGGCAAGGGGGCACCCTGGGGCCTACACTGCAAGTCCAGGGAGAGAGGTTGACCCCTGAGTAGCTTGCTGAGGTCAGAGGCCCCTAGGTGGAGGGCCAGGAGGCACAATGGGGCCTATACTGCTGGTCCAGGGAGAGAGGTGGACCCCTGGGTAGCTTGCTGGGTTCAGAAGCCCCTAGATGGAGGGCCAGGGGGCACCCTGGGGCCTATACTGCAAGATCAGGGAGAGAGGTGGACCCTTGGGTAGCTTGCTGGGGTCAGAGACCCCTAGGTGGAGGGCAAGGGGGCACCCTGGGGCCTCCACTGCAAGTCCAGGGAGAGAGGTGGACCCCTGGGTAAATTGCTGGGGTCAGAGGCCCCCAGGTGGAGTGCCAAGGGGCACCCTTGGGCCTACACTGCAAGTCCAGGGAGAGAGGTGGACCCCTGGGTAGCTTGCAGGGGTCAGAGACCCCTAGTTGGAGGGCAAGGGGGCACCCTGGGGCCTTTAATGGAAGTCCAGGGAGGGAAGTAGACCCCTGGGTAGCTGGCTAGGGTCAGATTCCCCTAGGTGGAAGGCCAGGGCGCACCCTGGGGCCTATACTGCAAGTCCAGGGAGAGAGGTGGACCCCTGGGTAGCTTGCTGGGGTGAGAGGCCCCCAGGTGGAGGGCCAGGGGGCACCCTTGGGCCTACACTGCAAGTCCAGGGAGAGAGCTGGTCCTCTTGGTAGCTTGCTTGGGTCAGAAGCCCCTAGGTGGCGTGCAAGGGGGCACCCTGGGGCCTATACTGCAAGTCCAGGGAGAGAGGTGGACCCCTGGGTAGCTTGCTGGGGTCAGGGGCCCTTAGGTGGAGGGCCAGGTGCACCCTGGGGCCTATACTGCAAGTCCAGGAAGAGATGTGGACCCCTGGGTAGCTTGCTGGGGTCATAGGCCCCTAAGTGGAGTGCCAGGGGCACCCTGGGGCCTATACTGCAAGTCCAGGGAGAGAGGTGGACCCCTTGGTAGCTTGCTAGGGTCAGGATCCCTTAGGTGGAAGGCAAGGGGGCACCCTGGGGCCTACACTGCATGTCCAGGGAGAGAGGTGGACCCCTGGGTAGCTTGCTGGGGTCAGGGGCCCTTAGGTGGAGGGCCAGGTGGCACCCTGGGGCCTATACTGCAAGTCCAGGAAGAGATGTAGACCCCTGGGTAGCTTGCTGGGGTCAGGGGCCCTTAGGTGGAGGGCAAGGGGGCACCCTGGGGCCTACACTGCAAGTCCAGTGAGAGAGGTGGACCCCTTGGTAAATTGCTGGGGTCAGAGGCCCCCAGGTGGAGTGCCAAGGGGCACCTTTGGGCCTACACTGCAAGTCCAGGGAGAGAGGTGGACCCCTGGGTAGCTTGCCGGGGTCAGAGCCCCCCAGTTGGAGGGCAAGGGGGCACCCTGGGGCCTATACTGCAAGTCCAGGGAGAGAGGTGGACCCCTGGGTAGCTTGCTAGGGTCAGGGGCCCTCAGGTGGAGGGCCAGAGGGCACCCTGGGGCCTATACTGCAAGTCCAGGAAGAGATGTGGACCCCTGGGTAGCTTGCTGGGGTCATAGGCCCCTAAGTGGAGTGCCAGGGGCACCCTGGGGCCTATACTGCAAGTCCAAGGAGAGAGGTGGACCCCTGGGTAGCTTGCTGGGGTCAGGGGCCCTTAGGTGGAGGGCCAGGTGGCACCCTGGTGCCTATAATGCAAGTCCAGGAAGAGGGGTGGACCCCTGGGTAGCTTGCTGGGGTCAGAGGCCCCTAGGTGGAGGGCCAGGGGGCATCCTGGGGCCTACACTGCAAGTCCAGGGATAGACACGGACCCCTGGGTAGCTTGCTGGGGTCAGGGGCACCTAGATGGAGGGCCAGGGGTAACCCTGGGGCCTATACTGCAAGTCCAGGGAGAGAGGTGGACCCCTGGTTAGTTTGCTGGGCTCATGGGCCCTTACGTGGAGGGCCAGGGGCACCCTGGGGCCTATGCTGCAAGTCCAGGGAGAGAGCTGATTCTCTGGGTAGCTTGCTTTGGTCAAAAGCCCCTAGGTGGGGTGCAAGGGGGCACAATGGGGCCTATACTGCAAGTCCAGGGAGAGAGGTGGACCCCTGGGTAGCTTGCTGGGGTAAGGGGCCCCTAGGAGGAGGGCCAAGGGGCACCCTGGGGACTATACTGCAAGACCAGGGAGAGAGGTGGACCCCTTGGTAGCTTGCTGGGGTCAGGGGCCCTTAGGTGGAGGGCCAGGTGCACCCTGGGGCCTATACTGCAAGTCCAGGAAGAGATGTTGACCCCTGGGTAGCTTGCTGGGGTCATAGGCCCCTAAGTGGAGTGCCAGGGGCACCCTGGGGCCTATACTGCAAGTCCAGGGAGAGAGGTGTACCCCTGGGTAGCTTGCTGGGGTCAGGATCCCTTAGGTGGAGGGCAAGGGGGCACCCTGGGGCCTACACTGCATGTCCAGGGAGAGAGGTGGACCCCTAGGTAGCTTGCTCGGGTCAGGGGCCCTTAGGTGGAGGGCCAGGTGGCACCCTGGGGCCTATACTGCAAGTCCAGGAAGAGAGGTGGACCCCTGGGTAGCTTACTGGGGTCAGGGGCCCTTAGGTGGAGGGCAAGGGGGCACCCTGGGGCCTACACTGCAAGTCCAGGGAGAGAGGTGGACCCCTGGGTAAATTGCTGGGGTCATAGGCCCCCAGGTGGAGTGCCAAGGGGCACCCTTAGGCCTACACTGCAAGTCCAGGGAGAGAGGTGGACCCCTGGGAAGCTTGCCGGGGTCAGAGACCCCTATTTGGAGGGCAAGGGGGCACCCTGGGGCCTTTATTGGAAGTCCAGGGAGGGAAGTGGACCCCTGGGTAGCTGGCTAGGGTCATATTCCCCTAGGTGGAAGGCCATGGCGCACGCTGGGGCCTATACTGCAAGTCCAGGGAGAGAGGTGGACCCCTGGGTAGCTTGCTAGGGTCAGGGGCCCTTAGGTGGAGGGCCAGAGGGCACCCTTGGGCCTATACTGCAAGTCCAGGAAGAGATGTGGACTCCTGGGTAGCTTGCTGGGGTCATAGGCCCCTAAGTGGAGTGCCAGGGGCACCCTAGGGCCTATACTGCAAGTCCAGGGAGAGAGGTTGACCCCTGGGTAGCTTGCTGGGGTCAGGGGCCCTTAGGTGGAGGGCCAGGTGGCACCCTGGTGCCTATAATGCAAGTCCAGGAAGAGAGGTGGACCCCTGGGTAGCTTGCTGGGGTCAGAGGCCCCTAGGTGGAGGGCCAGGGGGCATCCTGGGGCCTACACTGCAAGTCCAGGGAGAGAGGTTGACCCCTGAGTAGCTTGCTGAGGTCAGAGGCCCCTAGGTGGAGGGCCAGGAGGCACAATGGGGCCTATACTGCTGGTCCAGGGAGAGAGGTGGACCCCTGGGTAGCTTAGCTGGGTTCAGAAGCCCCTAGATGGAGGTCCAGGGGGCACCCTGGGGCCTATACTGCAAGATCAGGGAGAGAGGTGGACCCTTGGGTAGCTTGCTGGGGTCAGAGACCCCTAGGTGGAGGGCAAGGGGGCACCCTGGGGCCTCCACTGCAAGTCCAGGGAGAGAGGTGGACCCCTGGGTAAATTGCTGGGGTCAGAGGCCCCCAGGTGGAGTGCCAAGGGGCACCCTTGGGCCTACACTGCAAGTCCAGGGAGAGAGGTGGACCCCTGGGTAGCTTGCAGGGGTCAGAGACCCCTAGTTGGAGGGCAAGGGGGCACCCTGGGGCCTTTAATGGAAGTCCAGGGAGGGAAGTGGACCCCTGGGTAGCTGGCTAGGGTCAGATTCCCCTAGGTGGAAGGCCAGGGCGCACCCTGGGGCCTATACTGCAAGTCCAGGGAGAGAGGTGGACCCCTGGGTAGCTTGCTGGGGTGAGAGGCCCCAGGTGGAGGGCCAGGGGGCACCCTTGGGCCTACACTGCAAGTCCAGGGAGAGAGCTGGTCCTCTTGGTAGCTTGCTTGGGTCAGAAGCCCCTAGGTGGCGTGCAAGTGGGCACCATGGGGCCTATACTGCAAGTCCAGGGAGAGAGGTGGACCCCTGGGTAGCTTGCTGGGGTAAGGGGCCCCTAGGAAGAGGGCCAGGGGGCACCCTGGGGCCTATACTGCAAGACTAGGGAGAGAGGTGGACCCCTGGGTAGCTTGCTGGGGTCAGGGGCCCTTAGGTGGAGGGCAAGGGGGCACCCTGGGGCCTACACTGCAAGTCCAGGGAGAGAGGTTGACCCCTGAGTAGCTTGCTGGGGTCAGAGGCCCCTAGGTGGAGGGCCAGGAGGCACAATGGGGCCTATACTGCTGGTCCAGGGAGAGAGGTGGACCCCTGGGTAGCTTGCTGGGTTCAGAAGCCCCTAGATGGAGGGCCTGGGGGCACCCTGGGGCCTATACTGCAAGATCAGGGAGAGAGGTGGACCCCTGGTTAGCTTGCTGGGGTCAGAGACCCCTAGGTGGAGGGCAAGGGGGCACCCTGGGGCCTCCACTGCAAGTCCAGGGAGAGAGGTGGACCCCTGGGTAAATTGCTGGGGTCAGAGGCCCCCAGGTGGAGTGCCAAGGGGCACCCTTGGGCCTACACTGCAAGTCCAGGGAGAGAGGTGGACCCCTGGGTAGCTTGCAGGGGTCAGAGACCCCTAGTTGGAGGGCAAGGGGGCACCCTGGGGCCTTTAATGGAAGTCCAGGGAGGGAAGTGGACCCCTGGGTAGCTGGCTAGGGTCAGATTCCCCTAGGTGGAAGGCCAGGGCGCACCCTGGGGCCTATACTGCAAGTCCAGGGAGAGAGGTGGACCCCTGGGTAGCTTGCTGGGGTGAGAGGCCCCAGGTGGAGGGCCAGGGGGCACCCTTGGGCCTACACTGCAAGTCCAGGGAGAGAGCTGGTCCTCTTGGTAGCTTGCTTGGGTCAGAAGCCCCTAGGTGGCGTGCAAGTGGGCACCCTGGGGCCTATACTGCAAGTCCAGGGAGAGAGGTGGACCCCTGGGTAGCTTGCTGGGGTAAGGGGCCCCTAGGAAGAGGGCCAGGGGGCACCCTGGGGCCTATACTGCAAGACCAGGGAGAGAGGTGGACCCCTGGGTAGCTTGCTGGGGTCAGGGGCCCTTAGGTGGAGGGCAAGGGGGCACCCTGGGGCCTACACTGCAAGTCCAGGGAGAGAGGTTGACCCCTGAGTAGCTTGCTGGGGTCAGAGGCCCCTAGGTGGAGGGCCAGGAGGCACAATGGGGCCTATACTGCTGGTCCAGGGAGAGAGGTGGACCCCTGGGTAGCTTGCTGGGTTCAGAAGCCCCTAGATGGAGGGCCTGGGGGCACCCTGGGGCCTATACTGCAAGATCAGGGAGAGAGGTGGACCCCTGGTTAGCTTGCTGGGGTCAGAGACCCCTAGGTGGAGGGCAAGGGGGCACCCTGGGGCCTCCACTGCAAGTCCAGGGAGAGAGGTGGACCCCTGGGTAAATTGCTGGGGTCAGAGGCCCCCAGGTGGAGTGCCAAGGGGCACCCTTGGGCCTACACTGCAAGTCCAGGGAGAGAGGTGGACCCCTGGGTAGCTTGCCGGGGTCAGAGACCCCTAGTTGGAGGTCAAGGGGGCACCCTGGGGCCTTTAATGGAAGTCCAGGGAGGGAAGTGGACCCCTGGGTAGCTGGCTAGGGTCAGATTCCCCTAGGTGGAAGGCCAGGGCGCACCCTGGGGCCTATACTGCAAGTCCAAGGAGAGAGGTGGACCCCTGGGTAGCTTGCTAGGGTCAGGGGCCCTTAGGTGGAGGGCCAGAGGGCACCCTGGGGCCTATACTGCAAGTCCAGGGAGAGAGCTGATTCTCTGGGTAGCTTGCTGGGGTCAAAAGCCCCTAGGTGGGGTGCAAGGGTGCAACCTGGGGCCTTACTGCAAGTCCAGGGAGAGAGGTGGACCCCTGGGTAGCTTGCTGGGGTAAGGGGCCCCTAGGAGGAGGGCCAGGGGGCACCCTGGGGCCTTTAATGGAAGTCCAGGGAGGGAAGTTTACCCTGGGTAGCCTGCTGGGGTCAGATTCCCTTAGGTGGAAGGCCAGGGCGCACCCTGGGGCCTATACTGCAAGTCCAGGGAGAGAGGTGGACCCCTGGCTAGCTTGCTAGGGTCAGGATCCCTTAGGTGGAGGGCAAGGGGGCACCCTGGGGCCTTTAATGGAAGTCCAGGGAGAGAGGTGGACCCCTGGGTAACTTGCTGGGGTCAGGGGCCCCTAGGTGGAGGGCCAGGTGGCACCCTGGGGCCTATACTGCAAGTCCAGGAAGAGATGTAGACCCCTGGGTAGCTTGCTGGGGTCAGGGGCCCTTAGGTGGAGGGCAAGGGGGCACCCTGGGGCCTACACTGCAAGTCCAGTGAGAGAGGTGGACCCCTTGGTAAATTGCTGGGGTCAGAGGCCCCCAGGTGGAGTGCCAAGGGGCACCTTTGGGCCTACACTGCAAGTCCAGGGAGAGAGGTGGACCCCTGGGTAGCTTGCCGGGGTCAGAGACCCCTAGTTGGAGGGCAAGGGGGCACCCTGGGGCCTATACTGCAAGTCCAGGGAGAGAGGTGGACCCCTGGGTAGCTTGCTAGGGTCAGGGGCCCTTAGGTGGAGGGCCAGAGGGCACCCTGGGGCCTATACTGCAAGTCCAGGAAGAGATGTGGACCCCTGGGTAGCTTGCTGGGGTCATAGGCCCCTAAGTGGAGTGCCAGGGGCACCCTGGGGCCTATACTGCAAGTCCAGGGAGAGAGGTGGACCCCTGGGTAGCTTGCTGGGGTCAGGGGCCCTTAGGTGGAGGGCCAGGTGGCACCCTGGTGCTTATAATGCAAGTCCAGGAAGAGAGGTGGACCCCTGGGTAGCTTGCTGGGGTCAGAGGCCCCTAAGTGGAGGACCAGGGGGCATCCTGGGGCCTACACTGCAAGTCCAGGGATAGACACGGACCCCTGGGTAGCTTGCTGGGGTCAGGGGCACCTAGATGGAGGGCCAGGGGTAACCCTGGGGCCTATACTGCAAGTCCAGGGAGAGAGGTGGACCCCTGGTTAGTTTGCTGGGCTCATGGGCCCTTACGTGGAGGGCCAGGGGCACCCTGGGGCCTATACTGCAAGTCCAGGGAGAGAGCTGATTCTCTGGGTAGTTTGCTTTGGTCAAAAGCCCCCAGGTGGGGTGCAAGGGGGCACAATGGGGCCTATACTGCAAGTCCAGGGAGAGAGGTGGACCCCTGGGTAGCTTGCTGGGGTAAGGGGCCCCTAGGAGGAGGGCCAAATGGCACCCTGGGGACTATACTGCAAGACCAGGGAAAGAGGTGGACCCCTTGGTAGCTTGCTGGGGTCAGGGGCCCTTAGGTGGAGGGCCAGGTGCACCCTGGGGCCTATACTGCAAGTCCAGGAAGAGATGTGGACCCCTGGGTAGCTTGCTGGGGTCATAGGCCCCTAAGTGGAGTGCCAGGGGCACCCTGGGGCCTATACTGCAAGTCCAGGGAGAGAGGTGGACCCCTGGGTAGCTTGCTGGGGTCAGGATCCCTTAGGTGGAGGGCAAGGGGGCACCCTGGGGCCTACACTGCATGTCCAGGGAGAGAGGTGGACCCCTAGGTAGCTTGCTCGGGTCAGGGGCCCTTAGGTGGAGGGCCAGGTGGCACCCTGGGGCCTATACTGCAAGTCCAGGAAGAGATGTGGACCCCTGGGTAGCTTGCTGGGGTCAGGGGCCCTTAGGTGGAGGGCAAGGGGGCACCCTGGGGCCTACACTGCAAGTCCAGGGAGAGAGGTGGACCCCTGGGTAAATTGCTGGGGTCAGAGGCCCCCAGGTGGAGTGCCAAGGGGCACCCTTAGGCCTACACTGCAAGTCCAGGGAGAGAGGTGGACCCCTGGGTAGCTTGCCGGGGTCAGAGACCCCTAGTTGGAGGGCAAGGGGGCACCCTGGGGCCTTTAATGGAAGTCCAGGGAGGGAAGTGGACCCCTGGGTAGCTGGCTAGGGTCAGATTCCCCTAGGTGGAAGGCCATGGCGCACGCTGGGACCTATACTGCAAGTCCAGGGAGAGAGGTGGACCCCTGGGTAGCTTGCTAGGGTCAGGGGCCCTTAGGTGGAGGGCCAGAGGGCACCCTTGGGCCTATACTGCAAGTCCAGGAAGAGATGTGGACTCCTGGGTAGCTTGCTGGGGTCATAGGCCCCTAAGTGGAGTGCCAGGGGCACCCTAGGGCCTATACTGCAAGTCCAGGGAGAGAGGTGGACCCCTGGGTAGCTTGCTGGGGTCAGGGGCCCTTAGGTGGAGGGCCAGGTGGCACCCTGGTGCCTATAATGCAAGTCCAGGAAGAGAGGTGGACCCCTGGGTAGCTTGCTGGGGTCAGAGGCCCCTAGGTGGAGGGCCAGGGGGCATCCTGGGGCCTACACTGCAAGTCCAGGAATAGACACGGACCCCTGGGTAGCTTGCTGGGGTCAGGGGCACCTACATGGAGGGCCAGGGGTAACCCTGGGGCCTATACTGCAAGTCCAGGGAGAGAGGTGGACCCCTGGTTAGTTTGCTGGGCTCATGGGCCCTTACGTGGAGGGCCAGGGGCACCCTGGGGCCTATACTGCTAGTCCAGGGAGAGAGGTGGACCCCTGGGTAGCTTGCTGGGGTCAGGGGCCCTTAGGTGGAGGGCAAGGGGGCACCCTGGGGCCTACACTGCAAGTCCAGGGAGAGCGGTTGACCCCTGAGTAGCTTGCTGAGGTCAGAGGCCCCTAGGTGGAGGGCCAGGAGGCACAATGGGGCCTATACTGCTGGTCCAGGGAGAGAGGTGGACCCCTGGGTAGCTTAGCTGGGTTCAGAAGCCCCTAGATGGAGGGCCAGGGGGCACCCTGGGGCCTATACTGCAAGATCAGGGAGAGAGGTGGACCCTTGGGTAGCTTGCTGGGGTCAGAGACCCCTAGGTGGAGGGCAAGGGGGCACCCTGGGGCCTCCACTGCAAGTCCAGGGAGAGAGGTGGACCCCTGGGTAAATTGCTGGGGTCAGAGGCCCCCAGGTGGAGTGCCAAGGGGCACCCTTGGGCCTACACTGCAAGTCCAGGGAGAGAGGTTGACCCCTGGGTAGCTTGCCGGGGTCAGAGACCCCTAGTTGGAGGGCAAGGGGGCACCCTGGGGCCTTTAATGGAAGTCCAGGGAGGGAAGTGGACCCCTGGGTAGCTGGCTAGGGTCAGATTCCCCTAGGTGGAAGGCCAGGGCGCACCCTGGGGCCTATACTGCAAGTCCAGGGAGAGAGGTGGACCCCTGGGTAGCTTGCTGGGGTGAGAGGCCCCCAGGTGGAGGGCCAGGGGGCACCCTTGGGCCTACACTGCAAGTCCAGGGAGAGAGCTGGTCCTCTTGGTAGCTTGCTTGGGTCAGAAGCCCCTAGGTGGCGTGCAAGGGGGCACCCTGGGGCCTATACTGCAAGTCCAGGGAGAGAGGTGGACCCCTGGGTAGCTTGCTGGGGTAAGGGGCCCCTAGGAAGAGGGCCAGGGGGCACCCTGGGGCCTATACTGCAAGACCAGGGAGAGAGGTGGACCCCTGGGTAGCTTGCTGGGGTCAGGGGCCCTTAGGTGGAGGGCAAGGGGGCACCCTGGGGCCTACACTGCAAGTCCAGGGAGAGAGGTTGACCCCTGAGTAGCTTGCTGGGGTCAGAGGCCCCTAGGTGGAGGGCCAGGAGGCACAATGGGGCCTATACTGCTGGTCCAGGGAGAGAGGTGGACCCCTGGGTAGCTTGCTGGGTTCAGAAGCCCCTAGATGGAGGGCCAGGGGGCACCCTGGGGCCTATACTGCAAGATCAGGGAGAGAGGTGGACCCCTGGGTAGCTTGCTGGGGTCAGAGACCCCTAGGTGGAGGGCAAGGGGGCACCCTGGGGCCTCCACTGCAAGTCCAGGGAGAGAGGTGGACCCCTGGGTAAATTTCTGGGGTCAGAGGCCCCCAGGTTGAGTGCCAAGGGGCACCCTAGGGCCTACACTGCAAGTCCAGGGAGAGAGGTGGACCCCTGGGTAGCTTGCCGGGGTCAGAGACCCCTAGTTGGAGGGCAAGGGGGCACCCTGGGGCCTTTAATGGAAGTCCAGGGAGGGAAGTGGACCCCTGGGTAGCTAACTAGGGTCAGATTCCCCTAGGTGGAAGGCCAGGGCGCACCCTGGGGCCTATACTGCAAGTCCAGGGAGAGAGGTGGACCCCTGGGTAGCTTGCTAGGGTCAGGGGCCCTTAGGTGGAGGGCCAGAGGGCACCCTGGGGCCTATACTGCAAGTCCAGGGAGAGAGCTGATTCTCTGGGTAGCTTGCTGGGGTCAAAAGCCCCTCGGTAGGGTGCAAGGGGGCACCCTGGGGCCTTACTGCAAGTCCAGGGAGAGAGGTGGACCCCTGGGTAGCTTGCTGGGGTAAGGGGCCCCTAGGAGGAGGGCCAGGGGGCACCCTGGGGCCTATACTGCAAGACCAGGGAGAGAGGTGGACCCCTTGGTAGCTTGCTGGGGTCAGGGGCCCTTAGGTGGAGGGCCAGGTGCACCCTGGGGCCTTTAATGGAAGTCCAGGGAGGGAAGTGGACCCTGGGTAGCTTGCTGGGGTCAGATTCCCCTAGGTGGAAGGCCAGTGTGCACCCTGGGGCCTATACTGCAAGTCCAGGGAGAGAGGTGGACCCCTGGGTAGCTTGCTGGTGTCAGGGGCACCTAGATGGAGGGCCAGGGGTAACCCTGGGGCCTATACTGCAAGTCCAGGGAGAGAGGTGGACCCCTGGTTAGTTTGCTGGACTCATGGGCCCCTAGGTGGAGGGCCAGGGGCACCCTGGGGCCTACACTGCAAGTCCAGGGAGAGAGCTCGTCCTCTGGGTAGCTTGCTGGGGTGGGGGGCCCTTAGGTGGAGGGCAAGGGGGCACCCTGGGGCCTACACTGCAAGTCCAGGGAGAGAGGTGGACACCTGGATAGCTTGCTGGGGTCAGGATCCCTTAGGTGGAGGGCAAGGGGGCACCCTGGGGCCTACACTGCATGTCCAGGGAGAGAGGTGGACCCCTGGGTAGCATGCTGGGGTCAGAGGCCCTTAGGTGGAGGGCAAGGGGGCACCCTGGGGCCTACACTGCAAGTCCAGGGAGAGAGGTGGTCCCCTGGGTAGCTTGCTGGGGTCAGAGGCCCTTGTGTGGAGGGCAAGGGGGCACCCTGGGGCCTATACTGCTAGTCCAGGGAGAGAGGTGGACCCCTGGGTAGCTTGCTGGGGTCAGGGGCCCTTAGGTGGAGGGCCAGGGGTCACCCTGGGGCCTACACTGCAAGTCCAGGGAGAGAGGTGGACCCCTGGGTAGCTTGCTGGGGTCAGAGGCCCCCAGGTGGAGGGCCAGGGGGCACCCTTGGGCCTACACTGCAAGTCCAGGGAGAGAGGTGGACCCCTGGGTAGCTTGCTGGGGTCAGAGACCCCTAGTTGGAGGGCCAGGGGCACCCTGGGGCCTTTTATGGAAGTCCAGGGAGGGAAGTGGACCCTGGGTAGCCTGCTGGGGTCAGATTCCCTTAGGTGGAAGGCCAGGGCGCACCCTGGGGCCTATACTGCAAGTCCAGGGAGAGAGGTGGACCCCTGGGTATCTTGCTGGGGTCAGGGACCCTTAGGTGGAGGGCCAGGTGCACCCTGGGGCCTATACTGCAAGTCCATGAAGAGATGTGGACCCCTGGGTAGCTTGCTGGGGTCATAGGCCCCTAAGTGGAGTGCCAGGGGCACCCTGGGGCCTATACTGCAAGTCCAGGGAGAGAGGTGGACCCCTGGGTAGCTTGCTCAGGTCAGGATCCCTTAGGTGGAGGGCAAGGGGGCACCCTGGGGCCTACACTGCATGTCCAGGGAGAGAGGTGGACCCCTGGGTAGCTTGCTGGGGTCAGGGGCCCTTAGGTGGAGGGCCAGGGGGCACCCTGGGGCCTATACTGCAAGTCCAGGAAGAGATGTGGACCCCTGGGTAGCTTGCTGGGGTCAGGGGCCCTTAGGTGGAGGGCAAGGGGGCACCCTGGGGCCTACACTGCAAGTCCAGGGAGAGAGGTGGACCCCTGGGTAGCTTACTGGGGTCAGAGGCCCTTAGGTGGAGGGCCAGGGGGCACCCTGGGGCCTACACTGCAAGTCCAGGGAGAGAGGTGGACCCCTGGGTAGCTTGCTGGGGTCAGAGGCCCCTAGGTGGAGGGCCAGGAGGCACAATGGGGCCTATACTGCTGGTCCAGGGAGAGAGGTGGACCCCTGGGTAGCTTGCTGGGGTCAGGGGCCCTTAGGTGGAGGGCCAGGGGGCACCCTGGGGCCTACACTGCAAGTCCAGGGAGAGAGGTGGACCCCATGGGTAGCTTGCTGGGGTCAGAGGCCCCCAGGTGGAGGGCCAGGGGGCACCCTTGGGCCTACACTGCAAGTCCAGGGAGAGAGGTGGACCCCTGGGTAGCTTGCTGGGGTCAGAGACCCCTATTTGGAGGGCAAGGGGGCACCCTGGGGCCTTTAATGGAAGTCCAGGGAGGGAAGTGGACCCTGGGTAGCTTGCTGGGGTCAGATTCTCTTAGGTGGAAGGCCAGGGTGCACCCTGGGGCCTATACTGCAAGTCCAGGGAGAGAGGTGGACCCCTGGGTAGCTTGCTGGGGTCAGGGGCCCTTAGGTGGAGGGCCAGGGGCACCCTGGGGCCTATACTGCATGTCCAGGAAGAGATGTGGACCCCTGGGTAGCTTGCTGGGGTCATAGGCCCCTAAGTGGAGTGCCAGGGGCACCCTGGGGCCTATACTGCAAGTCCAGGGAGAGAGATGGACCCCTGGGTAGCTTGCTGGGGTCAGGGGCACTTAGGTGGAGGGCCAGGGGGCACCCTGGGGCCTACACTGCAAGTCCAGGTAGAGAGGTGGACCCCTGGGTAGCTTGCTGGGGTCAGAGGCCCCTAGGTGGAGGGCCAGGAGGCACAATGGGGCCTATACTGCTAGTCCAGGGAGAGAGGTGGACCCCTGGGTAGCTTGCTGGGGTCAGGGGCCCTTAGGTGGAGGGCAAGGGGGCACCCTGGGGCCTACACTGCAAGTCCAGGGAGAGAGGTGGACCCCTGGGTAGCTTGCTGGGGTCAGAGGCCCCCAGGTGGAGGGCCAGGGGGCACCCTTGGGCCTACACTGCAAGTCCAGGGAGAGAGGTGGACCCCTGGGTAGCTTGCTGGGGTCAGAGACCCCTAGTTGGAGGGCCAGGGGGCAACCTGGGGCCTTTAATGGAAGTCCAGGGAGAGAGGAGGACCCCTGGGTAGCTTGCTCGGGTCAGGATCCCTTAGGTGGAGGGCAAGGGGGCACCCTGGGGCCTACACTGCATGTCCAGGGAGAGAGGTGGACCCCTGGGTAGCTTGCTGGGGTCAGGGGCCCTTAGGTGGAGGGCCAGGGGGCACCCTGGGGCCTATACTGCAAGTCCAGGAAGAGATGTGGACCCCTGGGTAGCTTGCTTGGGTCAGGGGCCCTTAGGTGGAGTGCAAGGGGGCACCCTGGGGCCTACACTGCAAGTCCAGGGAGAGAGGTGGACCCCTGGGTAGCTTACTGGGGTCAGAGGCCCTTAGGTGGAGGGCCAGGGGGCACCCTGGGGCCTACACTGCAAGTCCAGGGAGAGAGGTGGACCCCTGGGTAGCTTGCTGGGGTCAGAGGCCCCTAGGTGGAGGGCCAGGAGGCACAATGGGGCCTATACTGCTGGTCCAGGGAGAGAGTTGGACCCCTGGGTAGCTTGCTGGGGTCAGGGGCCCTTAGGTGGAGGGCCAGGGGGCACCCTGGAGCCTACACTGCAAGTCTAGGGAGAGAGGTGGACCCCTGGGTAGCTTGCTGGGGTCAGAGGCCCCCAGGTGGAGGGCCAGGGGGCACCCTTGGGCCTACACTGCAAGTCCAGGGAGAGAGGTGGACCCCTGGGTAGCTTGCTGGGGTCAGAGACCCCTAGTTGGAGGGCAAGGGGGCACCCTGGGGCCTTTAATGGAAGTCCAGGGAGGGAAGTGGACCCTGGGTAGCCTGCTGGGGTCAGATTCCCTTAGGTGGAAGGCCAGGGTGCACCCTGGGGCCTATACTGCAAGTCCAGGGAGAGAGGTGGACCCCTGGGTAGCTTGCTGGGGTCAGGGGCCCTTAGGTGGAGGGCCAGGGGCACCCTGGGGCCTATACTGCAAGTCCAGGAAGAGATGTGGACCCCTGGGTAGCTTGCTGGGGTCATAGGCCCCTAAGTGGAGTGCCAGAGGCACCCTGGGGCCTATACTGCAAGTCCAGGGAGAGAGGTGGACCCCTGGGTAGCTTGCTGGGGTCATAGGCCCCTAAGTGGAGTGCCAGGGGCACCCTGGGGCCTATACTGCAAGTCCAGGGAGAGAGGTGGACCCCTGGGTAGCTTGCTCGGGTCAGGATCCCTTAGGTGGAGGGCAAGGGGGCACCCTGGGGCCTACACTGCATGTCCAGGGAGAGAGGTGGACCCCTGGGTAGCTTGCTGGGGTCAGGGGCCCTTAGGTGGAGGGCCAGGGGGCACCCTGGGGCCTATACTGCAAGTCCAGGAAGAGATGTGGACCCCTGGGTAGCTTGCTGGGGTCAGGGGCCCTTAGGTGGAGGGCAAGGGGGCACCCTGGGGCCTACACTGCAAGTCCAGGGAGAGAGGTGGACCCCTGGGTAGCTTACTGGGGTCAGAGGCCCTTAGGTGGAGGGCCAGGGGGCACCCTGGGGCCTACACTTCAAGTCCAGGGAGAGAGGTGGACCCCTGGGTAGCTTGCTGGGGTCAGAGGCCCCTAGGTGGAGGGCCAGGAGGCACAATGGGGCCTATACTGCTGGTCCAGGGAGAGAGGTGGACCCCTGGGTAGCTTGCTGGGGTCAGGGGCCCTTAGGTGGAGGGCCAGGGGGCACCCTGGGGCCCACACTGCAAGTCCCAGGGAGAGAGGTGGACCCCTGGGTAGCTTGCTGGGGTCAAAGGCCCCCAGGTGGAGGGCCAGGGGGCACCCTTGGGCCTACACTGCAAGTCCAGGGAGAGAGGAGGACCCCTGGGTAGCTTGCTGGGGTCAGAGACCCCTAGTTGGAGGGCAAGGAGGCACCCTGGGGCCTTTAATGGAAGTCCAGGGAGGGAAGTGGACCCTGGGTAGCCTGCTGGGGTCAGATTCCCTTAGGTGGAAGGCCAGGGTGCACCCTGGGGCCTATACTGCAAGTCCAGGGAGAGAGGTGGACCCCTGGGTAGCTTGCTTGGGTCAGGGGCCCTTAGGTGGAGGGCCAGGGACACCCTGGGGCCTATACTGCATGTCCAGGAAGAGATGTGGTCCCCTGGGTAGCTTGCTGGGGTCATAGGCCCCTAAGTGGAGTGCCAGGGGCACCCTGGGGCCTATACTGCAAGTCCAGGGAGAGAGGTGGACACCTGGGTAGCTTGCGGGGGTCAGGGGCACTTAGGTGGAGGGCCAGGGGGCACCCTGGGGCCTACACTGCAAGTCCAGGTAGAGAGGTGGACCCCTGGGTAGCTTGCTGGGGTCAGAGGCCCCTAGGTGGAGGGCCAGGAGGCACAATGGGGCCTATACTGCTAGTCCAGGGAGAGAGGTGGACCCCTGGGTAGCTTGCTGGGGTCAGGGGCCCTTAGGTGGAGGGCAAGGGGGCACCCTGGGGCCTACACTGCAAGTCCAGGGAGAGAGGTGGACCCCTGGGTAGCTTGCTGGGGTCAGAGGCCCCCAGGTGGAGGGCCAGGGGACACCCTTGGGCCTACACTGCAAGTCCAGGGAGAGAGGTGGACCCCTGGGTAGCTTGCTGGGGTCAGAGACCCCTAGTTGGAGGGCCAGGGGGCACCCTGGGGCCTTTAATGGAAGTCCAGGGAGAGAGGTGGACCCTTGGGTAGCTTGCTCGGGTCAGGATCCCTTAGGTGGAGGGCAAGGGGGCACCCTGGGGCCTACACTGCATGTCCAGGGAGAGAGTTGGACCCCTGGGTAGCTTGCTGGGGTCAGGGGCCCTTAGGTGGAGGGCCAGGGGGCACCCTGGGGCCTATACTGCAAGTCCAGGAAGAGATGTGGACCCCTGGGTAGCTTGCTGGGGTCAGGGGCCCTTAGGTGGAGGGCAAGGGGGCACCCTGGGGCCTACACTGCAAGTCCAGGGAGAGAGGTGGACCCCTGGGTAGCTTACTGGGGTCAGAGGCCCTTAGGTGGAGGGCCAGGGGGCACCCTGGGGCCTACACTGCAAGTCCAGGGAGAGAGGTGGACCCCTGGGTAGCTTGCAGGGGTCAGAGACCCCTAGTTGGAGGGCAAGGGGGCACCCTGGGGCCTTTAATGGAAGTCCAGGGAGGGAAGTAGACCCCTGGGTAGCTGGCTAGGGTCAGATTCCCCTAGGTGGAAGGCCAGGGCGCACCCTGGGGCCTATACTGCAAGTCCAGGGAGAGAGGTGGACCCCTGGGTAGCTTGCTGGGGTGAGAGGCCCCCAGGTGGAGGGCCAGGGGGCACCCTTGGGCCTACACTGCAAGTCCAGGGAGAGAGCTGGTCCTCTTGGTAGCTTGCTTGGGTCAGAAGCCCCTAGGTGGCGTGCAAGGGGGCACCCTGGGGCCTATACTGCAAGTCCAGGGAGAGAGGTGGACCCCTGGGTAGCTTGCTGGGGTCAGGGGCCCTTAGGTGGAGGGCCAGGTGCACCCTGGGGCCTATACTGCAAGTCCAGGAAGAGATGTGGACCCCTGGGTAGCTTGCTGGGGTCATAGGCCCCTAAGTGGAGTGCCAGGGGCACCCTGGGGCCTATACTGCAAGTCCAGGGAGAGAGGTGGACCCCTTGGTAGCTTGCTAGGGTCAGGATCCCTTAGGTGGAGGGCAAGGGGGCACCCTGGGGCCTACACTGCATGTCCAGGGAGAGAGGTGGACCCCTGGGTAGCTTGCTGGGGTCAGGGGCCCTTAGGTGGAGGGCCAGGTGGCACCCTGGGGCCTATACTGCAAGTCCAGGAAGAGATGTAGACCCCTGGGTAGCTTGCTGGGGTCAGGGGCCCTTAGGTGGAGGGCAAGGGGGCACCCTGGGGCCTACACTGCAAGTCCAGTGAGAGAGGTGGACCCCTTGGTAAATTGCTGGGGTCAGAGGCCCCCAGGTGGAGTGCCAAGGGGCACCTTTGGGCCTACACTGCAAGTCCAGGGAGAGAGGTGGACCCCTGGGTAGCTTGCCGGGGTCAGAGCCCCCCAGTTGGAGGGCAAGGGGGCACCCTGGGGCCTATACTGCAAGTCCAGGGAGAGAGGTGGACCCCTGGGTAGCTTGCTAGGGTCAGGGGCCCTCAGGTGGAGGGCCAGAGGGCACCCTGGGGCCTATACTGCAAGTCCAGGAAGAGATGTGGACCCCTGGGTAGCTTGCTGGGGTCATAGGCCCCTAAGTGGAGTGCCAGGGGCACCCTGGGGCCTATACTGCAAGTCCAAGGAGAGAGGTGGACCCCTGGGTAGCTTGCTGGGGTCAGGGGCCCTTAGGTGGAGGGCCAGGTGGCACCCTGGTGCCTATAATGCAAGTCCAGGAAGAGAGGTGGACCCCTGGGTAGCTTGCTAGGGTCAGGGGCCCTTAGGTGGAGGGCAAGGGGGCACCCTGGGGCCTACACTGCAAGTCCAGGGAGAGAGGTGGACCCCTAGGTAGCTTGCTGGGGTCAGGGGCCCTTAGGTGGAGGGCAAGGGGGCACCCTGGGGCCTACACTGCAAGTCCAGGGAGAGAGGTTGACCCCTGAGTAGCTTGCTGAGGTCAGAGGCCCCTAGGTGGAGGGCCAGGAGGCACAATGGGGCCTATACTGCTGGTCCAGGGAGAGAGGTGGACCCCTGGGTAGCTTGCTGGGTTCAGAAGCCCCTAGATGGAGGGCCAGGGGGCACCCTGGGGCCTATACTGCAAGATCAGGGAGAGAGGTGGACCCTTGGGTAGCTTGCTGGGGTCAGAGACCCCTAGGTGGAGGGCAAGGGGGCACCCTGGGGCCTCCACTGCAAGTCCAGGGAGAGAGGTGGACCCCTGGGTAAATTGCTGGGGTCAGAGGCCCCCAGGTGGAGTGCCAAGGGGCACCCTTGGGCCTACACTGCAAGTCCAGGGAGAGAGGTGGACCCCTGGGTAGCTTGCAGGGGTCAGAGACCCCTAGTTGGAGGGCAAGGGGGCACCCTGGGGCCTTTAATGGAAGTCCAGGGAGGGAAGTAGACCCCTGGGTAGCTGGCTAGGGTCAGATTCCCCTAGGTGGAAGGCCAGGGCGCACCCTGGGGCCTATACTGCAAGTCCAGGGAGAGAGGTGGACCCCTGGGTAGCTTGCTGGGGTGAGAGGCCCCCAGGTGGAGGGCCAGGGGGCACCCTTGGGCCTACACTGCAAGTCCAGGGAGAGAGCTGGTCCTCTTGGTAGCTTGCTTGGGTCAGAAGCCCCTAGGTGGCGTGCAAGGGGGCACCCTGGGGCCTATACTGCAAGTCCAGGGAGAGAGGTGGACCCCTGGGTAGCTTGCTGGGGTCAGGGGCCCTTAGGTGGAGGGCCAGGTGCACCCTGGGGCCTATACTGCAAGTCCAGGAAGAGATGTGGACCCCTGGGTAGCTTGCTGGGGTCATAGGCCCCTAAGTGGAGTGCCAGGGGCACCCTGGGGCCTATACTGCAAGTCCAGGGAGAGAGGTGGACCCCTTGGTAGCTTGCTAGGGTCAGGATCCCTTAGGTGGAGGGCAAGGGGGCACCCTGGGGCCTACACTGCATGTCCAGGGAGAGAGGTGGACCCCTGGGTAGCTTGCTGGGGTCAGGGGCCCTTAGGTGGAGGGCCAGGTGGCACCCTGGGGCCTATACTGCAAGTCCAGGAAGAGATGTAGACCCCTGGGTAGCTTGCTGGGGTCAGGGGCCCTTAGGTGGAGGGCAAGGGGGCACCCTGGGGCCTACACTGCAAGTCCAGTGAGAGAGGTGGACCCCTTGGTAAATTGCTGGGGTCAGAGGCCCCCAGGTGGAGTGCCAAGGGGCACCTTTGGGCCTACACTGCAAGTCCAGGGAGAGAGGTGGACCCCTGGGTAGCTTGCCGGGGTCAGAGCCCCCCAGTTGGAGGGCAAGGGGGCACCCTGGGGCCTATACTGCAAGTCCAGGGAGAGAGGTGGACCCCTGGGTAGCTTGCTAGGGTCAGGGGCCCTCAGGTGGAGGGCCAGAGGGCACCCTGGGGCCTATACTGCAAGTCCAGGAAGAGATGTGGACCCCTGGGTAGCTTGCTGGGGTCATAGGCCCCTAAGTGGAGTGCCAGGGGCACCCTGGGGCCTATACTGCAAGTCCAAGGAGAGAGGTGGACCCCTGGGTAGCTTGCTGGGGTCAGGGGCCCTTAGGTGGAGGGCCAGGTGGCACCCTGGTGCCTATAATGCAAGTCCAGGAAGAGGGGTGGACCCCTGGGTAGCTTGCTGGGGTCAGAGGCCCCTAGGTGGAGGGCCAGGGGGCATCCTGGGGCCTACACTGCAAGTCCAGGGATAGACACGGACCCCTGGGTAGCTTGCTGGGGTCAGGGGCACCTAGATGGAGGGCCAGGGGTAACCCTGGGGCCTATACTGCAAGTCCAGGGAGAGAGGTGGACCCCTGGTTAGTTTGCTGGGCTCATGGGCCCTTACGTGGAGGGCCAGGGGCACCCTGGGGCCTATGCTGCAAGTCCAGGGAGAGAGCTGATTCTCTGGGTAGCTTGCTTTGGTCAAAAGCCCCTAGGTGGGGTGCAAGGGGGCACAATGGGGCCTATACTGCAAGTCCAGGGAGAGAGGTGGACCCCTGGGTAGCTTGCTGGGGTAAGGGGCCCCTAGGAGGAGGGCCAAGGGGCACCCTGGGGACTATACTGCAAGACCAGGGAGAGAGGTGGACCCCTTGGTAGCTTGCTGGGGTCAGGGGCCCTTAGGTGGAGGGCCAGGTGCACCCTGGGGCCTATACTGCAAGTCCAGGAAGAGATGTTGACCCCTGGGTAGCTTGCTGGGGTCATAGGCCCCTAAGTGGAGTGCCAGGGGCACCCTGGGGCCTATACTGCAAGTCCAGGGAGAGAGGTGTACCCCTGGGTAGCTTGCTGGGGTCAGGATCCCTTAGGTGGAGGGCAAGGGGGCACCCTGGGGCCTACACTGCATGTCCAGGGAGAGAGGTGGACCCCTAGGTAGCTTGCTCGGGTCAGGGGCCCTTAGGTGGAGGGCCAGGTGGCACCCTGGGGCCTATACTGCAAGTCCAGGAAGAGAGGTGGACCCCTGGGTAGCTTACTGGGGTCAGGGGCCCTTAGGTGGAGGGCAAGGGGGCACCCTGGGGCCTACACTGCAAGTCCAGGGAGAGAGGTGGACCCCTGGGTAAATTGCTGGGGTCATAGGCCCCCAGGTGGAGTGCCAAGGGGCACCCTTAGGCCTACACTGCAAGTCCAGGGAGAGAGGTGGACCCCTGGGAAGCTTGCCGGGGTCAGAGACCCCTATTTGGAGGGCAAGGGGGCACCCTGGGGCCTTTATTGGAAGTCCAGGGAGGGAAGTGGACCCCTGGGTAGCTGGCTAGGGTCATATTCCCCTAGGTGGAAGGCCATGGCGCACGCTGGGGCCTATACTGCAAGTCCAGGGAGAGAGGTGGACCCCTGGGTAGCTTGCTAGGGTCAGGGGCCCTTAGGTGGAGGGCCAGAGGGCACCCTTGGGCCTATACTGCAAGTCCAGGAAGAGATGTGGACTCCTGGGTAGCTTGCTGGGGTCATAGGCCCCTAAGTGGAGTGCCAGGGGCACCCTAGGGCCTATACTGCAAGTCCAGGGAGAGAGGTTGACCCCTGGGTAGCTTGCTGGGGTCAGGGGCCCTTAGGTGGAGGGCCAGGTGGCACCCTGGTGCCTATAATGCAAGTCCAGGAAGAGAGGTGGACCCCTGGGTAGCTTGCTGGGGTCAGAGGCCCCTAGGTGGAGGGCCAGGGGGCATCCTGGGGCCTACACTGCAAGTCCAGGGAGAGAGGTTGACCCCTGAGTAGCTTGCTGAGGTCAGAGGCCCCTAGGTGGAGGGCCAGGAGGCACAATGGGGCCTATACTGCTGGTCCAGGGAGAGAGGTGGACCCCTGGGTAGCTTAGCTGGGTTCAGAAGCCCCTAGATGGAGGTCCAGGGGGCACCCTGGGGCCTATACTGCAAGATCAGGGAGAGAGGTGGACCCTTGGGTAGCTTGCTGGGGTCAGAGACCCCTAGGTGGAGGGCAAGGGGGCACCCTGGGGCCTCCACTGCAAGTCCAGGGAGAGAGGTGGACCCCTGGGTAAATTGCTGGGGTCAGAGGCCCCCAGGTGGAGTGCCAAGGGGCACCCTTGGGCCTACACTGCAAGTCCAGGGAGAGAGGTGGACCCCTGGGTAGCTTGCAGGGGTCAGAGACCCCTAGTTGGAGGGCAAGGGGGCACCCTGGGGCCTTTAATGGAAGTCCAGGGAGGGAAGTGGACCCCTGGGTAGCTGGCTAGGGTCAGATTCCCCTAGGTGGAAGGCCAGGGCGCACCCTGGGGCCTATACTGCAAGTCCAGGGAGAGAGGTGGACCCCTGGGTAGCTTGCTGGGGTGAGAGGCCCCAGGTGGAGGGCCAGGGGGCACCCTTGGGCCTACACTGCAAGTCCAGGGAGAGAGCTGGTCCTCTTGGTAGCTTGCTTGGGTCAGAAGCCCCTAGGTGGCGTGCAAGTGGGCACCCTGGGGCCTATACTGCAAGTCCAGGGAGAGAGGTGGACCCCTGGGTAGCTTGCTGGGGTAAGGGGCCCCTAGGAAGAGGGCCAGGGGGCACCCTGGGGCCTATACTGCAAGACTAGGGAGAGAGGTGGACCCCTGGGTAGCTTGCTGGGGTCAGGGGCCCTTAGGTGGAGGGCAAGGGGGCACCCTGGGGCCTACACTGCAAGTCCAGGGAGAGAGGTTGACCCCTGAGTAGCTTGCTGGGGTCAGAGGCCCCTAGGTGGAGGGCCAGGAGGCACAATGGGGCCTATACTGCTGGTCCAGGGAGAGAGGTGGACCCCTGGGTAGCTTGCTGGGTTCAGAAGCCCCTAGATGGAGGGCCTGGGGGCACCCTGGGGCCTATACTGCAAGATCAGGGAGAGAGGTGGACCCCTGGTTAGCTTGCTGGGGTCAGAGACCCCTAGGTGGAGGGCAAGGGGGCACCCTGGGGCCTCCACTGCAAGTCCAGGGAGAGAGGTGGACCCCTGGGTAAATTGCTGGGGTCAGAGGCCCCCAGGTGGAGTGCCAAGGGGCACCCTTGGGCCTACACTGCAAGTCCAGGGAGAGAGGTGGACCCCTGGGTAGCTTGCAGGGGTCAGAGACCCCTAGTTGGAGGGCAAGGGGGCACCCTGGGGCCTTTAATGGAAGTCCAGGGAGGGAAGTGGACCCCTGGGTAGCTGGCTAGGGTCAGATTCCCCTAGGTGGAAGGCCAGGGCGCACCCTGGGGCCTATACTGCAAGTCCAGGGAGAGAGGTGGACCCCTGGGTAGCTTGCTGGGGTGAGAGGCCCCAGGTGGAGGGCCAGGGGGCACCCTTGGGCCTACACTGCAAGTCCAGGGAGAGAGCTGGTCCTCTTGGTAGCTTGCTTGGGTCAGAAGCCCCTAGGTGGCGTGCAAGTGGGCACCCTGGGGCCTATACTGCAAGTCCAGGGAGAGAGGTGGACCCCTGGGTAGCTTGCTGGGGTAAGGGGCCCCTAGGAAGAGGGCCAGGGGGCACCCTGGGGCCTATACTGCAAGACCAGGGAGAGAGGTGGACCCCTGGGTAGCTTGCTGGGGTCAGGGGCCCTTAGGTGGAGGGCAAGGGGGCACCCTGGGGCCTACACTGCAAGTCCAGGGAGAGAGGTTGACCCCTGAGTAGCTTGCTGGGGTCAGAGGCCCCTAGGTGGAGGGCCAGGAGGCACAATGGGGCCTATACTGCTGGTCCAGGGAGAGAGGTGGACCCCTGGGTAGCTTGCTGGGTTCAGAAGCCCCTAGATGGAGGGCCTGGGGGCACCCTGGGGCCTATACTGCAAGATCAGGGAGAGAGGTGGACCCCTGGTTAGCTTGCTGGGGTCAGAGACCCCTAGGTGGAGGGCAAGGGGGCACCCTGGGGCCTCCACTGCAAGTCCAGGGAGAGAGGTGGACCCCTGGGTAAATTGCTGGGGTCAGAGGCCCCCAGGTGGAGTGCCAAGGGGCACCCTTGGGCCTACACTGCAAGTCCAGGGAGAGAGGTGGACCCCTGGGTAGCTTGCCGGGGTCAGAGACCCCTAGTTGGAGGTCAAGGGGGCACCCTGGGGCCTTTAATGGAAGTCCAGGGAGGGAAGTGGACCCCTGGGTAGCTGGCTAGGGTCAGATTCCCCTAGGTGGAAGGCCAGGGCGCACCCTGGGGCCTATACTGCAAGTCCAAGGAGAGAGGTGGACCCCTGGGTAGCTTGCTAGGGTCAGGGGCCCTTAGGTGGAGGGCCAGAGGGCACCCTGGGGCCTATACTGCAAGTCCAGGGAGAGAGCTGATTCTCTGGGTAGCTTGCTGGGGTCAAAAGCCCCTAGGTGGGGTGCAAGGGTGCAACCTGGGGCCTTACTGCAAGTCCAGGGAGAGAGGTGGACCCCTGGGTAGCTTGCTGGGGTAAGGGGCCCCTAGGAGGAGGGCCAGGGGGCACCCTGGGGCCTTTAATGGAAGTCCAGGGAGGGAAGTTTACCCTGGGTAGCCTGCTGGGGTCAGATTCCCTTAGGTGGAAGGCCAGGGCGCACCCTGGGGCCTATACTGCAAGTCCAGGGAGAGAGGTGGACCCCTGGCTAGCTTGCTAGGGTCAGGATCCCTTAGGTGGAGGGCAAGGGGGCACCCTGGGGCCTTTAATGGAAGTCCAGGGAGAGAGGTGGACCCCTGGGTAACTTGCTGGGGTCAGGGGCCCCTAGGTGGAGGGCCAGGTGGCACCCTGGGGCCTATACTGCAAGTCCAGGAAGAGATGTAGACCCCTGGGTAGCTTGCTGGGGTCAGGGGCCCTTAGGTGGAGGGCAAGGGGGCACCCTGGGGCCTACACTGCAAGTCCAGTGAGAGAGGTGGACCCCTTGGTAAATTGCTGGGGTCAGAGGCCCCCAGGTGGAGTGCCAAGGGGCACCTTTGGGCCTACACTGCAAGTCCAGGGAGAGAGGTGGACCCCTGGGTAGCTTGCCGGGGTCAGAGACCCCTAGTTGGAGGGCAAGGGGGCACCCTGGGGCCTATACTGCAAGTCCAGGGAGAGAGGTGGACCCCTGGGTAGCTTGCTAGGGTCAGGGGCCCTTAGGTGGAGGGCCAGAGGGCACCCTGGGGCCTATACTGCAAGTCCAGGAAGAGATGTGGACCCCTGGGTAGCTTGCTGGGGTCATAGGCCCCTAAGTGGAGTGCCAGGGGCACCCTGGGGCCTATACTGCAAGTCCAGGGAGAGAGGTGGACCCCTGGGTAGCTTGCTGGGGTCAGGGGCCCTTAGGTGGAGGGCCAGGTGGCACCCTGGTGCTTATAATGCAAGTCCAGGAAGAGAGGTGGACCCCTGGGTAGCTTGCTGGGGTCAGAGGCCCCTAAGTGGAGGACCAGGGGGCATCCTGGGGCCTACACTGCAAGTCCAGGGATAGACACGGACCCCTGGGTAGCTTGCTGGGGTCAGGGGCACCTAGATGGAGGGCCAGGGGTAACCCTGGGGCCTATACTGCAAGTCCAGGGAGAGAGGTGGACCCCTGGTTAGTTTGCTGGGCTCATGGGCCCTTACGTGGAGGGCCAGGGGCACCCTGGGGCCTATACTGCAAGTCCAGGGAGAGAGCTGATTCTCTGGGTAGTTTGCTTTGGTCAAAAGCCCCCAGGTGGGGTGCAAGGGGGCACAATGGGGCCTATACTGCAAGTCCAGGGAGAGAGGTGGACCCCTGGGTAGCTTGCTGGGGTAAGGGGCCCCTAGGAGGAGGGCCAAATGGCACCCTGGGGACTATACTGCAAGACCAGGGAAAGAGGTGGACCCCTTGGTAGCTTGCTGGGGTCAGGGGCCCTTAGGTGGAGGGCCAGGTGCACCCTGGGGCCTATACTGCAAGTCCAGGAAGAGATGTGGACCCCTGGGTAGCTTGCTGGGGTCATAGGCCCCTAAGTGGAGTGCCAGGGGCACCCTGGGGCCTATACTGCAAGTCCAGGGAGAGAGGTGGACCCCTGGGTAGCTTGCTGGGGTCAGGATCCCTTAGGTGGAGGGCAAGGGGGCACCCTGGGGCCTACACTGCATGTCCAGGGAGAGAGGTGGACCCCTAGGTAGCTTGCTCGGGTCAGGGGCCCTTAGGTGGAGGGCCAGGTGGCACCCTGGGGCCTATACTGCAAGTCCAGGAAGAGATGTGGACCCCTGGGTAGCTTGCTGGGGTCAGGGGCCCTTAGGTGGAGGGCAAGGGGGCACCCTGGGGCCTACACTGCAAGTCCAGGGAGAGAGGTGGACCCCTGGGTAAATTGCTGGGGTCAGAGGCCCCCAGGTGGAGTGCCAAGGGGCACCCTTAGGCCTACACTGCAAGTCCAGGGAGAGAGGTGGACCCCTGGGTAGCTTGCCGGGGTCAGAGACCCCTAGTTGGAGGGCAAGGGGGCACCCTGGGGCCTTTAATGGAAGTCCAGGGAGGGAAGTGGACCCCTGGGTAGCTGGCTAGGGTCAGATTCCCCTAGGTGGAAGGCCATGGCGCACGCTGGGGCCTATACTGCAAGTCCAGGGAGAGAGGTGGACCCCTGGGTAGCTTGCTAGGGTCAGGGGCCCTTAGGTGGAGGGCCAGAGGGCACCCTTGGGCCTATACTGCAAGTCCAGGAAGAGATGTGGACTCCTGGGTAGCTTGCTGGGGTCATAGGCCCCTAAGTGGAGTGCCAGGGGCACCCTAGGGCCTATACTGCAAGTCCAGGGAGAGAGGTGGACCCCTGGGTAGCTTGCTGGGGTCAGGGGCCCTTAGGTGGAGGGCCAGGTGGCACCCTGGTGCCTATAATGCAAGTCCAGGAAGAGAGGTGGACCCCTGGGTAGCTTGCTGGGGTCAGAGGCCCCTAGGTGGAGGGCCAGGGGGCATCCTGGGGCCTACACTGCAAGTCCAGGAATAGACACGGACCCCTGGGTAGCTTGCTGGGGTCAGGGGCACCTACATGGAGGGCCAGGGGTAACCCTGGGGCCTATACTGCAAGTCCAGGGAGAGAGGTGGACCCCTGGTTAGTTTGCTGGGCTCATGGGCCCTTACGTGGAGGGCCAGGGGCACCCTGGGGCCTATACTGCTAGTCCAGGGAGAGAGGTGGACCCCTGGGTAGCTTGCTGGGGTCAGGGGCCCTTAGGTGGAGGGCAAGGGGGCACCCTGGGGCCTACACTGCAAGTCCAGGGAGAGCGGTTGACCCCTGAGTAGCTTGCTGAGGTCAGAGGCCCCTAGGTGGAGGGCCAGGAGGCACAATGGGGCCTATACTGCTGGTCCAGGGAGAGAGGTGGACCCCTGGGTAGCTTAGCTGGGTTCAGAAGCCCCTAGATGGAGGGCCAGGGGGCACCCTGGGGCCTATACTGCAAGATCAGGGAGAGAGGTGGACCCTTGGGTAGCTTGCTGGGGTCAGAGACCCCTAGGTGGAGGGCAAGGGGGCACCCTGGGGCCTCCACTGCAAGTCCAGGGAGAGAGGTGGACCCCTGGGTAAATTGCTGGGGTCAGAGGCCCCCAGGTGGAGTGCCAAGGGGCACCCTTGGGCCTACACTGCAAGTCCAGGGAGAGAGGTTGACCCCTGGGTAGCTTGCCGGGGTCAGAGACCCCTAGTTGGAGGGCAAGGGGGCACCCTGGGGCCTTTAATGGAAGTCCAGGGAGGGAAGTGGACCCCTGGGTAGCTGGCTAGGGTCAGATTCCCCTAGGTGGAAGGCCAGGGCGCACCCTGGGGCCTATACTGCAAGTCCAGGGAGAGAGGTGGACCCCTGGGTAGCTTGCTGGGGTGAGAGGCCCCCAGGTGGAGGGCCAGGGGGCACCCTTGGGCCTACACTGCAAGTCCAGGGAGAGAGCTGGTCCTCTTGGTAGCTTGCTTGGGTCAGAAGCCCCTAGGTGGCGTGCAAGGGGGCACCCTGGGGCCTATACTGCAAGTCCAGGGAGAGAGGTGGACCCCTGGGTAGCTTGCTGGGGTAAGGGGCCCCTAGGAAGAGGGCCAGGGGGCACCCTGGGGCCTATACTGCAAGACCAGGGAGAGAGGTGGACCCCTGGGTAGCTTGCTGGGGTCAGGGGCCCTTAGGTGGAGGGCAAGGGGGCACCCTGGGGCCTACACTGCAAGTCCAGGGAGAGAGGTTGACCCCTGAGTAGCTTGCTGGGGTCAGAGGCCCCTAGGTGGAGGGCCAGGAGGCACAATGGGGCCTATACTGCTGGTCCAGGGAGAGAGGTGGACCCCTGGGTAGCTTGCTGGGTTCAGAAGCCCCTAGATGGAGGGCCAGGGGGCACCCTGGGGCCTATACTGCAAGATCAGGGAGAGAGGTGGACCCCTGGGTAGCTTGCTGGGGTCAGAGACCCCTAGGTGGAGGGCAAGGGGGCACCCTGGGGCCTCCACTGCAAGTCCAGGGAGAGAGGTGGACCCCTGGGTAAATTTCTGGGGTCAGAGGCCCCCAGGTTGAGTGCCAAGGGGCACCCTAGGGCCTACACTGCAAGTCCAGGGAGAGAGGTGGACCCCTGGGTAGCTTGCCGGGGTCAGAGACCCCTAGTTGGAGGGCAAGGGGGCACCCTGGGGCCTTTAATGGAAGTCCAGGGAGGGAAGTGGACCCCTGGGTAGCTAACTAGGGTCAGATTCCCCTAGGTGGAAGGCCAGGGCGCACCCTGGGGCCTATACTGCAAGTCCAGGGAGAGAGGTGGACCCCTGGGTAGCTTGCTAGGGTCAGGGGCCCTTAGGTGGAGGGCCAGAGGGCACCCTGGGGCCTATACTGCAAGTCCAGGGAGAGAGCTGATTCTCTGGGTAGCTTGCTGGGGTCAAAAGCCCCTCGGTAGGGTGCAAGGGGGCACCCTGGGGCCTTACTGCAAGTCCAGGGAGAGAGGTGGACCCCTGGGTAGCTTGCTGGGGTAAGGGGCCCCTAGGAGGAGGGCCAGGGGGCACCCTGGGGCCTATACTGCAAGACCAGGGAGAGAGGTGGACCCCTTGGTAGCTTGCTGGGGTCAGGGGCCCTTAGGTGGAGGGCCAGGTGCACCCTGGGGCCTTTAATGGAAGTCCAGGGAGGGAAGTGGACCCTGGGTAGCTTGCTGGGGTCAGATTCCCCTAGGTGGAAGGCCAGTGTGCACCCTGGGGCCTATACTGCAAGTCCAGGGAGAGAGGTGGACCCCTGGGTAGCTTGCTGGTGTCAGGGGCACCTAGATGGAGGGCCAGGGGTAACCCTGGGGCCTATACTGCAAGTCCAGGGAGAGAGGTGGACCCCTGGTTAGTTTGCTGGACTCATGGGCCCCTAGGTGGAGGGCCAGGGGCACCCTGGGGCCTACACTGCAAGTCCAGGGAGAGAGCTCGTCCTCTGGGTAGCTTGCTGGGGTGGGGGGCCCTTAGGTGGAGGGCAAGGGGGCACCCTGGGGCCTACACTGCAAGTCCAGGGAGAGAGGTGGACACCTGGATAGCTTGCTGGGGTCAGGATCCCTTAGGTGGAGGGCAAGGGGGCACCCTGGGGCCTACACTGCATGTCCAGGGAGAGAGGTGGACCCCTGGGTAGCATGCTGGGGTCAGAGGCCCTTAGGTGGAGGGCAAGGGGGCACCCTGGGGCCTACACTGCAAGTCCAGGGAGAGAGGTGGTCCCCTGGGTAGCTTGCTGGGGTCAGAGGCCCTTGTGTGGAGGGCAAGGGGGCACCCTGGGGCCTATACTGCTAGTCCAGGGAGAGAGGTGGACCCCTGGGTAGCTTGCTGGGGTCAGGGGCCCTTAGGTGGAGGGCCAGGGGTCACCCTGGGGCCTACACTGCAAGTCCAGGGAGAGAGGTGGACCCCTGGGTAGCTTGCTGGGGTCAGAGGCCCCCAGGTGGAGGGCCAGGGGGCACCCTTGGGCCTACACTGCAAGTCCAGGGAGAGAGGTGGACCCCTGGGTAGCTTGCTGGGGTCAGAGACCCCTAGTTGGAGGGCCAGGGGCACCCTGGGGCCTTTTATGGAAGTCCAGGGAGGGAAGTGGACCCTGGGTAGCCTGCTGGGGTCAGATTCCCTTAGGTGGAAGGCCAGGGCGCACCCTGGGGCCTATACTGCAAGTCCAGGGAGAGAGGTGGACCCCTGGGTATCTTGCTGGGGTCAGGGACCCTTAGGTGGAGGGCCAGGTGCACCCTGGGGCCTATACTGCAAGTCCATGAAGAGATGTGGACCCCTGGGTAGCTTGCTGGGGTCATAGGCCCCTAAGTGGAGTGCCAGGGGCACCCTGGGGCCTATACTGCAAGTCCAGGGAGAGAGGTGGACCCCTGGGTAGCTTGCTCAGGTCAGGATCCCTTAGGTGGAGGGCAAGGGGGCACCCTGGGGCCTACACTGCATGTCCAGGGAGAGAGGTGGACCCCTGGGTAGCTTGCTGGGGTCAGGGGCCCTTAGGTGGAGGGCCAGGGGGCACCCTGGGGCCTATACTGCAAGTCCAGGAAGAGATGTGGACCCCTGGGTAGCTTGCTGGGGTCAGGGGCCCTTAGGTGGAGGGCAAGGGGGCACCCTGGGGCCTACACTGCAAGTCCAGGGAGAGAGGTGGACCCCTGGGTAGCTTACTGGGGTCAGAGGCCCTTAGGTGGAGGGCCAGGGGGCACCCTGGGGCCTACACTGCAAGTCCAGGGAGAGAGGTGGACCCCTGGGTAGCTTGCTGGGGTCAGAGGCCCCTAGGTGGAGGGCCAGGAGGCACAATGGGGCCTATACTGCTGGTCCAGGGAGAGAGGTGGACCCCTGGGTAGCTTGCTGGGGTCAGGGGCCCTTAGGTGGAGGGCCAGGGGGCACCCTGGGGCCTACACTGCAAGTCCAGGGAGAGAGGTGGACCCCATGGGTAGCTTGCTGGGGTCAGAGGCCCCCAGGTGGAGGGCCAGGGGGCACCCTTGGGCCTACACTGCAAGTCCAGGGAGAGAGGTGGACCCCTGGGTAGCTTGCTGGGGTCAGAGACCCCTATTTGGAGGGCAAGGGGGCACCCTGGGGCCTTTAATGGAAGTCCAGGGAGGGAAGTGGACCCTGGGTAGCTTGCTGGGGTCAGATTCTCTTAGGTGGAAGGCCAGGGTGCACCCTGGGGCCTATACTGCAAGTCCAGGGAGAGAGGTGGACCCCTGGGTAGCTTGCTGGGGTCAGGGGCCCTTAGGTGGAGGGCCAGGGGCACCCTGGGGCCTATACTGCATGTCCAGGAAGAGATGTGGACCCCTGGGTAGCTTGCTGGGGTCATAGGCCCCTAAGTGGAGTGCCAGGGGCACCCTGGGGCCTATACTGCAAGTCCAGGGAGAGAGATGGACCCCTGGGTAGCTTGCTGGGGTCAGGGGCACTTAGGTGGAGGGCCAGGGGGCACCCTGGGGCCTACACTGCAAGTCCAGGTAGAGAGGTGGACCCCTGGGTAGCTTGCTGGGGTCAGAGGCCCCTAGGTGGAGGGCCAGGAGGCACAATGGGGCCTATACTGCTAGTCCAGGGAGAGAGGTGGACCCCTGGGTAGCTTGCTGGGGTCAGGGGCCCTTAGGTGGAGGGCAAGGGGGCACCCTGGGGCCTACACTGCAAGTCCAGGGAGAGAGGTGGACCCCTGGGTAGCTTGCTGGGGTCAGAGGCCCCCAGGTGGAGGGCCAGGGGGCACCCTTGGGCCTACACTGCAAGTCCAGGGAGAGAGGTGGACCCCTGGGTAGCTTGCTGGGGTCAGAGACCCCTAGTTGGAGGGCCAGGGGGCAACCTGGGGCCTTTAATGGAAGTCCAGGGAGAGAGGAGGACCCCTGGGTAGCTTGCTCGGGTCAGGATCCCTTAGGTGGAGGGCAAGGGGGCACCCTGGGGCCTACACTGCATGTCCAGGGAGAGAGGTGGACCCCTGGGTAGCTTGCTGGGGTCAGGGGCCCTTAGGTGGAGGGCCAGGGGGCACCCTGGGGCCTATACTGCAAGTCCAGGAAGAGATGTGGACCCCTGGGTAGCTTGCTTGGGTCAGGGGCCCTTAGGTGGAGTGCAAGGGGGCACCCTGGGGCCTACACTGCAAGTCCAGGGAGAGAGGTGGACCCCTGGGTAGCTTACTGGGGTCAGAGGCCCTTAGGTGGAGGGCCAGGGGGCACCCTGGGGCCTACACTGCAAGTCCAGGGAGAGAGGTGGACCCCTGGGTAGCTTGCTGGGGTCAGAGGCCCCTAGGTGGAGGGCCAGGAGGCACAATGGGGCCTATACTGCTGGTCCAGGGAGAGAGTTGGACCCCTGGGTAGCTTGCTGGGGTCAGGGGCCCTTAGGTGGAGGGCCAGGGGGCACCCTGGAGCCTACACTGCAAGTCTAGGGAGAGAGGTGGACCCCTGGGTAGCTTGCTGGGGTCAGAGGCCCCCAGGTGGAGGGCCAGGGGGCACCCTTGGGCCTACACTGCAAGTCCAGGGAGAGAGGTGGACCCCTGGGTAGCTTGCTGGGGTCAGAGACCCCTAGTTGGAGGGCAAGGGGGCACCCTGGGGCCTTTAATGGAAGTCCAGGGAGGGAAGTGGACCCTGGGTAGCCTGCTGGGGTCAGATTCCCTTAGGTGGAAGGCCAGGGTGCACCCTGGGGCCTATACTGCAAGTCCAGGGAGAGAGGTGGACCCCTGGGTAGCTTGCTGGGGTCAGGGGCCCTTAGGTGGAGGGCCAGGGGCACCCTGGGGCCTATACTGCAAGTCCAGGAAGAGATGTGGACCCCTGGGTAGCTTGCTGGGGTCATAGGCCCCTAAGTGGAGTGCCAGAGGCACCCTGGGGCCTATACTGCAAGTCCAGGGAGAGAGGTGGACCCCTGGGTAGCTTGCTGGGGTCATAGGCCCCTAAGTGGAGTGCCAGGGGCACCCTGGGGCCTATACTGCAAGTCCAGGGAGAGAGGTGGACCCCTGGGTAGCTTGCTCGGGTCAGGATCCCTTAGGTGGAGGGCAAGGGGGCACCCTGGGGCCTACACTGCATGTCCAGGGAGAGAGGTGGACCCCTGGGTAGCTTGCTGGGGTCAGGGGCCCTTAGGTGGAGGGCCAGGGGGCACCCTGGGGCCTATACTGCAAGTCCAGGAAGAGATGTGGACCCCTGGGTAGCTTGCTGGGGTCAGGGGCCCTTAGGTGGAGGGCAAGGGGGCACCCTGGGGCCTACACTGCAAGTCCAGGGAGAGAGGTGGACCCCTGGGTAGCTTACTGGGGTCAGAGGCCCTTAGGTGGAGGGCCAGGGGGCACCCTGGGGCCTACACTTCAAGTCCAGGGAGAGAGGTGGACCCCTGGGTAGCTTGCTGGGGTCAGAGGCCCCTAGGTGGAGGGCCAGGAGGCACAATGGGGCCTATACTGCTGGTCCAGGGAGAGAGGTGGACCCCTGGGTAGCTTGCTGGGGTCAGGGGCCCTTAGGTGGAGGGCCAGGGGGCACCCTGGGGCCCACACTGCAAGTCCCAGGGAGAGAGGTGGACCCCTGGGTAGCTTGCTGGGGTCAAAGGCCCCCAGGTGGAGGGCCAGGGGGCACCCTTGGGCCTACACTGCAAGTCCAGGGAGAGAGGAGGACCCCTGGGTAGCTTGCTGGGGTCAGAGACCCCTAGTTGGAGGGCAAGGAGGCACCCTGGGGCCTTTAATGGAAGTCCAGGGAGGGAAGTGGACCCTGGGTAGCCTGCTGGGGTCAGATTCCCTTAGGTGGAAGGCCAGGGTGCACCCTGGGGCCTATACTGCAAGTCCAGGGAGAGAGGTGGACCCCTGGGTAGCTTGCTTGGGTCAGGGGCCCTTAGGTGGAGGGCCAGGGACACCCTGGGGCCTATACTGCATGTCCAGGAAGAGATGTGGTCCCCTGGGTAGCTTGCTGGGGTCATAGGCCCCTAAGTGGAGTGCCAGGGGCACCCTGGGGCCTATACTGCAAGTCCAGGGAGAGAGGTGGACACCTGGGTAGCATGCGGGGGTCAGGGGCACTTAGGTGGAGGGCCAGGGGGCACCCTGGGGCCTACACTGCAAGTCCAGGTAGAGAGGTGGACCCCTGGGTAGCTTGCTGGGGTCAGAGGCCCCTAGGTGGAGGGCCAGGAGGCACAATGGGGCCTATACTGCTAGTCCAGGGAGAGAGGTGGACCCCTGGGTAGCTTGCTGGGGTCAGGGGCCCTTAGGTGGAGGGCAAGGGGGCACCCTGGGGCCTACACTGCAAGTCCAGGGAGAGAGGTGGACCCCTGGGTAGCTTGCTGGGGTCAGAGGCCCCCAGGTGGAGGGCCAGGGGACACCCTTGGGCCTACACTGCAAGTCCAGGGAGAGAGGTGGACCCCTGGGTAGCTTGCTGGGGTCAGAGACCCCTAGTTGGAGGGCCAGGGGGCACCCTGGGGCCTTTAATGGAAGTCCAGGGAGAGAGGTGGACCCTTGGGTAGCTTGCTCGGGTCAGGATCCCTTAGGTGGAGGGCAAGGGGGCACCCTGGGGCCTACACTGCATGTCCAGGGAGAGAGTTGGACCCCTGGGTAGCTTGCTGGGGTCAGGGGCCCTTAGGTGGAGGGCCAGGGGGCACCCTGGGGCCTATACTGCAAGTCCAGGAAGAGATGTGGACCCCTGGGTAGCTTGCTGGGGTCAGGGGCCCTTAGGTGGAGGGCAAGGGGGCACCCTGGGGCCTACACTGCAAGTCCAGGGAGAGAGGTGGACCCCTGGGTAGCTTACTGGGGTCAGAGGCCCTTAGGTGGAGGGCCAGGGGGCACCCTGGGGCCTACACTGCAAGTCCAGGGAGAGAGGTGGACCCCTGGGTAGCTTGCTGGGGTCAGAGGCCCCTAGGTGGAGGGCCAGGAGGCACATTGGGGCCTATACTGCTGGTCCAGGGAGAGAGGTGGACCCCTGGGTAGCTTGCTGGGGTCAGGGGCCCTTAGGTGGAGGGCCAGGGGGCACCCTGGGGCCTACACTGCAAGTCCAGGGAGAGAGGTGGACCCCTGGTTAGCTTGCTGGGGTCAGAGGCCCCTAGGTGGAGGGCCAGGGGTCACCCTTGGGCCTACACTGCAAGTCCAGGGAGAGAGGTGGACCCCTGGGTAGCTTGCTGGGGTCAGAGACCCCTAGTTGGAGGGCAAGGAGGCACCCTGGGGCCTTTAATGGAAGTCCAGGGAGGGAAGTGGACCCTGGGTAGCCTGCTTGGGTTAGATTCCCTTAGGTGGAAGGCCAGGGTGCACCCTGGGGCCTATACTGCAAGTCCAGGGAGAGAGGTGGACCCCTGGGTAGCTTGCTGGGGTCAGGGGCCCTTAGGTGGAGGGCCAGGGGCACCCTGGGGCCTATACTGCATGTCCAGGAAGAGATGTGGACCCCTGGGTAGCTTGCTGGGGTCATAGGCCCCTAAGTGGAGTGCCAGGGGCACCCTGGGGCCTATACTGCAAGTCCAGGGAGAGAGGTGGACCCCTGGGTAGCTTGCTGGGGTCAGGGGCCCTTAGGTGGAGGGCAAGGGGGCACCCTGGGGCCTACACTGCAAGTCCAGGGAGAGAGGTGGACCCCTGGGTAGCTTGTTGGGGTCAGAGGCCCCCAGGTGGAGGGCCAGGGGGCACCCTTGGGCCTACACTGCAAGTCCAGGGAGAGAGGTGGACCCCTGGGTAGCTTGCTGGGGTCAGAGACCCCTAGTTGGAGGGCCAGGGGGCACCCTTGGGCCTTTAATGGAAGTCCAGGGAGGGAAGTGGACCCTGGGTAGCCTGCTGGGGTCAGATTCCCTTAGGTGGAAGGCCAGGTGCACCCTAGGGCCTATACTGCAAGTCCAGGAAGAGAGGTGGACCCCTGGGTAGCTTGCTGGGGTCAGAGGCCCCTAGGTGGAGGGCCAGGGGGCATCCTGGGGCCTAGACTGCAAGTCCAGGGATAGACACGGAACCCTGGGTAGCTTGCTGGGGTCAGGGGCACCTAGATGGAGGGCCAGGGGTAACCCTGGGGCCTATACTGCAAGTCCATGGAGAGAGGTGGACCCCTGGTTAGTTTGCTGGGCTCATGGGCCCTTAGGTGGAGGGCCAGGGGCACCCTGGGGCCTATATTGCAAGTCCAGGGAGAGAGCTGGTCCTCTTGGTAGCTTGCTTGGGTCAGAAGCCCCTTGGTGGGGTGCAAGGGGGCACCCTGGGGCCTATACTGCAAGTCCAGAGAGAGAGGTGGACCCCTGGGTAGCTTGCTGGGGTAAGGGGCCCCTAGGAAGAGGGCCAGGGGGCACCCTGGGGCCTATACTGCAAGACCAGGGAGAGAGGTGGACCCCTGGGTAGCTTGCTGGGGTCAGGGGCCCTTAGGTGGAGGGCAAGGGGGCACCCTGGGGCCTACACTGCAAGTCCAGGGAGAGAGGTTGACCCCTGGGTAGCTTGCTGGGGTCAGAGGCCCCTAGGTGGGGGGCCAGGAGGCACAATGGGGCCTATACTGCTGGTCCAGGGAGAGAGGTGGACCCCTGGGTAGCTTGCTGGGTTCAGAAGCCCCTAGATGGAGGGCCAGGGGGCACCCTGGGGCCTATACTGCAAGATCAGGGAGAGAGGTGGACCCCTGGGTAGCTTGCTGGGGTCAGAGACCCCTAGGTGGAGGGCAAGGGGGCACCCTGGGGCCTCCACTGCAAGTCCAGGGAGAGAGGTGGACCCCTGGGTAAATTGCTGGGGTCAGAGGCCCCCAGGTGGAGTGCCAAGGGGCACCCTTGGGCCTACACTGCAAGTCCAGGGAGAGAGGTGGAAACCTGGGTAGCTTGCCGGGGTCAGAGACCCCTAGTTGGAGGGCAAGGGGGCACCCTGGGGCCTTTAATGGAAGTCCAGGGAGGGAAGTGGACCCCTGGGTAGCTGGCTAGGGTCAGATTCCCCTATTTGGAAGGCCAGGGCGCACCCTGGGGCCTATACTGCGAGTCCAGGGAGAGAGGTGGACCCCTGGGTAGCTTGCTAGGGTCAGGGGCCCTTAGGTGGAGGGCCAGAGGGCACCCTGGGGCCTATACTGCAAGTCCAGGAAAAGATGTGGACCCCTGGGTAGCTTGCTGGTTTCATAGGCCCCTAAGTGGAGTGCCAGGGGCACCTTGGAGCCTATACTGCAAGTCCAGGGAGAGAGGTGGAGCCCTGGGTAGCTTGCTGGGGTCAGGGGCCCTTAGGTGGAGGGCCAGGTGGCACCCTGGTGCCTATAATGCAAGTCCAGGAAGAGAGGTGGACCCCTGGGTAGCTTGCTGGGGTCAGAGGCCCCTAGGTGGAGGGCCAGGGGGCATCCTGGGGCCTACATTGCAAGTCCAGGGATAGACACGGACCCCTGGGTAGCTTGCTGGGGTCAGGGGCACCTAGATGGAGGGCCAGGGGTAACCCTGGGGCCTATACTGCAAGTCCAGGGAGAGAGGTGGACCTCTGGTTAGTTTGCTGGGCTCATGGGCCCTTACGTGGAGGGCCAGGGGCACCCTGGGGCCTATACTGCAAGTCCAGGGAGAGAGCTGATTCTCTGGGTAGCTTGCTGGGGTCAAAAGCCCCTAGGTGGGGTGCAAGGGGGCACCCTGTGGCCTATACTGCAAGTCCAGGGAGAGAGGTGGACCCCTGGGTAGCTTGCTGGGGTAAGGGGCCCCTAGGAGGAGGGCCAGGGGGCACCCTGGGGCCTAAACTGCAAGACCAGGGAGAGAGGTGGACCCCTTGGTAGCTTGCTGGGGTCAGGGGCCCTTAGGTGGAGGGCCAGGTGCACCCTGGGGCCTTTAATGGAAGTCCAGGGAGGGAAGTGGACCCTGGGTAGCTTGCTGGGGTCATATTCCCCTAGGTGGAAGGCCAGGGTGCACCCTGGGGCCTATACTGCAAGTCCAGGGAGAGAGGTGGACCCCTGGGTAGCTTGCTGGTGTCAGGGGCACCTAGATGGAGGGCCAGGGGTAACCCTGGGGCCTATACTGCAAGTCCAGGGAGAGAGGTGGACCCCTGGTTAGTTTGCTGGACTCATGGGCCCTTAGGTGGAGGGCTAGGGGCACCCTGGGGCCTATACTGCAAGTCCAGGGAGAGAGCTGGTCCTCTGGGTAGCTTGCTTGGGTGGGGGGCCCTTAGGTGGAGGGCAAGGGGGCACCCTGGGGCCTACACTGCAAGTCCAGGGAGAGAGGTGGACCCCTGGGTAGCTTGCTGGGGTCAGGATCCCTTAGGTGGAGGGCAAGGGGGCACCCTGGGGCCTACACTGCATGTCCAGGGAGAGAGGTGGACCCCTGGGTAGCTTACTGGGGTCAGAGGCCCTTAGGTGGAGGGCAAGGGGGCACCCTGGGGCCTACACTGCAAGTCCAGGGAGAGAGGTGGTCGCCTGGGTAGCTTGCTGGGGTCAGAGGCCCTTAGGTGGAGGGCAAGGGGGCACCCTGGGGCCTACACTGCAAGTCCAGGGAGAGAGGTGGACCCCTGGGTAGCTTGCTGGGGTCAGAGGCCCCTAGGTGGAGGGCCAGGGGGCACCCTGGGGCCTATACTGCAAGATCAGGGAGAGAGGTGGACCCCTTGGTAGCTTGCTGGGGTCAAAGACCCCTAGGTGGAGGGCAAGGGGGCACTCTGGGGCCTCCACTGCAAGTCCAGGGAGAGAGGTGGACCCCTGGGTAGCTTGCTGGGGTCAGAGGCCCCCAGGTGGAAGGCCAGGGGGCACCCTTTGGCCTACACTGCAAGTCCAGGGAGAGAGGTGGACCCCTGGGTAATTTGCTGGGGTCAGAGACCCCTAGTTGGAGGGCAAGGGGGCACCCTGGGGCCTTTAATGGAAGTCCAAGGAGGGAAGTGGACCCTGGGTAGCCTGCTGGGGTCAGATTCCCTTAAGTGGAAGGCCAGGAAGCACCCTGGGGCCTATACTGCAAGTCCAGGGAGAGAGGTGGACCCCTGGGTAGCTTGCTGGGGTCATGGGCCCTTAGTTGGAGGGCCAGGGGCACCCTGGGGCCTATACTGCATGTCCAGGAAGAGATGTATACCCCTGGGTAGCTTGCTGGGGTCATAGGCCCCTAAGTGGAGTGCAAGGGGCACCCTGGGGCCTATACTGCAAGTCCAGGGAGAGAGGTGGACCCCTGGGTAGCTTGCTGGGGTCAGGGGCCCTTAGGTGGAGGGCCAGGGGGCACCCTGGGGCCTACACTGCAAGTCCAGGGAGAGAGGTGGACCCCTGGGTAGCTTGCTGGGGTCAGAGGCCCCTAGGTGGAGGGCCAGGTGGCACAATGGGGCCTATACTGCTGGTCCAGGGAGAGAGGTGGACCCCTGGGTAGCTTGCTGGGGTCAGGGGCCCTTAGGTGTAGGGCCAGGGGCACCCTGGGGCCTACACTGCAAGTCCAGGGAGAGAGGTGGACCCCTGGGTAGCTTGCTGGGGTCAGAGGCCCCCAGGTGGAGGGCCAGGGGGCACCCTTGGGCCTACACTGCAAGTCCAGGGAGAGAGGTGGACCCCTGGGTAGCTTGCTGGGGTCAGAGACCCCTAGTTGGAGGGCCAGGGGCACCCTGGGGCCTTTTATGGAAGTCCAGGGAGGGAAGTGGACCCTGGGTAGCCTGCTGGGGTCAGATTCCCTTAGGTGGAAGGCCAGGGCGCACCCTGGGGCCTATACTGCAAGTCCAGGGAGAGAGGTGGACCCCTGGGTAGCTTGCTGGGGTCAGGGGCCCTTAGGTGGAGGGCCAGGTGCACCCTGGGGCCTATACTGCAAGTCCAGGAAGAGATGTGGACCCCTGGGTAGCTTGCTGGGGTCATAGGCCCCTAAGTGGAGTGCCAGGGGCACCCTGGGGCCTATACTGCAAGTCCAGGGAGAGAGGTGGACCCCTGGGTAGCTTGCTCGGGTCAGGATTCCTTAGGTGGAGGGCAAGGGGGCACCCTGGGGCCTACACTGCATGTGCAGGGAGAGAGGTGGACCCCTGAGTAGCTTGCTGGGGTCAGGGGCCCTTAGGTGGAGGGCCAGGGGGCACCCTGGGGCCTATACTGCAAGTCCAGGAAGAGATGTGGACCCCTGGGTAGCTTGCTGGGGTCAGGGGCCCTTAGGTGGAGGGCAAGGGGGCACCCTGGGGCCTACACTGCAAGTCCAGGGAGAGAGGTGGACCCCTAGGTAGCTTGCTGGGGTCAGGGGCCCTTAGGTGGAGGGCAAGGGGGCACCCTGGGGCCTACACTGCAAGTCCAGGGAGAGAGGTTGACCCCTGAGTAGCTTGCTGAGGTCAGAGGCCCCTAGGTGGAGGGCCAGGAGGCACAATGGGGCCTATACTGCTGGTCCAGGGAGAGAGGTGGACCCCTGGGTAGCTTAGCTGGGTTCAGAAGCCCCTAGATGGAGGGCCAGGGGGCACCCTGGGGCCTATACTGCAAGATCAGGGAGAGAGGTGGACCCTTGGGTAGCTTGCTGGGGTCAGAGACCCCTAGGTGGAGGGCAAGGGGGCACCCTGGGGCCTCCACTGCAAGTCCAGGGAGAGAGGTGGACCCCTGGGTAAATTGCTGGGGTCAGAGGCCCCCAGGTGGAGTGCCAAGGGGCACCCTTGGGCCTACACTGCAAGTCCAGGGAGAGAGGTGGACCCCTGGGTAGCTTGCCGGGGTCAGAGACCCCTAGTTGGAGGGCAAGGGGGCAACCTGGGGCCTTTAATGGAAGTCCAGGGAGGGAAGTGGACCCCTGGGTAGCTGGCTAGGGTCAGATTCCCCTAGGTGGAAGGCCAGGGCGCACCCTGGGGCCTATACTGCAAGTCCAGGGAGAGAGGTGGACCCCTGGGTAGCTTGCTGGGGTGAGAGGCCCCCAGGTGGAGGGCCAGGGGGCACCCTTGGGCCTACACTGCAAGTCCAGGGAGAGAGCTGGTCCTCTTGGTAGCTTGCTTGGGTCAGAAGCCCCTAGGTGGCGTGCAAGGGGGCACCCTGGGGCCTATACTGCAAGTCCAGGGAGAGAGGTGGACCCCTGGGTAGCTTGCTGGGGTAAGGGGCCCCTAGGAAGAGGGCCAGGGGGCACCCTGGGGCCTATACTGCAAGACCAGGGAGAGAGGTGGACCCCTGGGTAGCTTGCTGGGGTCAGGGGCCCTTAGGTGGAGGGCAAGGGGGCACCCTGGGGCCTACACTGCAAGTCCAGGGAGAGAGGTTGACCCCTGAGTAGCTTGCTGGGGTCAGAGGCCCCTAGGTGGAGGGCCAGGAGGCACAATGGGGCCTATACTGCTGGTCCAGGGAGAGAGGTGGACCCCTGGGTAGCTTGCTGGGTTCAGAAGCCCCTAGATGGAGGGCCAGGGGGCACCCTGGGGCCTATACTGCAAGATCAGGGAGAGAGGTGGACCCCTGGGTAGCTTGCTGGGGTCAGAGACCCCTAGGTGGAGGGCAAGGGGGCACCCTGGGGCCTCCACTGCAAGTCCAGGGAGAGAGGTGGACCCCTGGGTAAATTGCTGGGGTCAGAGGCCCCCAGGTGGAGTGCCAAGGGGCACCCTAGGGCCTACACTGCAAGTCCAGGGAGAGAGGTGGACCCCTGGGTAGCTTGCCGGGGTCAGAGACCCCTAGTTGCAGGGCAAGGGGGCACCCTGGGGCCTTTAATGGAAGTCCAGGGAGGGAAGTGGACCCCTGGGTAGCTGGCTAGGGTCAGATTCCCCTAGGTGGAAGGCCAGGGCGCACCCTGGGGCCTATACTGCAAGTCCAGGGAGAGAGGTGGACCCCTGGGTAGCTTGCTAGGGTCAGGGGCCCTTAGGTGGAGGGCCAGAGGGCACCCTGGGGCCTATACTGCAAGTCCAGGGAGAGAGCTGATTCTCTGGGTAGCTTGCTGGGGTCAAAAGCCCCTAGGTGGGGTGCAAGGGGGCACCCTGGGGCCTTACTGCAAGTCCAGGGAGAGAGGTGGACCCCTGGGTAGCTTGCTGGGGTAAGGGGCCCCTAGGAGGAGGGCCAGGGGGCACCCTTGGGCCTATACTGCAAGACCAGGGAGAGAGGTGGACCCCTTGGTAGCTTGCTGGGGTCAGATTCCCCTAGGTGGAAGGCCAGTGTGCACCCTGGGGCCTATACTGCAAGTCCAGGGAGAGAGGTGGACCCCTGGGTAGCTTGCTGGTGTCAGGGGCACCTAGATGGAGGGCCAGGGGTAACCCTGGGGCCTATACTGCAAGTCCAGGGAGAGAGGTGGACCCCTGGTTAGTTTGCTGGACTCATGGGCCCTTAGGTGGAGGGCCAGGGGCACCCTGGGGCCTACACTGCAAGTCCAGGGAGAGAGCTCGTCCTCTGGGTAGCTTGCTGGGGTGGGGGGCCCTTAGGTGGAGGGCAAGGGGGCACCCTGGGGCCTACACTGCAAGTCCAGGGAGAGAGGTGGACACCTGGGTAGCTTGCTGGGGTCAGGATCCCTTAGGTGGAGGGCAAGGGGGCACCCTGGGGCCTACACTGCATGTCCAGGGAGAGAGGTGGACCCCTGGGTAGCATGCTGGGGTCAGAGGCCCTTAGGTGGAGGGCAAGGGGGCACCCTGGGGCCTACACTGCAAGTCCAGGGAGAGAGGTGGTCCCCTGGGTAGCTTGCTGGGGTCAGAGGCCCTTGTGTGGAGGGCAAGGGGGCACCCTGGGGCCTACTTTGCAAGTCCAGGGAGAGAGGTGGACCCCTGGGTAGCTTGCTGGGGTCAGAGGCCCCTAGGTGGAAAGCCAGGGGGCACCCTGGGGCCTATACTGCAAGATCAGGGAGAGAGGTGGACCCCTGGGTAGCTTGCTGGGGTCAGGGGCCCTTAGGTGGAGGGCAAGGGGGCACCCTGGGGCCTACACTGCAAGTCCAGGGAGAGAGGTGGACCCCTGGGTAGCTTGCTGGTGTCAGGGGCACCTAGATGGAGGGCCAGGGGTAACCCTGGGGCCTATATTGCAAGTCCAGGGAGAGAGGTGGACCCCTGGTTAGTTTGCTGGATTCATGGGCCCTTAGGTGGAGGGCCAGGGGCACCCTGGGGCCTAAACTGCAAGTCCAGGGAGAGAGCTGGTCCTCTGGGTAGCTTGCTGGGGTGGGGGGCCCTTAGGTGGAGGGCAAGGGGGCACCCTGGGGCCTACACTGCAAGTCCAGGGAGAGAGGTGGACACCTGGGTAGCTTGCTGGGGTCAGGATCCCTTAGGTGGAGGGCAAGGGGGCACCCTGGGGCCTACACTGCATGTCCAGGGAGAGAGGTGGACCCCTGGGTAGCTTGCTGGGGTCAGAGGCCCTTAGGTGGAGGGCAAGGGGGCACCCTGGGGCCTACACTGCAAGTCCAGGGAGAGAGGTGGTCGCCTGGGTAGCTTGCTGGGGTCAGAGGCCCTTAGGTGGAGGGCAAGGGGGCACCCTGGAGCCTACACTGCAAGTCCAGGGAGAGAGGTGGACCCCTGGGTAGCTTGCCGGGGTCAGAGACCCCTAGTTGGAGGGCAAGGGGGCACCCTGGGGCCTACACTGCAAGTCCAGGGAGAGAGGTGGACACCTGGGTAGCTTGCTGGGGTCAGGATCCCTTAGGTGGAGGGCAAGGGGGCACCCTGGGGCCTACACTGCATGTCCAGGGAGAGAGGTGGACCCCTGGGTAGCATGCTGGGGTCAGAGGCCCTTAGGTGGAGGGCAAGGGGGCACCCTGGGGCCTACACTGCAAGTCCAGGGAGAGAGGTGGTCCCCTGGGTAGCTTGCTGGGGTCAGAGGCCCTTGTGTGGAGGGCAAGGGGGCACCCTGGGGCCTACACTGCAAGTCCAGGGAGAGAGGTGGACCCCTGGGTAGCTTGCTGGGGTCAGAGGCCCCTAGGTGGAAAGCCAGGGGGCACCCTGGGGCCTATACTGCAAGATCAGGGAGAGAGGTGGACCCCTGGGTAGCTTGCTGGGGTCAGGGGCCCTTAGGTGGAGGGCAAGGGGGCACCCTGGGGCCTACACTGCAAGTCCAGGGAGAGAGGTGGACCCCTGGGTAGCTTGCTGGTGTCAGGGGCACCTAGATGGAGGGCCAGGGGTAACCCTGGGGCCTATATTGCAAGTCCAGGGAGAGAGGTGGACCCCTGGTTAGTTTGCTGGATTCATGGGCCCTTAGGTGGAGGGCCAGGGGCACCCTGGGGCCTAAACTGCAAGTCCAGGGAGAGAGCTGGTCCTCTGGGTAGCTTGCTGGGGTGGGGGGCCCTTAGGTGGAGGGCAAGGGGGCACCCTGGGGCCTACACTGCAAGTCCAGGGAGAGAGGTGGACACCTGGGTAGCTTGCTGGGGTCAGGATCCCTTAGGTGGAGGGCAAGGGGGCACCCTGGGGCCTACACTGCATGTCCAGGGAGAGAGGTGGACCCCTGGGTAGCTTGCTGGGGTCAGAGGCCCCTAGGTGGAGGGCCAGGAGGCACAATGGGGCCTATACTGCTGGTCCAGGGAGAGAGGTGGACCCCTGGGTAGCTTGCTGGGTTCAGAAGCCCCTAGATGGAGGGCCAGGGGGCACCCTGGGGCCTATACTGCAAGATCAGGGAGAGAGGTGGACCCCTGGGTAGCTTGCTGGGGTCAGAGACCCCTAGGTGGAGGGCAAGGGGGCACCCTGGGGCCTCCACTGCAAGTCCAGGGAGAGAGGTGGACCCCTGGGTAAATTGCTGGGGTCAGAGGCCCCCAGGTGGAGTGCCAAGGGGCACCCTAGGGCCTACACTGCAAGTCCAGGGAGAGAGGTGGACCCCTGGGTAGCTTGCCGGGGTCAGAGACCCCTAGTTGCAGGGCAAGGGGGCACCCTGGGGCCTTTAATGGAAGTCCAGGGAGGGAAGTGGACCCCTGGGTAGCTGGCTAGGGTCAGATTCCCCTAGGTGGAAGGCCAGGGCGCACCCTGGGGCCTATACTGCAAGTCCAGGGAGAGAGGTGGACCCCTGGGTAGCTTGCTAGGGTCAGGGGCCCTTAGGTGGAGGGCCAGAGGGCACCCTGGGGCCTATACTGCAAGTCCAGGGAGAGAGCTGATTCTCTGGGTAGCTTGCTGGGGTCAAAAGCCCCTAGGTGGGGTGCAAGGGGGCACCCTGGGGCCTTACTGCAAGTCCAGGGAGAGAGGTGGACCCCTGGGTAGCTTGCTGGGGTAAGGGGCCCCTAGGAGGAGGGCCAGGGGGCACCCTTGGGCCTATACTGCAAGACCAGGGAGAGAGGTGGACCCCTTGGTAGCTTGCTGGGGTCAGATTCCCCTAGGTGTAAGGCCAGTGTGCACCCTGGGGCCTATACTGCAAGTCCAGGGAGAGAGGTGGACCCCTGGGTAGCTTGCTGGTGTCAGGGGCACCTAGATGGAGGGCCAGGGGTAACCCTGGGGCCTATACTGCAAGTCCAGGGAGAGAGGTGGACCCCTGGTTAGTTTGCTGGACTCATGGGCCCTTAGGTGGAGGGCCAGGGGCACCCTGGGGCCTACACTGCAAGTCCAGGGAGAGAGCTCGTCCTCTGGGTAGCTTGCTGGGGTGGGGGGCCCTTAGGTGGAGGGCAAGGGGGCACCCTGGGGCCTACACTGCAAGTCCAGGGAGAGAGGTGGACACCTGGGTAGCTTGCTGGGGTCAGGATCCCTTAGGTGGAGGGCAAGGGGGCACCCTGGGGCCTACACTGCATGTCCAGGGAGAGAGGTGGACCCCTGGGTAGCATGCTGGGGTCAGAGGCCCTTAGGTGGAGGGCAAGGGGGCACCCTGGGGCCTACACTGCAAGTCCAGGGAGAGAGGTGGTCCCCTGGGTAGCTTGCTGGGGTCAGAGGCCCTTGTGTGGAGGGCAAGGGGGCACCCTGGGGCCTACTTTGCAAGTCCAGGGAGAGAGGTGGACCCCTGGGTAGCTTGCTGGGGTCAGAGGCCCCTAGGTGGAAAGCCAGGGGGCACCCTGGGGCCTATACTGCAAGATCAGGGAGAGAGGTGGACCCCTGGGTAGCTTGCTGGGGTCAGGGGCCCTTAGGTGGAGGGCAAGGGGGCACCCTGGGGCCTACACTGCAAGTCCAGGGAGAGAGGTGGACCCCTGGGTAGCTTGCTGGTGTCAGGGGCACCTAGATGGAGGGCCAGGGGTAACCCTGGGGCCTATATTGCAAGTCCAGGGAGAGAGGTGGACCCCTGGTTAGTTTGCTGGATTCATGGGCCCTTAGGTGGAGGGCCAGGGGCACCCTGGGGCCTAAACTGCAAGTCCAGGGAGAGAGCTGGTCCTCTGGGTAGCTTGCTGGGGTGGGGGGCCCTTAGGTGGAGGGCAAGGGGGCACCCTGGGGCCTACACTGCAAGTCCAGGGAGAGAGGTGGACACCTGGGTAGCTTGCTGGGGTCAGGATCCCTTAGGTGGAGGGCAAGGGGGCACCCTGGGGCCTACACTGCATGTCCAGGGAGAGAGGTGGACCCCTGGGTAGCTTGCTGGGGTCAGAGGCCCTTAGGTGGAGGGCAAGGGGGCACCCTGGGGCCTACACTGCAAGTCCAGGGAGAGAGGTGGTCGCCTGGGTAGCTTGCTGGGGTCAGAGGCCCTTAGGTGGAGGGCAAGGGGGCACCCTGGAGCCTACACTGCAAGTCCAGGGAGAGAGGTGGACCCCTGGGTAGCTTGCCGGGGTCAGAGACCCCTAGTTGGAGGGCAAGGGGGCACCCTGGGGCCTACACTGCAAGTCCAGGGAGAGAGGTGGACACCTGGGTAGCTTGCTGGGGTCAGGATCCCTTAGGTGGAGGGCAAGGGGGCACCCTGGGGCCTACACTGCATGTCCAGGGAGAGAGGTGGACCCCTGGGTAGCATGCTGGGGTCAGAGGCCCTTAGGTGGAGGGCAAGGGGGCACCCTGGGGCCTACACTGCAAGTCCAGGGAGAGAGGTGGTCCCCTGGGTAGCTTGCTGGGGTCAGAGGCCCTTGTGTGGAGGGCAAGGGGGCACCCTGGGGCCTACACTGCAAGTCCAGGGAGAGAGGTGGACCCCTGGGTAGCTTGCTGGGGTCAGAGGCCCCTAGGTGGAAAGCCAGGGGGCACCCTGGGGCCTATACTGCAAGATCAGGGAGAGAGGTGGACCCCTGGGTAGCTTGCTGGGGTCAGGGGCCCTTAGGTGGAGGGCAAGGGGGCACCCTGGGGCCTACACTGCAAGTCCAGGGAGAGAGGTGGACCCCTGGGTAGCTTGCTGGTGTCAGGGGCACCTAGATGGAGGGCCAGGGGTAACCCTGGGGCCTATATTGCAAGTCCAGGGAGAGAGGTGGACCCCTGGTTAGTTTGCTGGATTCATGGGCCCTTAGGTGGAGGGCCAGGGGCACCCTGGGGCCTAAACTGCAAGTCCAGGGAGAGAGCTGGTCCTCTGGGTAGCTTGCTGGGGTGGGGGGCCCTTAGGTGGAGGGCAAGGGGGCACCCTGGGGCCTACACTGCAAGTCCAGGGAGAGAGGTGGACACCTGGGTAGCTTGCTGGGGTCAGGATCCCTTAGGTGGAGGGCAAGGGGGCACCCTGGGGCCTACACTGCATGTCCAGGGAGAGAGGTGGACCCCTGGGTAGCTTGCTGGGGTCAGAGGCCCTTAGGTGGAGGGCAAGGGGGCACCCTGGGGCCTACACTGCAAGTCCAGGGAGAGAGGTGGTCGCCTGGGTAGCTTGCTGGGGTCAGAGGCCCTTAGGTGGAGGGCAAGGGGGCACCCTGGAGCCTACACTGCAAGTCCAGGGAGAGAGGTGGACCCCTGGGTAGCTTGCCGGGGTCAGAGACCCCTAGTTGGAGGGCAAGGGGGCACCCTGGGGCCTTTAATGGAAGTCCAGGGAGGGAAGTGGACCCCTGGGTAGCTGGCTAGGGTCAGATTCCCCTAGGTGGAAGGCCAGGGCGCACCCTGGGGCCTATACTGCAAGTCCAGGGAGAGAGGTGGACCCCTGGGTAGCTTGCTAGGGTCAGGGGCCCTTAGGTGGAGGGCCAGAGGGCACCCTGGGGCCTATACTGCAAGTCCAGGAAAAGATGTGGACCCCTGGGTAGCTTGCTGGGGTCATAGGCCCCTAAGTGGAGTGCTAGGGGCACCCTGGGGCCTATACTGCAAGTCCAGGGAGAGAGGTGGAGCCCTGGGTAGCTTGCTGGGGTCAGGGGCCCTTAGGTGGAGGGCCAGGTGGCACCCTGGTGCCTATAATGCAAGTCCAGGAAGAGAGGTGGACCCCTGGGTAGCTAGCTGGGGTCAGAGGCCCCTAGGTGGAGGGCCAGGGGGCATCCTGGGGCCTACACTGCAAGTCCAGGGATAGACACGAACGCCTGGGTAGCTTGCTGGGGTCAGGGGCACCTAGATGGAGGGCCAGGGGTAACCCTGGGGCCTATACTGCAAGTCCAGGGAGAGAGGTGGACCCCTGGTTAGTTTGCTGGGCTCATGGGCCCTTACGTGGAGGGCCAGGGGCACCCTTGGGCCTATACTGCAAGTCCAGGGAGAAAGCTGATTCTCTGGGTAGCTTGCTGGGGTCAAAAGCCCCTAGGTGGGGTGCAAGGGGGCACCCTGGGGCCTATACTGCAAGTCCAGGGAGAGAGGTGGACCCCTGGGTAGCTTGCTGGGGTAAGGGGCCCCTAGGAGGAGGGCCAGGGGGCACCCTGGGGCCTATACTGCAAGACCAGGGAGAGAGGTGGAACCCTTGGTAGCTTGCTGGGGTCAGGGGCCCTTAGGTGGAGGGCCAGGTGCACCCTGGGGCCTTTAATGGAAGTCCAGGGAGGGAAGTGGACCCTGGGTAGCTTGCTGGGGTCATATTCCCCTAGGTGGAAGGCCAGTGTGCACCCTGGGGCCTATACTGCAAGTCCAGGGAGAGAGGTGGACCCCTGGGTAGCTTGCTGGTGTCAGGGGCACCTAAATGGAGTGCCAGGGGTAACCCTGGGGCCTATATTGCAAGTCCAGGGAGAGAGGTGGAACCCTGGTTAGTTTGCTGGACTCATGGGCCCTTAGGTGGAGGGCCAGGGGCACCCTGGGGCCTACACTGCAAGTCCAGGGAGAGAGCTGGTCCTCTGGGTAGCTTGCTGGGGTGGGGGGCCCTTAGGTGGAGGGCAAGGGGGCACCCTGGGGCCTACACTGCAAGTCCAGGGAGAGAGGTGGACACCTGGGTAGCTTGCTGGGGTCAGGATCCCTTAGGTGGAGGGCAAGGGGGCACCCTGGGGCCTACACTGCATGTCCAGGGAGAGAGGTGGACCCCTGGGTAGCATGCTGGGGTCAGAGGCCCTTAGGTGGAGGGCAAGGGGGCACCCTGGGGCCTACACTGCAAGTCCAGGGAGAGAGGTGGTCCCCTGGGTAGATTGCTGGGGTCAGAGGCCCTTAGGTGGAGGGCAAGGGGGCACCCTGGGGCCTACACTGCAAGTCCAGGGAGAGAGGTGGACCCCTGGGTAGCTTGCTGGGGTCAGAGGCCCCTAGGTGGAGGGCCAGGGGGCACCCTGGGGCCTATACTGCAAGATCAGGGAGAGAGGTGGACCCCTTGGTAACTTGCTGGGGTCAGAGACCCCTAGGTGGAGGGCAAGGGGGCACTCTGTGGCCTCCACTGCAAGTCCAGGGAGAGAGGTGGACCCCTGGGTAGCTTGCTGGGGTCAGAGGCCCCCAGGTGGAAGGCCAGGGGGCACCCTTGGGCCTACACTGCAAGTCCAGGGAGAGAGGTGGACCCCTGGGTAGCTTGCTGGGGTCAGAGACCCCTAGTTGGAGGGCAAGGGGGCACCCTGGGGCCTTTAATGGAAGTCCAAGGAGGGAAGAGGACCCTGGGTAGCCTGCTGGGGTCAGATTCCCTTAGGTGGAAGGCCAGGGCGCACCCTGGGGCCTATACTGCAAGTCCAGGGAGAGAGGTGGACCCCTGGGTAGCTTGCTGGGGTAAGGGGCCCTTAGTTGGAGGGCCAGGGGCACCCTGGGGCCTATACTGCATGTCCAGGAAGAGATGTGGACCCCTGGGTAGCTTGCTGGGGTCATAGGCCCCTAAGTGGAGTGCCAGGGGCACCCTGGGGCCTATACTGCAAGTCCAGGGAGAGAGGTGGACCCCTGGGTAGCTTGCTGGGGTCAGGGGCCCTTAGGTGGAGGGCCAGGGGGCACCCTGGGGCCTAGACTGCAAGTCCAGGGAGAGAGGTGGACCCCTGGGTAGCTTGCTGGGGTCAGAGGCCCCTAGGTGGAGGGCCAGGTGGCACAATGGGGCATATACTGCTGGTCCAGGGAGAGAGGTGGACCCCTGGGTAGCTTGCTGGGGTCAGGGGCCCTTAGGTGGAGGGCCAGGGGTCACCCTGGGGCCTACACTGCAAGTCCAGTGAGAGAGGTGGACCCCTGGGTAGCTTGCTGGGGTCAGAGGCCCCCAGGTGGAGGGCCAGGGGGCACCCCTGGGCCTACACTGCAAGTCCAGGGAGAGAGGTGGACCCCTGGGTAGCTTGCTGGGGTCAGAGACCCCTAGTTGGAGGGCCAGGGGCACCCTGGGGCCTTTTATGGAAGTCCAGGGAGGGAAGTGGACCCTGGGTAGCCTGCTGGGGTCAGATTCCCTTAGGTGGAAGGCCAGGGCGCACCCTGGGGCCTATACTGCAAGTCCAGGGAGAGAGGTGGACCCCTGGGTATCTTGCTGGGGTCAGGGGCCCTTAGGTGGAGGGCCAGGTGCACTCTGGGGCCTATACTGCAAGTCCAGGAAGAGATGTGGACCCCTGGGTAGCTTGCTGGGGTCATAGGCCCTTAAGTGGAGTGCCAGGGGCACCCTGGGGCCTATACTGCAAGTCCAGGGAGAGAGGTGGACCCCTGGGTAGCTTGCTCGGGTCAGGATCCCTTAGGTGGAGGGCAAGGGGGCACCCTGGGGCCTACACTGCATGTCCAGGGAGAGAGGTGGACCCCTGGGTAGCTTGCTGGGGTCAGGGGCCCTTAGGTGGGGGGCCAGGGGGCACCGTGGGGCCTAAACTGCAAGTCCAGGAAGAGATGTGGACCCCTGGGTAGCTTGCTGGGGTCAGGGGCCCTTAGGTGGAGAGCAAGGGGGCACCCTTGGGCCTACACTGCAAGTCCAGGGAGAGAGATGGACCCCTGGGTAGCTTACTGGGGTCAGAGGCCCTTAGGTGGAGGGCCAGGGGGCACCCTGGGGCCTACACTGCAAGTCCAGGGAGAGAGGTGGACCCCTGGGTAGCTTGCTTGGGTCAGAGACCCCTAGTTGGAGGGCAAGGGGGCACCCTGGGGCCTTTAATGGAAGTCCAGGGAGGGAAGCGGACCCTGGGTAGCCTGCTGGGGTCAGATTCTCTTAGGTGGAAGGCCAGGGTGCACCCTGGGGCCTATACTGCAAGTACAGGGAGAGAGGTGGAGCCCTGGGTAGCTTGCTGGGGTCAGGGGCCCTTAGGTGGAGGGCCAGGGGCACCCTGGGGCCTATACTGCATGTCCAGGAAGAGATGTGGACCCCTGGGTAGCTTGCTGGGGTCATAGGCCCCTAAGTGGAGTGTCAGGGGCACCCTGGGGCCTATACTGCAAGTCCAGGGAGAGAGGTGGACCCCTGGGTAGCTTGCTGGGGTCAGGGGCACTTAGGTGGAGGGCCAGGGGGCACCCTGGGGCCTACACTGCAAGTCCAGGTAGAGAGGTGGACCCCTGGGTAGCTTGCTGGGGTCAGAGGCCCCTAGGTGGAGGGCCAGGAGGCACAATGGGGCCTATACTGCTAGTCCAGGGAGAGAGGTGGACCCCTGGGTAGCTTGCTGGGGTCAGGGGCCCTTAGGTGGAGGGCAAGGGGGCACCCTGGGGCCTACACTGCAAGTCCAGGGAGAGAGGTGGACCCCTGGGTAGCTTGCTGGGGTCAGAGGCCCCCAGGTGGAGGGCCAGGGGGCACCCTTGGGCCTACACTGCAAGTCCAGGGAGAGAGGTGGACCCCTGGGTAGCTTGCTGGGGTCAGAGACCCCTAGTTGGAGGGCCAGGGGGCACCCTGGGGGCTTTAATGGAAGTCCAGGGAGAGAGGAGGACCCCTGGGTAGCTTGCTCGGGTCAGGATCCCTTAGGTGGAGGCCAAGGGGGCACCCTGAGGGCCTACACTGCATGTCCAGGGAGAGAGGTGGACCCCTGGGTAGCTTGCTGGGGTCAGGGGCCCTTAGGTGGAGGGCCAGGGGGCACCCTGGGGCCTATACTGCAAGTCCAGGAAGAGATGTGGACCCCTGGGTAGCTTGCTGGGGTCAGGGGCCCTTAGGTGGAGGGCAAGGGGGCACCCTGGGGCCTACACTGCAAGTCCAGGGAGAGAGGTGGACCCCTGGGTAGCTTACTGGGGTCAGAGGCCCCTAGGTGGAGGGCCAGGGGGCACCCTTGGGCCTACACTGCAAGTCCAGGGAGAGAGGTGGACCCCTGGGTAGCTTGCTGGGGTCAGAGACCCCTAGTTGGAGGGCCAGGGGGCACCCTGGGGGCTTTAATGGAAGTCCAGGGAGAGAGGAGGACCCCTGGGTAGCTTGCTCGGGTCAGGATCCCTTAGGTGGAGGGCAAGGGGGCACCCTGGGGCCTACACTGCATGTCCAGGGAGAGAGGTGGACCCCTGGGTAGCTTGCTGGGGTCAGGGGCCCTTAGGTGGAGGGCCAGGGGGCACCCTGGGGCCTATACTGCAAGTCCAGGAAGAGATGTGGACCCCTGGGTAGCTTGCTGGGGTCAGGGGCCCTTAGGTGGAGGGCAAGGGGGCACCCTGGGGCCTACACTGCAAGTCCAGGGAGAGAGGTGGACCCCTGGGTAGCTTACTGGGGTCAGAGGCCCTTAGGTGGAGGGCCAGGGGGCACCCTGGGGCCTACACTGCAAGTCCAGGGAGAGAGGTGGACCCCTGGGTAGCTTGCTGGGGTCAGAGGCCCCTAGGTGGAGGGCCAGGAGGCACAATGGGGCCTATACTGCTGGTCCAGGGAGAGAGTTGGACCCCTGGGTAGCTTGCTGGGGTCAGGGGCCCTTAGGTGGAGGGCCAGGGGGCACCCTGGGGCCTACACTGCAAGTCCAGGGAGAGAGGTGGACCCCTGGGTAGCTTGCCAGGGTCAGAGGCCCCCAGGTGGAGGGCCAGGGGGCACCCTTGGGCCTACACTGCAAGTCCAGGGAGAGAGGTGGACCCCTGGGTAGCTTGCTGGGGTCAGAGACCCCTAGTTGGAGGGCAAGGGGGCACCCTGGGGCCTTTAATGGAAGTCCAGGGAGGGAAGTGGACCCTGGGTAGCCTGCTGGGGTCAGATTCCCTTAGGTGGAAGGCCAGGGTGCACCCTGGGGCCTATACTGCAAGTCCAGGGAGAGAGGTGGACCCCTGGGTAGCTTGCTGGGGTCAGGGGCCCTTAGGTGGAGGGCCAGGGGCACCCTGGGGCCTATACTGCATGTCCAGGAAGAGATGTGGACCCCTGGATAGCTTGCTGGAGTCAAAGGCCCCTAAGTGGAGTGCCAGGGGCACCCTGCGGCCTATACTGCAAGTCCAGGGAGAGAGGTGGACCCCTGGGTAGCTTGCTTGGGTCAGGGGCACTTAGGTGGAGGGCCAGGGGGCACCCTGGGGCCTAAACTGCAAGTCCAGGTAGAGAGGTGGACCCCTGGGTAGCTTGCTGGGGTCAGAGGCCCCTAGGTGGAGGGCCAGGAGGCACAATGGGGCCTATACTGCTAGTCCAGGGAGAGAGGTGGACCCCTGGGTAGCTTGCTGGGGTCAGGGGCCCTTAGGTGGAGGGCAAGGGGGCACCCTGGGGCCTACACTGCAAGTCTAGGGAGAGAGGTGGACCCCTGGGTAGCTTGCTGGGGTCAGAGGCCCCCAGGTGGAGGGCCAGGGGGCACCCTTGGGCCTACACTGCAAGTCCAGGGAGAGAGGTGGACCCCTGGGTAGCTTGCTGGGGTCAGAGACCCCTAGTTGGAGGGCCAGGGGGCACCCTGGGGCCTTTAATGGAAGTCCAGGGAGGGAAGTGGACCCTGGGTAGCCTGCTGGGGTCATATTCCCTTAGGTGGAAGGCCAGGGCGCACCCTGGGGCCTAAACTGCAAGTCCAGGGAGAGAGGTGGACCCCTGGGTAGCTTGCTGGGGTCAGGGGCCCTTAGGTGGAGGGCCAGGTGCACCCTGGGGCCTATACTGCAAGTCCAGGAAGAGAGGTGGACCCCTGGGTAGCTTGCTGGGGTCAGAGGCCCCTAGGTGGAGGGCCAGGGGGCATCCTGGGGCCTACACTGCAAGTCCAGGGATAGACACGGAACCCTGGGTAGCTTGCTGGGGTCAGGGGCACCTAGATGGAGGGCCAGGGGTAACCCTGGGGCCTATACTGCAAGTCCATGGAGAGAGGTGGACCCCTGGTTAGTTTGCTGGGCTCATGGGCCCTTAGGTAGAGGGCAAGGGGGCACCCTGGGGCCTACACTGCAAGTCCAGGGAGAGAGGTTGACCCCTGGGTAGCTTGCTGGGGTCAGAGGCCCCTAGGTGGAGGGCCAGGAGGCACAATGGGGCCTATACTGCTGGTCCAGGGAAAGAGGTGGACCCCTGGGTAGCTTGCTGGGTTCAGGATCCCTTAGGTGGAGGGCAAGGGGGCACCCTGGGGCCTACACTGCATGTCCAGGGAGAGAGGTGGACCCCTGGGTAGCTTGCTGGGGTCAGAGGCCCTTAGGTGGAGGGCAAGGGGGCACCCTGGGGCCTACACTGCAAGTCCAGGGAGAGAGGTGGTCGCCTGGGTAGCTTGCTGGGGTCAGAGGCCCTTAGGTGGAGGGCAAGGGGGCACCCTGGGGCCTACACTGCAAGTCCAGGGAGAGAGGTGGACCCCTGGGTAGCTTGCTAGGGTCAGGGGCCCTTAGGTGGAGGGCCAGAGGGCACCCTGGGGCCTATACTGCAAGTCCAGGAAGAGATGTGGACCCCTGGGTAGCTTGCTGGGGTCATAGGCCCCTAAGTGGAGTGCCAGGGGCACCCTGGGGCCTATACTGCAAGTCCAGGGAGAGAGGTGGACCCCTGGGTAGCTTGCTGGGGTCAGGGGCCCTTAGGTGGAGGGCCAGGTGGCACCCTGGTGCCTATAATGCAAGTCCAGGAAGAGAGGTGGACCCCTGGGTAGCTTGCTGGGGTCAGAGGCCCCTAGGTGGAGGGCCAGGGGGCATCCTGGGGCCTACACTGCAAGTCCAGGGATAGACACGGACCCCTGGGTAGCTTGCTGGGGTCAGGGGCACCTAGATGGAGGGCCAGGGGTAACCCTGGGGCCTATACTGCAAGTCCAGGGAGAGAGGTGGACCCCTGGTTAGTTTGCTGGGCTCATGGGCCCTTACGTGGAGGGCCAGGGGCACCCTGGGGCCTATACTGCAAGTCCAGGGAGAGAGCTGATTCTCTGGGTAGCTTGCTTTGGTCAAAAGCCCCTAGGTGGGGTGCAAGGGGGCACAATGGGGCCTATACTGCAAGTCCAGGGAGAGAGGTGGACCCCTGGGTAGCTTGCTGGGGTAAGGGGCCCCTAGGAGGAGGGCCAAGGGGCACCCTGGGGACTATACTGCAAGACCAGGGAGAGAGGTGGACCCCTTGGTAGCTTGCTGGGGTCAGGGGCCCTTAGGTGGAGGGCCAGGTGCACCCTGGGGCCTATACTGCAAGTCCAGGAAGAGATGTGGACCCCTGGGTAGCTTGCTGGGGTCATAGGCCCCTAAGTGGAGTGCCAGGGGCACCCTGGGGCCTATACTGCAAGTCCAGGGAGAGAGGTGGACCCCTGGGTAGCTTGCTGGGGTCAGGATCCCTTAGGTGGAGGGCAAGGGGGCACCCTGGGGCCTACACTGCATGTCCAGGGAGAGAGGTGGACCCCTAGGTAGCTTGCTCGGGTCAGGGGCCCTTAGGTGGAGGGCCAGGTGGCACCCTGGGGCCTATACTGCAAGTCCAGGAAAAGATGTGGACCCCTGGGTAGCTTGCTGGGGTCAGGGGCCCTTAGGTGGAGGGCAAGGGGGCACCCTGGGGCCTACACTGCAAGTCCAGGGAGAGAGGTGGACCCCTGGGTAAATTGCTGGGGTCAGAGGCCCCCAGGTGGAGTGCCAAGGGGCACCCTTAGGCCTACACTGCAAGTCCAGGGAGAGAGGTGGACCCCTGGGTAGCTTGCCGGGGTCAGAGACCCCTAGTTGGAGGGCAAGGGGGCACCCTGGGGCCTTTAATGGAAGTCCAGGGAGGGAAGTGGACCCCTGGGTAGCTGGCTAGGGTCAGATTCCCCTAGGTGGAAGGCCAGGGCGCACCCTGGGGCCTATACTGCAAGTCCAGGGAGAGAGGTGGACCCCTGGGTATCTTGCTGGGGTCAGGGGCCCTTAGGTGGAGGGCCAGGTGCACTCTGGGGCCTATACTGCAAGTCCAGGAAGAGATGTGGACCCCTGGGTAGCTTGCTGGGGTCATAGGCCCTTAGGTGGAGTGCCAGGGGCACCCTGGGGCCTATACTGCAAGTCCAGGGAGAGAGGTGGACCCCTGGGTAGCTTGCTCGGGTCAGGATCCCTTAGGTGGAGGGCAAGGGGGCACCCTGGGGCCTACACTGCATGTCCAGGGAGAGAGGTGGACCCCTGGGTAGCTTGCTGGGGTCAGGGGCCCTTAGGTGGGGGGCCAGGGGGCACCGTGGAGCCTAAACTGCAAGTCCAGGAAGAGATGTGGACCCCTGGGTAGCTTGCTGGGGTCAGGGGCCCTTAGGTGGAGAGCAAGGGGGCACCCTTGGGCCTACACTGCAAGTCCAGGGAGAGAGATGGACCCCTGGGTAGCTTACTGGGGTCAGAGGCCCTTAGGTGGAGGGCCAGGGGGCACCCTGGGGCCTACACTGCAAGTCCAGGGAGAGAGGTGGACCCCTGGGTAGCTTGCTTGGGTCAGAGACCCCTAGTTGGAGGGCAAGGGGGCACCCTGGGGCCTTTAATGGAAGTCCAGGGAGGGAAGCGGACCCTGGGTAGCCTGCTGGGGTCAGATTCTCTTAGGTGGAAGGCCAGGGTGCACCCTGGGGCCTATACTGCAAGTACAGGGAGAGAGGTGGAGCCCTGGGTAGCTTGCTGGGGTCAGGGGCCCTTAGGTGGAAGGCCAGGGGCACCCTGGGGCCTATACTGCATGTCCAGGAAGAGATGTGGACCCCTGGGTAGCTTGCTGGGGTCATAGGCCCCTAAGTGGAGTGTCAGGGGCACCCTGGGGCCTATACTGCAAGTCCAGGGAGAGAGGTGGACCCCTGGGTAGCTTGCTGGGGTCAGGGGCACTTAGGTGGAGGGCCAGGGGGCACCCTGGGGCCTACACTGCAAGTCCAGGTAGAGAGGTGGACCCCTGGGTAGCTTGCTGGGGTCAGAGGCCCCTAGGTGGAGGGCCAGGAGGCACAATGGGGCCTATACTGCTAGTCCAGGGAGAGAGGTGGACCCCTGGGTAGCTTGCTGGGGTCAGGGGCCCTTAGGTGGAGGGCAAGGGGGCACCCTGGGGCCTACACTGCAAGTCCAGGGAGAGAGGTGGACCCCTGGGTAGCTTGCTGGGGTCAGAGGCCCCCAGGTGGAGGGCCAGGGGGCACCCTTGGGCCTACACTGCAAGTCCAGGGAGAGAGGTGGACCCCTGGGTAGCTTGCTGGGGTCAGAGACCCCTAGTTGGAGGGCCAGGGGGCACCCTGGGGGCTTTAATGGAAGTCCAGGGAGAGAGGAGGACCCCTGGGTAGCTTGCTCGGGTCAGGATCCCTTAGGTGGAGGCCAAGGGGGCACCCTGAGGGCCTACACTGCATGTCCAGGGAGAGAGGTGGACCCCTGGGTAGCTTGCTGGGGTCAGGGGCCCTTAGGTGGAGGGCCAGGGGGCACCCTGGGGCCTATACTGCAAGTCCAGGAAGAGATGTGGACCCCTGGGTAGCTTGCTGGGGTCAGGGGCCCTTAGGTGGAGGGCAAGGGGGCACCCTGGGGCCTACACTGCAAGTCCAGGGAGAGAGGTGGACCCCTGGGTAGCTTACTGGGGTCAGAGGCCCCTAGGTGGAGGGCCAGGGGGCACCCTTGGGCCTACACTGCAAGTCCAGGGAGAGAGGTGGACCCCTGGGTAGCTTGCTGGGGTCAGAGACCCCTAGTTGGAGGGCCAGGGGGCACCCTGGGGGCTTTAATGGAAGTCCAGGGAGAGAGGAGGACCCCTGGGTAGCTTGCTCGGGTCAGGATCCCTTAGGTGGAGGGCAAGGGGGCACCCTGGGGCCTACACTGCATGTCCAGGGAGAGAGGTGGACCCCTGGGTAGCTTGCTGGGGTCAGGGGCCCTTAGGTGGAGGGCCAGGGGGCACCCTGGGGCCTTTAATGGAAGTCCAGGGAGGGAAGTGGACCCTGGGTAGCCTGCTGGGGTCAGATTCCCTTAGGTGGAAGGCCAGGGTGCACCCTGGGGCCTATACTGCAAGTCCAGGGAGAGAGGTGGACCCCTGGGTAGCTTGCTGGGGTCAGGGGCCCTTAGGTGGAGGGCCAGGGGCACCCTGGGGCCTATACTGCATGTCCAGGAAGAGATGTGGACCCCTGGATAGCTTGCTGGAGTCAAAGGCCCCTAAGTGGAGTGCCAGGGGCACCCTGCGGCCTATACTGCAAGTCCAGGGAGAGAGGTGGACCCCTGGGTAGCTTGCTTGGGTCAGGGGCACTTAGGTGGAGGGCCAGGGGGCACCCTGGGGCCTAAACTGCAAGTCCAGGTAGAGAGGTGGACCCCTGGGTAGCTTGCTGGGGTCAGAGGCCCCTAGGTGGAGGGCCAGGAGGCACAATGGGGCCTATACTGCTAGTCCAGGGAGAGAGGTGGACCCCTGGGTAGCTTGCTGGGGTCAGGGGCCCTTAGGTGGAGGGCAAGGGGGCACCCTGGGGCCTACACTGCAAGTCTAGGGAGAGAGGTGGACCCCTGGGTAGCTTGCTGGGGTCAGAGGCCCCCAGGTGGAGGGCCAGGGGGCACCCTTGGGCCTACACTGCAAGTCCAGGGAGAGAGGTGGACCCCTGGGTAGCTTGCTGGGGTCAGAGACCCCTAGTTGGAGGGCCAGGGGGCACCCTGGGGCCTTTAATGGAAGTCCAGGGAGGGAAGTGGACCCTGGGTAGCCTGCTGGGGTCATATTCCCTTAGGTGGAAGGCCAGGGCGCACCCTGGGGCCTAAACTGCAAGTCCAGGGAGAGAGGTGGACCCCTGGGTAGCTTGCTGGGGTCAGGGGCCCTTAGGTGGAGGGCCAGGTGCACCCTGGGGCCTATACTGCAAGTCCAGGAAGAGAGGTGGACCCCTGGGTAGCTTGCTGGGGTCAGAGGCCCCTAGGTGGAGGGCCAGGGGGCATCCTGGGGCCTACACTGCAAGTCCAGGGATAGACACGGAACCCTGGGTAGCTTGCTGGGGTCAGGGGCACCTAGATGGAGGGCCAGGGGTAACCCTGGGGCCTATACTGCAAGTCCATGGAGAGAGGTGGACCCCTGGTTAGTTTGCTGGGCTCATGGGCCCTTAGGTAGAGGGCAAGGGGGCACCCTGGGGCCTACACTGCAAGTCCAGGGAGAGAGGTTGACCCCTGGGTAGCTTGCTGGGGTCAGAGGCCCCTAGGTGGAGGGCCAGGAGGCACAATGGGGCCTATACTGCTGGTCCAGGGAAAGAGGTGGACCCCTGGGTAGCTTGCTGGGTTCAGGATCCCTTAGGTGGAGGGCAAGGGGGCACCCTGGGGCCTACACTGCATGTCCAGGGAGAGAGGTGGACCCCTGGGTAGCTTGCTGGGGTCAGAGGCCCTTAGGTGGAGGGCAAGGGGGCACCCTGGGGCCTACACTGCAAGTCCAGGGAGAGAGGTGGTCGCCTGGGTAGCTTGCTGGGGTCAGAGGCCCTTAGGTGGAGGGCAAGGGGGCACCCTGGGGCCTACACTGCAAGTCCAGGGAGAGAGGTGGACCCCTGGGTAGCTTGCTAGGGTCAGGGGCCCTTAGGTGGAGGGCCAGAGGGCACCCTGGGGCCTATACTGCAAGTCCAGGAAGAGATGTGGACCCCTGGGTAGCTTGCTGGGGTCATAGGCCCCTAAGTGGAGTGCCAGGGGCACCCTGGGGCCTATACTGCAAGTCCAGGGAGAGAGGTGGACCCCTGGGTAGCTTGCTGGGGTCAGGGGCCCTTAGGTGGAGGGCCAGGTGGCACCCTGGTGCCTATAATGCAAGTCCAGGAAGAGAGGTGGACCCCTGGGTAGCTTGCTGGGGTCAGAGGCCCCTAGGTGGAGGGCCAGGGGGCATCCTGGGGCCTACACTGCAAGTCCAGGGATAGACACGGACCCCTGGGTAGCTTGCTGGGGTCAGGGGCACCTAGATGGAGGGCCAGGGGTAACCCTGGGGCCTATACTGCAAGTCCAGGGAGAGAGGTGGACCCCTGGTTAGTTTGCTGGGCTCATGGGCCCTTACGTGGAGGGCCAGGGGCACCCTGGGGCCTATACTGCAAGTCCAGGGAGAGAGCTGATTCTCTGGGTAGCTTGCTTTGGTCAAAAGCCCCTAGGTGGGGTGCAAGGGGGCACAATGGGGCCTATACTGCAAGTCCAGGGAGAGAGGTGGACCCCTGGGTAGCTTGCTGGGGTAAGGGGCCCCTAGGAGGAGGGCCAAGGGGCACCCTGGGGACTATACTGCAAGACCAGGGAGAGAGGTGGACCCCTTGGTAGCTTGCTGGGGTCAGGGGCCCTTAGGTGGAGGGCCAGGTGCACCCTGGGGCCTATACTGCAAGTCCAGGAAGAGATGTGGACCCCTGGGTAGCTTGCTGGGGTCATAGGCCCCTAAGTGGAGTGCCAGGGGCACCCTGGGGCCTATACTGCAAGTCCAGGGAGAGAGGTGGACCCCTGGGTAGCTTGCTGGGGTCAGGATCCCTTAGGTGGAGGGCAAGGGGGCACCCTGGGGCCTACACTGCATGTCCAGGGAGAGAGGTGGACCCCTAGGTAGCTTGCTCGGGTCAGGGGCCCTTAGGTGGAGGGCCAGGTGGCACCCTGGGGCCTATACTGCAAGTCCAGGAAAAGATGTGGACCCCTGGGTAGCTTGCTGGGGTCAGGGGCCCTTAGGTGGAGGGCAAGGGGGCACCCTGGGGCCTACACTGCAAGTCCAGGGAGAGAGGTGGACCCCTGGGTAAATTGCTGGGGTCAGAGGCCCCCAGGTGGAGTGCCAAGGGGCACCCTTAGGCCTACACTGCAAGTCCAGGGAGAGAGGTGGACCCCTGGGTAGCTTGCCGGGGTCAGAGACCCCTAGTTGGAGGGCAAGGGGGCACCCTGGGGCCTTTAATGGAAGTCCAGGGAGGGAAGTGGACCCCTGGGTAGCTGGCTAGGGTCAGATTCCCCTAGGTGGAAGGCCATGGCGCACGCTGGGGCCTATACTGCAAGTCCAGGGAGAGAGGTGGACCCCTGGGTAGCTTGCTAGGGTCAGGGGCCCTTAGGTGGAGGGCCAGAGGGCACCCTTGGGCCTATATTGCAAGTCCAGGAAGAGATGTAGACTCCTGGGTAGCTTGCTGGGGTCATAAGCCCCTAAGTGGAGTGCCAGGGGCACCCTAGGGCCTATACTGCAAGTCCAGGGAGAGAGGTGGACCCCTGGGTAGCTTGCTGGGGTCAGGGGCCCTTAGGTGGAGGGCCAGGTGGCACCCTGGTGCCTATAATGCAAGTCCAGGAAGAGACGTGGACCCCTGGGTAGCTTGCTGGGGATCAGAGGCCCCTAGGTGGAGGGCCAGGGGGCATCCTGGGGCCTACACTGCAAGTCCAGGAATAGACACGGACCCCTGGGTAGCTTGCTGGGGTCAGGGGCACCTAGATGGAGGGCCAGGGGTGACCCTGGGGCCTATACTGCAAGTCCAGGGAGAGAGGTGGACCCCTGGTTAGTTTGCTGGGCTCATGGGCCCTTACGTGGAGGGCCAGGGGCACCCTGGGGCCTATACTGCTAGTCCAGGGAGAGAGGTGGACCCCTGGGTAGCTTGCTGGGGTCAGGGGCCCTTAGGTGGAGGGCAAGGGGGCACCCTGGGGCCTACACTGCAAGTCCAGGGAGAGAGGTTGACCCCTGAGTAGCTTGCTGAGGTCAGAGGCCCCTAGGTGGAGGGCCAGGAGGCACAATGGGGCCTATACTGCTGGTCCAGGGAGAGAGGTGGACCCCTGGGTAGCTTGCTGGGTTCAGAAGCCCCTAGATGGAGGGCCAGGGGGCACCCTGGGGCCTATACTGCAAGATCAGGGAGAGAGGTGGACCCTTGGGTAGCTTGCTGGGGTCAGAGACCCCTAGGTGGAGGGCAAGGGGGCACCCTGGGGCCTCCACTGCAAGTCCAGGGAGAGAGGTGGACCCCTGGGTAAATTGCTGGGGTCAGAGGCCCCCAGGTGGAGTGCCAAGGGGCACCCTTGGGCCTACACTGCAAGTCCAGGGAGAGAGGTGGACCCCTGGGTAGCTTGCTGGGGTCAGAGACCCCTAGTTGGAGGGCCAGGGGGCACCCTGGGGCCTTTAATGGAAGTCCAGGGAGGGAAGTTTACCCTGGGTAGCCTGCTGGGGTCAGATTCCCTTAGGTGGAAGGCCAGGGCGCACCCTGGGGCCTATACTGCAAGTCCAGGGAGAGAGGTGGACCCCTGGGTAGCTTGCTGGGGTCAGGGGCCCTTAGGAGGAGGGCCAGGTGCACCCTGGGGCCTATACTGCAAGTCCAGGGAGAGAGGTGGACCCCTTGGTAGCTTGCTAGGGTCAGGATCCCTTAGGTGGAGGGCAAGGGGGCACCCTGGGGCCTACACTGCATGTCCAGGGAGAGAGGTGGACCCCTGGGTAGCTTGCTGGGGTCAGGGGCCCTTAGGTGGAGGGCCAGGTGGCACCCTGGGGCCTATACTGCAAGTCCAGGAAGAGATGTAGACCCCTGGGTAGCTTGCTGGGGTCAGGGGCCCTTAGGTGGAGGGCAAGGGGGCACCCTGGGGCCTACACTGCAAGTCCAGTGAGAGAGGTGGACCCCTTGGTAAATTGCTGGGGTCAGAGGCCCCCAGGTGGAGTGCCAAGGGGCACCTTTGGGCCTACACTGCAAGTCCAGGGAGAGAGGTAGACCCCTGGGTAGCTTGCCGGGGTCAGAGACCCCTAGTTGGAGGGCAAGGGGGCACCCTGGGGCCTATACTGCAAGTCCAGGGAGAGAGGTGGACCCCTGGGTAGCTTGCTAGGGTCAGGGGCCATTAGGTGGAGGGCCAGAGGGCACCCTGGGGCCTATACTGCAAGTCCAGGAAGAGATGTGGACCCCTGGGTAGCTTGCTGGGGTCATAGGCCCCTAAGTGGAGTGCCAGGGGCACCCTGGGGCCTATACTGCAAGTCCAGGGAGAGAGGTGGACCCCTGGGTAGCTTGCTGGGGTCAGGGGCCCTTAGGTGGAGGGCCAGGTGGCACCCTGGTGCCTATAATGCAAGTCCAGGAAGAGAGGTGGACGCCTGGGTAGCTTGCTGGGGTCAGAGGCCCCTAGGTGGAGGGCCAGGGGGCATCCTGGGGCCTACACTGCAAGTCCAGGGATAGACACGGACCCCTGGGTAGCTTGCTGGGGTCAGGGGCACCTAGATGGAGGGCCAGGGGTAACCCTGGGGCCTATACTGCAAGTCCAGGGAGAGAGGTGGACCCCTGGTTAGTTTGCTGGGCTCATGGGCCCTTACGTGGAGGGCCAGGGGCACCCTGGGGCCTATACTGCAAGTCCAGGGAGAGAGCTGATTCTCTGGGTAGCTTGCTTTGGTCAAAAGCCAATAGGTGGGGTGCAAGGGGGCACAATGGGGCCTATACTGCAAGTCCAGGGAGAGAGGTGGACCCCTGGGTAGCTTGCTGGGGTCAGAGGCCCCCAGGTGGAGGGCCAGGGGGCACCCTTGGGCCTACACTGCAAGTCCAGGGAGAGAGGTGGACCCCTGGGTAGCTTGCTGGGGTCAGAGACCCCTAGTTGGAGGGCCAGGGGCACCCTGGGGCCTTTAATGGAAGTCCAGGGAGGGAAGTGGACCCTGGGTAGCCTGCTGGGGTCAGATTCCCTTAGGTGGAAGGCCACGGCGCACCCTGGGGCCTATACTGCAAGTCCAGGGAGAGAGGTGGACCCCTGGGTATCTTGCTGGGGTCAGGGGCGCTTAGGTGGAGGGCCAGATGCACCCTGGGGCCTACACTGCAAGTCAAGGGAGAGAGGTGGACCCCTGGGTAGCTTACTGGGGTCGGAGGCCCTTAGGTGGAGGGCCAGGGGGCACCCTGGGGCCTACACTGCAAGTCCAGGGAGAGAGGTGGACCCCTGGGTAGCTTGCTGGGGTCAGAGGCCCCTAGGTGGAGGGCCAGGAGGCACAATGGGGCCTATACTGCTGGTCCAGGGAGAGAGGTGGACCCCTGGGTAGCTTGCTGGGGTCAGGGGCCCTTAGGTGGAGGGCCAGGGGGCACCCTGGGGCCTACACTGCAAGTCCAGGGAGAGAGGTGGACCCCTGGGTAGCTAGCTGGCGTCAGAGGTCAGCAGGTGGAGGGCCAAGGGGGCACCCTTGGGCCTACACTGCAAGTCCAGGGAGAGAGGTGGACCCCTGGGTAGCTTGCTGGGGTCAGAGACCCCTAGTTGGAGGGCAAGGGGGCACCCTGGGGCCTTTAATGGAAGTCCAGGGAGGGAAGTGGACCCTGGGTAGCCTGCTGGGGTCAGATTCCCTTAGGTGGAGGGCCAGGGTGCACCCAGGGGCCTATACTGCAAGTCCAGGGAGAGAGGTGGACCCCTGGGTAGCTTGCTGGGGTCAGGGGCCCTTAGGTGGAGGGCCAGGGGCACACTGGGGCCTATACTGCATGTCCAGGAAGAGATGTGGACCCCTGGGTAGCTTGCTGGGGTCATAGGCCCCTAAGTGGAGTGCAAGGGGCACCCTGGGGCCTATACTGCAAGTCCAGGGAGAGAGGTGGACCCCTGGGTAGCTTGCTGGGGTCAGGGGCACTTAGGTGGAGGGCCAGGGGGCACCCTGGGGCCTACACTGCAAAACCAGGTAGAGAGGTGGACCCCTGGGTAGCTTGCTGGGGTCAGAGGCCCCTAGGTGAAGGGCCAGGAGGCACAATGGGGCCTATACTGCTAGTCCAGGGAGAGAGGTGGACCCCTGGGTAGCTTGCTGGGGTCAGGGGCCCTTAGGTGGAGGGCAAGGGGGCACCCTGGGGCCTACACTGCAAGTCCAGGGAGAGAGGTGGACCCCTGGGTAGCTTGCTGGGGTCAGAGGCCCCCAGGTGGAGGGCCAGGGGGCACCCTTGGGCCTACACTGCAAGTCCAGGGAGAGAGGTGGACCCCTGGGTAGCTTGCTGGGGTCAGAGACCCCTAGTTGGAGGGCCAGGGGGCACCCTGGGTTCTATAATGGAAGTCCAGGGAGGGAAGTGGACCCTGGGTAGCCTGCTGGGGTCAGATTCCCTTAGGTGGAAGGCCAGGGCGCACCCTGGGGCCTATACTGCAAGTCCATGGAGAGAGGTGGACCCCTGGGTAGCTTGCTGGGGTCAGGGGCCCTTAGGTGGAGGGCCAGGTGCACCCTGGGGCCTATACTGCAAGTCCAGGAAGAGATGTGGACCCCTGGGTAGCTTGCTGGGGTCAGAGGCCCCCAGGTGGAGGGCCAGGGGGCACCCTTGGGCCTACACTGCAAGTCCAGGGAGAGAGGTGGACCCCTGGGTAGCTTGCTGGGGTCAGAGACCCCTAGTTGGAGGGCCAGGGGGCACCCTGGGGCCTTTAATGGAAGTCCAGGGAGGGAAAATTACCCTGGGTAGCCTGCTGGGGTCAGATTCCCTTAGGTGGAAGGCCAGGGCGCACCCTGGGGCCTATACTGCAAGTCCAGGGAGAGAGGTGGACCCCTGGGTAGCTTGCTGGGGTCAGGGGCCCTTAGGTGGAGGGCCAGGTGCACCCTGGGGCCTATACTGCAAGTCCAGGGAGAGAGGTGGACCCCTTGGTAGCTTGCTAGGGTCAGGATCCCTTAGGTGGAGGGCAAGGGGGCACCCTGGGGCCTACACTGCATGTCCAGGGAGAGAGGTGGACCCCTGGGTAGCTTGCTGGGGTCAGGGGCCCTTAGGTGGAGGGCCAGGTGGCACCCTGGGGCCTATACTGCAAGTCCAGGAAGAGATGTAGACCCCTGGGTAGCTTGCTGGGGTCAGGGGCCCTTAGGTGGAGGGCAAGGGGGCACCCTGGGGCCTACACTGCAAGTCCAGTGAGAGAGGTGGACCCCTTGGTAAATTGCTGGGGTCAGAGGCCCCCAGGTGGAGGGCCAGGAGGCACAATGGGGCCTATACTGCTGGTCCAGGGAGAGAGGTGGACCCCTGGGTAGCTTGCTGGGGTCAGGGGCCCTTAGGTGGAGGGCCAGGGGGCACCCTGGGGCCTACACTGCAAGTCCAGGGAGAGAGGTGGACCCCTGGGTAGCTAGCTGGCGTCAGAGGTCAGCAGGTGGAGGGCCAGGGGGCACCCTTGGGCCTACACTGCAAGTCCAGGGAGAGAGGTGGACCCCTGGGTAGCTTGCTGGGGTCAGAGACCCCTAGTTGGAGGGCAAGGGGGCACCCTGGGGCCTTTAATGGAAGTCCAGGGAGGGAAGTGGACCCTGGGTAGCCTGCTGGGGTCAGATTCCCTTAGGTGGAGGGCCAGGGTGCACCCAGGGGCCTATACTGCAAGTCCAGGGAGAGAGGTGGACCCCTGGGTAGCTTGCTGGGGTCAGGGGCCCTTAGGTGGAGGGCCAGGGGCACACTGGGGCCTATACTGCATGTCCAGGAAGAGATGTGGACCCCTGGGTAGCTTGCTGGGGTCATAGGCCCCTAAGTGGAGTGCAAGGGGCACCCTGGGGCCTATACTGCAAGTCCAGGGAGAGAGGTGGACCCCTGGGTAGCTTGCTGGGGTCAGGGGCACTTAGGTGGAGGGCCAGGGGGCACCCTGGGGCCTACACTGCAAAACCAGGTAGAGAGGTGGACCCCTGGGTAGCTTGCTGGGGTCAGAGGCCCCTAGGTGGAGGGCCAGGAGGCACAATGGGGCCTATACTGCTAGTCCAGGGAGAGAGGTGGACCCCTGGGTAGCTTGCTGGGGTCAGGGGCCCTTAGGTGGAGGGCAAGGGGGCACCCTGGGGCCTACACTGCAAGTCCAGGGAGAGAGGTGGACCCCTGGGTAGCTTGCTGGGGTCAGAGGCCCCCAGGTGGAGGGCCAGGGGGCACCCTTGGGCCTACACTGCAAGTCCAGGGAGAGAGGTGGACCCCTGGGTAGCTTGCTGGGGTCAGAGACCCCTAGTTGGAGGGCCAGGGGGCACCCTGGGGCCTATAATGGAAGTCCAGGGAGGGAAGTGGACCCTGGGTAGCCTGCTGGGGTCAGATTCCCTTAGGTGGAAGGCCAGGGCGCACCCTGGGGCCTATACTGCAAGTCCAGGGAGAGAGGTGGACCCCTGGGTAGCTTGCTGGGGTCAGGGGCCCTTAGGTGGAGGGCCAGGTGCACCCTGGGGCCTATACTGCAAGTCCAGGAAGAGATGTGGACCCCTGGGTAGCTTGCTGGGGTCAGAGGCCCCCAGGTGGAGGGCCAGGGGGCACCCTTGGGCCTACACTGCAAGTCCAGGGAGAGAGGTGGACCCCTGGGTAGCTTGCTGGGGTCAGAGACCCCTAGTTGGAGGGCCAGGGGGCACCCTGGGGCCTTTAATGGAAGTCCAGGGAGGGAAAATTACCCTGGGTAGCCTGCTGGGGTCAGATTCCCTTAGGTGGAAGGCCAGGGCGCACCCTGGGGCCTATACTGCAAGTCCAGGGAGAGAGGTGGACCCCTGGGTAGCTTGCTGGGGTCAGGGGCCCTTAGGTGGAGGGCCAGGTGCACCCTGGGGCCTATACTGCAAGTCCAGGGAGAGAGGTGGACCCCTTGGTAGCTTGCTAGGGTCAGGATCCCTTAGGTGGAGGGCAAGGGGGCACCCTGGGGCCTACACTGCATGTCCAGGGAGAGAGGTGGACCCCTGGGTAGCTTGCTGGGGTCAGGGGCCCTTAGGTGGAGGGCCAGGTGGCACCCTGGGGCCTATACTGCAAGTCCAGGAAGAGATGTAGACCCCTGGGTAGCTTGCTGGGGTCAGGGGCCCTTAGGTGGAGGGCAAGGGGGCACCCTGGGGCCTACACTGCAAGTCCAGTGAGAGAGGTGGACCCCTTGGTAAATTGCTGGGGTCAGAGGCCCCCAGGTGGAGTGCCAAGGGGCACCTTTGGGCCTACACTGCAAGTCCAGGGAGAGAGGTGGACCCCTGGGTAGCTTGCCGGGGTCAGAGACCCCTAGTTGGAGGGCAAGGGGGCACCCTGGGGCCTATACTGCAAGTCCAGGGAGAGAGGTGGACCCCTGGGTAGCTTGCTAGGGTCAGGGGCCCTTAGGTGGAGGGCCAGAGGGCACCCTGGGGCCTATACTGCAAGTCCAGGAAGAGATGTGGACCCCTGGGTAGCTTGCTGGGGTCATAGGCCCCTAAGTGGAGTGCCAGGGGCACCCTGGGGCCTATACTGCAAGTCCAGGGACAGAGGTGGACCCCTGGGTAGCTTGCTGGGGTCAGGGGCCCTTAGGTGGAGGGCCAGGTGGCACCCTGGTGCCTATAATGCAAGTCCAGGAAGAGAGGTGGACCCCTGGGTAGCTTGCTGGGGTCAGAGGCCCCTAGGTGGAGGGCCAGGGGGCATCCTGGGGCCTACACTGCAAGTCCAGGGATAGACACGGACCCCTGGGTAGCTTGCTGGGGTCAGGGGCACCTAGATGGAGGGCCAGGGGTAACCCTGGGGCCTATACTGCAAGTCCAGGGAGAGAGGTGGACCCCTGGTTAGTTTGCTGGGCTCATGGGCCCTTACGTGGAGGGCCAGGGGCACCCTGGGGCCTATACTGCAAGTCCAGGGAGAGAGCTGATTCTCTGGGTAGCTTGCTTTGGTCAAAAGCCAATAGGTGGGGTGCAAGGGGGCACAATGGGGCCTATACTGCAAGTCCAGGGAGAGAGGTGGACCCCTGGGTAGCTTGCTGGGGTAAGGGGCCCCTAGGAGGAGGGCCAAGGGGCACCCTGGGGACTATACTGCAAGACCAGGGAGAGAGGTGGACCCCTTGGTAGCTTGCTGGGGTCAGGGGCCCTTAGGTGGAGGGCCAGGTGCACCCTGGGGCCTATACTGCAAGTCCAGGAAGAGATGTGGACCCCTGGGTAGCTTGCTGGGGTCATAGGCCCCTAAGTGGAGTGCCAGGGGCACCCTGGGGCCTATACTGCAAGTCCAGGGAGAGAGGTGGACCCCTGGGTAGCTTGCTGGGGTCAGGATCCCTTAGGTGGAGCGCAAGGGGGCACCCTGGGGCCTACACTGCATGTCCAGGGAGAGAGGTGGACCCCTAGGTAGCTTGCTCGGGTCAGGGGCCCTTAGGTGGAGGGCCAGGTGGCACCCTGGGGCCTATACTGCAAGTCCAGGAAGAGATGTGGACCCCTGGGTAGCTTGCTGGGGTCATAGGCCCCTAAGTGGAGTGCCAGAGGCACCCTGGGGCCTATACTGCAAGTCCAGGGAGAGAGGTGGACCCCTGGGTAGCTTGCTGGGGTCATAGGCCCCTAAGTGGAGTGCCAGGGGCACCCTGGGGCCTATACTGCAAGTCCAGGGAGAGAGGTGGACCCCTGGGTAGCTTGCTCGGGTCAGGATCCCTTAGGTGGAGGGCAAGGGGGCACCCTGGGGCCTACACTGCATGTCCAGGGAGAGAGGTGGACCCCTGGGTAGCTTGCTGGGGTCAGGGGCCCTTAGGTGGAGGGCCAGGGGGCACCCTGGGGCCTATACTGCAAGTCCAGGAAGAGATGTGGACCCCTGGGTAGCTTGCTGGGGTCAGGGGCCCTTAGGTGGAGGGCAAGGGGGCACCCTGGGGCCTACACTGCAAGTCCAGGGAGAGAGGTGGACCCCTGGGTAGCTTACTGGGGTCAGAGGCCCTTAGGTGGAGGGCCAGGGGGCACCCTGGGGCCTACACTTCAAGTCCAGGGAGAGAGGTGGACCCCTGGGTAGCTTGCTGGGGTCAGAGGCCCCTAGGTGGAGGGCCAGGAGGCACAATGGGGCCTATACTGCTGGTCCAGGGAGAGAGGTGGACCCCTGGGTAGCTTGCTGGGGTCAGGGGCCCTTAGGTGGAGGGCCAGGGGGCACCCTGGGGCCCACACTGCAAGTCCCAGGGAGAGAGGTGGACCCCTGGGTAGCTTGCTGGGGTCAAAGGCCCCCAGGTGGAGGGCCAGGGGGCACCCTTGGGCCTACACTGCAAGTCCAGGGAGAGAGGAGGACCCCTGGGTAGCTTGCTGGGGTCAGAGACCCCTAGTTGGAGGGCAAGGAGGCACCCTGGGGCCTTTAATGGAAGTCCAGGGAGGGAAGTGGACCCTGGGTAGCCTGCTGGGGTCAGATTCCCTTAGGTGGAAGGCCAGGGTGCACCCTGGGGCCTATACTGCAAGTCCAGGGAGAGAGGTGGACCCCTGGGTAGCTTGCTTGGGTCAGGGGCCCTTAGGTGGAGGGCCAGGGACACCCTGGGGCCTATACTGCATGTCCAGGAAGAGATGTGGTCCCCTGGGTAGCTTGCTGGGGTCATAGGCCCCTAAGTGGAGTGCCAGGGGCACCCTGGGGCCTATACTGCAAGTCCAGGGAGAGAGGTGGACACCTGGGTAGCTTGCGGGGGTCAGGGGCACTTAGGTGGAGGGCCAGGGGGCACCCTGGGGCCTACACTGCAAGTCCAGGTAGAGAGGTGGACCCCTGGGTAGCTTGCTGGGGTCAGAGGCCCCTAGGTGGAGGGCCAGGAGGCACAATGGGGCCTATACTGCTAGTCCAGGGAGAGAGGTGGACCCCTGGGTAGCTTGCTGGGGTCAGGGGCCCTTAGGTGGAGGGCAAGGGGGCACCCTGGGGCCTACACTGCAAGTCCAGGGAGAGAGGTGGACCCCTGGGTAGCTTGCTGGGGTCAGAGGCCCCCAGGTGGAGGGCCAGGGGACACCCTTGGGCCTACACTGCAAGTCCAGGGAGAGAGGTGGACCCCTGGGTAGCTTGCTGGGGTCAGAGACCCCTAGTTGGAGGGCCAGGGGGCACCCTGGGGCCTTTAATGGAAGTCCAGGGAGAGAGGTGGACCCTTGGGTAGCTTGCTCGGGTCAGGATCCCTTAGGTGGAGGGCAAGGGGGCACCCTGGGGCCTACACTGCATGTCCAGGGAGAGAGTTGGACCCCTGGGTAGCTTGCTGGGGTCAGGGGCCCTTAGGTGGAGGGCCAGGGGGCACCCTGGGGCCTATACTGCAAGTCCAGGAAGAGATGTGGACCCCTGGGTAGCTTGCTGGGGTCAGGGGCCCTTAGGTGGAGGGCAAGGGGGCACCCTGGGGCCTACACTGCAAGTCCAGGGAGAGAGGTGGACCCCTGGGTAGCTTACTGGGGTCAGAGGCCCTTAGGTGGAGGGCCAGGGGGCACCCTGGGGCCTACACTGCAAGTCCAGGGAGAGAGGTGGACCCCTGGGTAGCTTGCTGGGGTCAGAGGCCCCTAGGTGGAGGGCCAGGAGGCACATTGGGGCCTATACTGCTGGTCCAGGGAGAGAGGTGGACCCCTGGGTAGCTTGCTGGGGTCAGGGGCCCTTAGGTGGAGGGCCAGGGGGCACCCTGGGGCCTACACTGCAAGTCCAGGGAGAGAGGTGGACCCCTGGTTAGCTTGCTGGGGTCAGAGGCCCCTAGGTGGAGGGCCAGGGGTCACCCTTGGGCCTACACTGCAAGTCCAGGGAGAGAGGTGGACCCCTGGGTAGCTTGCTGGGGTCAGAGACCCCTAGTTGGAGGGCAAGGAGGCACCCTGGGGCCTTTAATGGAAGTCCAGGGAGGGAAGTGGACCCTGGGTAGCCTGCTTGGGTTAGATTCCCTTAGGTGGAAGGCCAGGGTGCACCCTGGGGCCTATACTGCAAGTCCAGGGAGAGAGGTGGACCCCTGGGTAGCTTGCTGGGGTCAGGGGCCCTTAGGTGGAGGGCCAGGGGCACCCTGGGGCCTATACTGCATGTCCAGGAAGAGATGTGGACCCCTGGGTAGCTTGCTGGGGTCATAGGCCCCTAAGTGGAGTGCCAGGGGCACCCTGGGGCCTATACTGCAAGTCCAGGGAGAGAGGTGGACCCCTGGGTAGCTTACTGGGGTCAGAGGCCCTTAGGTGGAGGGCCAGGGGGCACCCTGGGGCCTACACTGCAAGTCCAGGGAGAGAGGTGGACCCCTGGGTAGCTTGCTGGGGTCAGAGGCCCCTAGGTGGAGGGCCAGGAGGCACAATGGGGCCTATACTGCTGGTCCAGGGAGAGAGGTGGACCCCTGGGTAGCTTGCTGGGGTCAGGTGCCCTTAGGTGGAGGGCCAGGGGGCACCCTGGGGCCTACACTGCAAGTCCAGGGAGAGAGGTGGACCCCTGGGTAGCTTGCTGGGGTCAGAGGCCCCCAGGTGGAGGGCCAGGGGGCACCCTTGGGCCTACACTGCAAGTCCAGGGAGAGAGGTGGACCCCTGGGTAGCTTGCTGGGGTCAGAGACCCCTAGTTGGAGGGCAAGGAGGCACCCTGGGGCCTTTAATGGAAGTCCAGGAGGGAAGTGGACCCTGGGTAGCCTGCTGGGGTCAGATTCCCTTAGGTGGAAGGCCAGGGTGAACCCTGGGGCCTACACTGCAAGTCCAGGGAGAGAGGTGGACCCCTGGGTAGCTTGCTGGGGTCAGGGGCCCTTAGGTGGAGGGCCAGGGGCACCCTGGGGCCTATACTGCATATCCAGGAAGAGATGTGGACCCCTGGGTTGCTTGCTGGGGTCATAGGCCCCTAAGTGGAGTGCCAGGGGCACCCTGGGGCCTATACTGCAAGTCCAGGGAGAGAGGTGGACCCCTGGGTAGCTTGCTGGGGTCAGGGGCACTTAGGTGGAGGGCCAGGGGGCACCCTGGGGCCTACACTGCAAGTCCAGGTAGAGAGGTGGACCCCTGGGTAGCTTGCTGGGGTCAGAGGCCCCTAGGTGGAGGGCCAGGAGGCACAATGGGGCCTATACTGCTAGTCCAGGGAGAGAGGTGGACCCCTGGGTAGCTTGCTGGGGTCAGGGGCCCTTAGGTGGAGGGCAAGGGGGCACCCTGGGGCCTACACTGCAAGTCCAGGGAGAGAGGTGGACCCCTGGGTAGCTTGTTGGGGTCAGAGGCCCCCAGGTGGAGGGCCAGGGGGCACCCTTGGGCCTACACTGCAAGTCCAGGGAGAGAGGTGGACCCCTGGGTAGCTTGCTGGGGTCAGAGACCCCTAGTTGGAGGGCCAGGGGGCACCCTTGGGCCTTTAATGGAAGTCCAGGGAGGGAAGTGGACCCTGGGTAGCCTGCTGGGGTCAGATTCCCTTAGGTGGAAGGCCAGGTGCACCCTAGGGCCTATACTGCAAGTCCAGGAAGAGAGGTGGACCCCTGGGTAGCTTGCTGGGGTCAGAGGCCCCTAGGTGGAGGGCCAGGGGGCATCCTGGGGCCTAGACTGCAAGTCCAGGGATAGACACGGAACCCTGGGTAGCTTGCTGGGGTCAGGGGCACCTAGATGGAGGGCCAGGGGTAACCCTGGGGCCTATACTGCAAGTCCATGGAGAGAGGTGGACCCCTGGTTAGTTTGCTGGGCTCATGGGCCCTTAGGTGGAGGGCCAGGGGCACCCTGGGGCCTATATTGCAAGTCCAGGGAGAGAGCTGGTCCTCTTGGTAGCTTGCTTGGGTCAGAAGCCCCTTGGTGGGGTGCAAGGGGGCACGCTGGGGCCTATACTGCAAGTCCAGAGAGAGAGGTGGACCCCTGGGTAGCTTGCTGGGGTAAGGGGCCCCTAGGAAGAGGGCCAGGGGGCACCCTGGGGCCTATACTGCAAGACCAGGGAGAGAGGTGGACCCCTGGGTAGCTTGCTGGGGTCAGGGGCCCTTAGGTGGAGGGCAAGGGGGCACCCTGGGGCCTACACTGCAAGTCCAGGGAGAGAGGTTGACCCCTGGGTAGCTTGCTGGGGTCAGAGGCCCCTAGGTGGGGGGCCAGGAGGCACAATGGGGCCTATACTGCTGGTCCAGGGAGAGAGGTGGACCCCTGGGTAGCTTGCTGGGTTCAGAAGCCCCTAGATGGAGGGCCAGGGGGCACCCTGGGGCCTATACTGCAAGATCAGGGAGAGAGGTGGACCCCTGGGTAGCTTGCTGGGGTCAGAGACCCCTAGGTGGAGGGCAAGGGGGCACCCTGGGGCCTCCACTGCAAGTCCAGGGAGAGAGGTGGACCCCTGGGTAAATTGCTGGGGTCAGAGGCCCCCAGGTGGAGTGCCAAGGGGCACCCTTGGGCCTACACTGCAAGTCCAGGGAGAGAGGTGGAAACCTGGGTAGCTTGCCGGGGTCAGAGACCCCTAGTTAGAGGGCAAGGGGGCACCCTGGGGCCTTTAATGGAAGTCCAGGGAGGGAAGTGGACCCCTGGGTAGCTGGCTAGGGTCAGATTCCCCTATTTGGAAGGCCAGGGCGCACCCTGGGGCCTATACTGCGAGTCCAGGGAGAGAGGTGGACCCCTGGGTAGCTTGCTAGGGTCAGGGGCCCTTAGGTGGAGGGCCAGAGGGCACCCTGGGGCCTATACTGCAAGTCCAGGAAAAGATGTGGACCCCTGGGTAGCTTGCTGGTTTCATAGGCCCCTAAGTGGAGTGCCAGGGGCACCTTGGAGCCTATACTGCAAGTCCAGGGAGAGAGGTGGAGCCCTGGGTAGCTTGCTGGGGTCAGGGGCCCTTAGGTGGAGGGCCAGGTGGCACCCTGGTGCCTATAATGCAAGTCCAGGAAGAGAGGTGGACCCCTGGGTAGCTTGCTGGGGTCAGAGGCCCCTAGGTGGAGGGCCAGGGGGCATCCTGGGGCCTACATTGCAAGTCCAGGGATAGACACGGACCCCTGGGTAGCTTGCTGGGGTCAGGGGCACCTAGATGGAGGGCCAGGGGTAACCCTGGGGCCTATACTGCAAGTCCAGGGAGAGAGGTGGACCTCTTGTTAGTTTGCTGGGCTCATGGGCCCTTACGTGGAGGGCCAGGGGCACCCTGGGGCCTATACTGCAAGTCCAGGGAGAGAGCTGATTCTCTGGGTAGCTTGCTGGGGTCAAAAGCCCCTAGGTGGGGTGCAAGGGGGCACCCTGTGGCCTATACTGCAAGTCCAGGGAGAGAGGTGGACCCCTGGGTAGCTTGCTGGGGTAAGGGGCCCCTAGGAGGAGGGCCAGGGGGCACCCTGGGGCCTAAACTGCAAGACCAGGGAGAGAGGTGGACCCCTTGGTAGCTTGCTGGGGTCAGGGGCCCTTAGGTGGAGGGCCAGGTGCACCCTGGGGCCTTTAATGGAAGTCCAGGGAGGGAAGTGGACCCTGGGTAGCTTGCTGGGGTCATATTCCCCTAGGTGGAAGGCCAGGGTGCACCCTGGGGCCTATACTGCAAGTCCAGGGAGAGAGGTGGACCCCTGGGTAGCTTGCTGGTGTCAGGGGCACCTAGATGGAGGGCCAGGGGTAACCCTGGGGCCTATACTGCAAGTCCAGGGAGAGAGGTGGACCCCTGGTTAGTTTGCTGGACTCATGGGCCCTTAGGTGGAGGGCTAGGGGCACCCTGGGGCCTATACTGCAAGTCCAGGGAGAGAGCTGGTCCTCTGGGTAGCTTGCTTGGGTGGGGGGCCCTTAGGTGGAGGGCAAGGGGGCACCCTGGGGCCTACACTGCAAGTCCAGGGAGAGAGGTGGACCCCTGGGTAGCTTGCTGGGGTCAGGATCCCTTAGGTGGAGGGCAAGGGGGCACCCTGGGGCCTACACTGCATGTCCAGGGAGAGAGGTGGACCCCTGGGTAGCTTACTGGGGTCAGAGGCCCTTAGGTGGAGGGCAAGGGGGCACCCTGGGGCCTACACTGCAAGTCCAGGGAGAGAGGTGGTCGCCTGGGTAGCTTGCTGGGGTCAGAGGCCCTTAGGTGGAGGGCAAGGGGGCACCCTGGGGCCTACACTGCAAGTCCAGGGAGAGAGGTGGACCCCTGGGTAGCTTGCTGGGGTCAGAGGCCCCTAGGTGGAGGGCCAGGGGGCACCCTGGGGCCTATACTGCAAGATCAGGGAGAGAGGTGGACCCCTTGGTAGCTTGCTGGGGTCAAAGACCCCTAGTTGGAGGGCAAGGGGGCACTCTGGGGCCTCCACTGCAAGTCCAGGGAGAGAGGTGGACCCCTGGGTAGCTTGCTGGGGTCAGAGGCCCCCAGGTGGAAGGCCAGGGGGCACCCTTTGGCCTACACTGCAAGTCCAGGGAGAGAGGTGGACCCCTGGGTAATTTGCTGGGGTCAGAGACCCCTAGTTGGAGGGCAAGGGGGCACCCTGGGGCCTTTAATGGAAGTCCAAGGAGGGAAGTGGACCCTGGGTAGCCTGCTGGGGTCAGATTCCCTTAAGTGGAAGGCCAGGAAGCACCCTGGGGCCTATACTGCAAGTCCAGGGAGAGAGGTGGACCCCTGGGTAGCTTGCTGGGGTCATGGGCCCTTAGTTGGAGGGCCAGGGGCACCCTGGGGCCTATACTGCATGTCCAGGAAGAGATGTATACCCCTGGGTAGCTTGCTGGGGTCATAGGCCCCTAAGTGGAGTGCAAGGGGCACCCTGGGGCCTATACTGCAAGTCCAGGGAGAGAGGTGGACCCCTGGGTAGCTTGCTGGGGTCAGGGGCCCTTAGGTGGAGGGCCAGGGGGCACCCTGGGGCCTACACTGCAAGTCCAGGGAGAGAGGTGGACCCCTGGGTAGCTTGCTGGGGTCAGAGGCCCCTAGGTGGAGGGCCAGGTGGCACAATGGGGCCTATACTGCTGGTCCAGGGAGAGAGGTGGACCCCTGGGTAGCTTGCTGGGGTCAGGGGCCCTTAGGTGGAGGGCCAGGGGCACCCTGGGGCCTACACTGCAAGTCCAGGGAGAGAGGTGGACCCCTGGGTAGCTTGCTGGGGTCAGAGGCCCCCAGGTGGAGGGCCAGGGGGCACCCTTGGGCCTACACTGCAAGTCCAGGGAGAGAGGTGGACCCCTGGGTAGCTTGCTGGGGTCAGAGACCCCTAGTTGGAGGGCCAGGGGCACCCTGGGGCCTTTTATGGAAGTCCAGGGAGGGAAGTGGACCCTGGGTAGCCTGCTGGGGTCAGATTCCCTTAGGTGGAAGGCCAGGGCGCACCCTGGGGCCTATACTGCAAGTCCAGGGAGAGAGGTGGACCCCTGGGTAGCTTGCTGGGGTCAGGGGCCCTTAGGTGGAGGGCCAGGTGCACCCTGGGGCCTATACTGCAAGTCCAGGAAGAGATGTGGACCCCTGGGTAGCTTGCTGGGGTCATAGGCCCCTAAGTGGAGTGCCAGGGGCACCCTGGGGCCTATACTGCAAGTCCAGGGAGAGAGGTGGACCCCTGGGTAGCTTGCTCGGGTCAGGATTCCTTAGGTGGAGGGCAAGGGGGCACCCTGGGGCCTACACTGCATGTGCAGGGAGAGAGGTGGACCCCTGAGTAGCTTGCTGGGGTCAGGGGCCCTTAGGTGGAGGGCCAGGGGGCACCCTGGGGCCTATACTGCAAGTCCAGGAAGAGATGTGGACCCCTGGGTAGCTTGCTGGGGTCAGGGGCCCTTAGGTGGAGGGCAAGGGGGCACCCTGGGGCCTACACTGCAAGTCCAGGGAGAGAGGTGGACCCCTAGGTAGCTTGCTGGGGTCAGGGGCCCTTAGGTGGAGGGCAAGGGGGCACCCTGGGGCCTACACTGCAAGTCCAGGGAGAGAGGTTGACCCCTGAGTAGCTTGCTGAGGTCAGAGGCCCCTAGGTGGAGGGCCAGGAGGCACAATGGGGCCTATACTGCTGGTCCAGGGAGAGAGGTGGACCCCTGGGTAGCTTAGCTGGGTTCAGAAGCCCCTAGATGGAGGGCCAGGGGGCACCCTGGGGCCTATACTGCAAGATCAGGGAGAGAGGTGGACCCTTGGGTAGCTTGCTGGGGTCAGAGACCCCTAGGTGGAGGGCAAGGGGGCACCCTGGGGCCTCCACTGCAAGTCCAGGGAGAGAGGTGGACCCCTGGGTAAATTGCTGGGGTCAGAGGCCCCCAGGTGGAGTGCCAAGGGGCACCCTTGGGCCTACACTGCAAGTCCAGGGAGAGAGGTGGACCCCTGGGTAGCTTGCCGGGGTCAGAGACCCCTAGTTGGAGGGCAAGGGGGCAACCTGGGGCCTTTAATGGAAGTCCAGGGAGGGAAGTGGACCCCTGGGTAGCTGGCTAGGGTCAGATTCCCCTAGGTGGAAGGCCAGGGCGCACCCTGGGGCCTATACTGCAAGTCCAGGGAGAGAGGTGGACCCCTGGGTAGCTTGCTGGGGTGAGAGGCCCCCAGGTGGAGGGCCAGGGGGCACCCTTGGGCCTACACTGCAAGTCCAGGGAGAGAGCTGGTCCTCTTGGTAGCTTGCTTGGGTCAGAAGCCCCTAGGTGGCGTGCAAGGGGGCACCCTGGGGCCTATACTGCAAGTCCAGGGAGAGAGGTGGACCCCTGGGTAGCTTGCTGGGGTAAGGGGCCCCTAGGAAGAGGGCCAGGGGGCACCCTGGGGCCTATACTGCAAGACCAGGGAGAGAGGTGGACCCCTGGGTAGCTTGCTGGGGTCAGGGGCCCTTAGGTGGAGGGCAAGGGGGCACCCTGGGGCCTACACTGCAAGTCCAGGGAGAGAGGTTGACCCCTGAGTAGCTTGCTGGGGTCAGAGGCCCCTAGGTGGAGGGCCAGGAGGCACAATGGGGCCTATACTGCTGGTCCAGGGAGAGAGGTGGACCCCTGGGTAGCTTGCTGGGTTCAGAAGCCCCTAGATGGAGGGCCAGGGGGCACCCTGGGGCCTATACTGCAAGATCAGGGAGAGAGGTGGACCCCTGGGTAGCTTGCTGGGGTCAGAGACCCCTAGGTGGAGGGCAAGGGGGCACCCTGGGGCCTCCACTGCAAGTCCAGGGAGAGAGGTGGACCCCTGGGTAAATTGCTGGGGTCAGAGGCCCCCAGGTGGAGTGCCAAGGGGCACCCTAGGGCCTACACTGCAAGTCCAGGGAGAGAGGTGGACCCCTGGGTAGCTTGCCGGGGTCAGAGACCCCTAGTTGCAGGGCAAGGGGGCACCCTGGGGCCTTTAATGGAAGTCCAGGGAGGGAAGTGGACCCCTGGGTAGCTGGCTAGGGTCAGATTCCCCTAGGTGGAAGGCCAGGGCGCACCCTGGGGCCTATACTGCAAGTCCAGGGAGAGAGGTGGACCCCTGGGTAGCTTGCTAGGGTCAGGGGCCCTTAGGTGGAGGGCCAGAGGGCACCCTGGGGCCTATACTGCAAGTCCAGGGAGAGAGCTGATTCTCTGGGTAGCTTGCTGGGGTCAAAAGCCCCTAGGTGGGGTGCAAGGGGGCACCCTGGGGCCTTACTGCAAGTCCAGGGAGAGAGGTGGACCCCTGGGTAGCTTGCTGGGGTAAGGGGCCCCTAGGAGGAGGGCCAGGGGGCACCCTTGGGCCTATACTGCAAGACCAGGGAGAGAGGTGGACCCCTTGGTAGCTTGCTGGGGTCAGATTCCCCTAGGTGGAAGGCCAGTGTGCACCCTGGGGCCTATACTGCAAGTCCAGGGAGAGAGGTGGACCCCTGGGTAGCTTGCTGGTGTCAGGGGCACCTAGATGGAGGGCCAGGGGTAACCCTGGGGCCTATACTGCAAGTCCAGGGAGAGAGGTGGACCCCTGGTTAGTTTGCTGGACTCATGGGCCCTTAGGTGGAGGGCCAGGGGCACCCTGGGGCCTACACTGCAAGTCCAGGGAGAGAGCTCGTCCTCTGGGTAGCTTGCTGGGGTGGGGGGCCCTTAGGTGGAGGGCAAGGGGGCACCCTGGGGCCTACACTGCAAGTCCAGGGAGAGAGGTGGACACCTGGGTAGCTTGCTGGGGTCAGGATCCCTTAGGTGGAGGGCAAGGGGGCACCCTGGGGCCTACACTGCATGTCCAGGGAGAGAGGTGGACCCCTGGGTAGCATGCTGGGGTCAGAGGCCCTTAGGTGGAGGGCAAGGGGGCACCCTGGGGCCTACACTGCAAGTCCAGGGAGAGAGGTGGTCCCCTGGGTAGCTTGCTGGGGTCAGAGGCCCTTGTGTGGAGGGCAAGGGGGCACCCTGGGGCCTACACTGCAAGTCCAGGGAGAGAGGTGGACCCCTGGGTAGCTTGCTGGGGTCAGAGGCCCCTAGGTGGAAAGCCAGGGGGCACCCTGGGGCCTATACTGCAAGATCAGGGAGAGAGGTGGACCCCTGGGTAGCTTGCTGGGGTCAGGGGCCCTTAGGTGGAGGGCAAGGGGGCACCCTGGGGCCTACACTGCAAGTCCAGGGAGAGAGGTGGACCCCTGGGTAGCTTGCTGGTGTCAGGGGCACCTAGATGGAGGGCCAGGGGTAACCCTGGGGCCTATATTGCAAGTCCAGGGAGAGAGGTGGACCCCTGGTTAGTTTGCTGGATTCATGGGCCCTTAGGTGGAGGGCCAGGGGCACCCTGGGGCCTAAACTGCAAGTCCAGGGAGAGAGCTGGTCCTCTGGGTAGCTTGCTGGGGTGGGGGGCCCTTAGGTGGAGGGCAAGGGGGCACCCTGGGGCCTACACTGCAAGTCCAGGGAGAGAGGTGGACACCTGGGTAGCTTGCTGGGGTCAGGATCCCTTAGGTGGAGGGCAAGGGGGCACCCTGGGGCCTACACTGCATGTCCAGGGAGAGAGGTGGACCCCTGGGTAGCTTGCTGGGGTCAGAGGCCCTTAGGTGGAGGGCAAGGGGGCACCCTGGGGCCTACACTGCAAGTCCAGGGAGAGAGGTGGTCGCCTGGGTAGCTTGCTGGGGTCAGAGGCCCTTAGGTGGAGGGCAAGGGGGCACCCTGGAGCCTACACTGCAAGTCCAGGGAGAGAGGTGGACCCCTGGGTAGCTTGCCGGGGTCAGAGACCCCTAGTTGGAGGGCAAGGGGGCACCCTGGGGCCTACACTGCAAGTCCAGGGAGAGAGGTGGACACCTGGGTAGCTTGCTGGGGTCAGGATCCCTTAGGTGGAGGGCAAGGGGGCACCCTGGGGCCTACACTGCATGTCCAGGGAGAGAGGTGGACCCCTGGGTAGCATGCTGGGGTCAGAGGCCCTTAGGTGGAGGGCAAGGGGGCACCCTGGGGCCTACACTGCAAGTCCAGGGAGAGAGGTGGTCCCCTGGGTAGCTTGCTGGGGTCAGAGGCCCTTGTGTGGAGGGCAAGGGGGCACCCTGGGGCCTACACTGCAAGTCCAGGGAGAGAGGTGGACCCCTGGGTAGCTTGCTGGGGTCAGAGGCCCCTAGGTGGAAAGCCAGGGGGCACCCTGGGGCCTATACTGCAAGATCAGGGAGAGAGGTGGACCCCTGGGTAGCTTGCTGGGGTCAGGGGCCCTTAGGTGGAGGGCAAGGGGGCCACTGGGGCCTACACTGCAAGTCCAGGGAGAGAGGTGGACCCCTGGGTAGCTTGCTGGTGTCAGGGGCACCTAGATGGAGGGCCAGGGGTAACCCTGGGGCCTATATTGCAAGTCCAGGGAGAGAGGTGGACCCCTGGTTAGTTTGCTGGATTCATGGGCCCTTAGGTGGAGGGCCAGGGGCACCCTGGGGCCTAAACTGCAAGTCCAGGGAGAGAGCTGGTCCTCTGGGTAGCTTGCTGGGGTGGGGGGCCCTTAGGTGGAGGGCAAGGGGGCACCCTGGGGCCTACACTGCAAGTCCAGGGAGAGAGGTGGACACCTGGGTAGCTTGCTGGGGTCAGGATCCCTTAGGTGGAGGGCAAGGGGGCACCCTGGGGCCTACACTGCATGTCCAGGGAGAGAGGTGGACCCCTGGGTAGCTTGCTGGGGTCAGAGGCCCTTAGGTGGAGGGCAAGGGGGCACCCTGGGGCCTACACTGCAAGTCCAGGGAGAGAGGTGGTCGCCTGGGTAGCTTGCTGGGGTCAGAGGCCCTTAGGTGGAGGGCAAGGGGGCACCCTGGAGCCTACACTGCAAGTCCAGGGAGAGAGGTGGACCCCTGGGTAGCTTGCCGGGGTCAGAGACCCCTAGTTGGAGGGCAAGGGGGCACCCTGGGGCCTTTAATGGAAGTCCAGGGAGGGAAGTGGACCCCTGGGTAGCTGGCTAGGGTCAGATTCCCCTAGGTGGAAGGCCAGGGCGCACCCTGGGGCCTATACTGCAAGTCCAGGGAGAGAGGTGGACCCCTGGGTAGCTTGCTAGGGTCAGGGGCCCTTAGGTGGAGGGCCAGAGGGCACCCTGGGGCCTATACTGCAAGTCCAGGAAAAGATGTGGACCCCTGGGTAGCTTGCTGGGGTCATAGGCCCCTAAGTGGAGTGCTAGGGGCACCCTGGGGCCTATACTGCAAGTCCAGGGAGAGAGGTGGAGCCCTGGGTAGCTTGCTGGGGTCACGGGCCCTTAGGTGGAGGGCCAGGTGGCACCCTGGTGCCTATAATGCAAGTCCAGGAAGAGAGGTGGACCCCTGGGTAGCTAGCTGGGGTCAGAGGCCCCTAGGTGGAGGGCCAGGGGGCATCCTGGGGCCTACACTGCAAGTCCAGGGATAGACACGAACGCCTGGGTAGCTTGCTGGGGTCAGGGGCACCTAGATGGAGGGCCAGGGGTAACCCTGGGGCCTATACTGCAAGTCCAGGGAGAGAGGTGGACCCCTGGTTAGTTTGCTGGGCTCATGGGCCCTTACGTGGAGGGCCAGGGGCACCCTTGGGCCTATACTGCAAGTCCAGGGAGAAAGCTGATTCTCTGGGTAGCTTGCTGGGGTCAAAAGCCCCTAGGTGGGGTGCAAGGGGGCACCCTGGGGCCTATACTGCAAGTCCAGGGAGAGAGGTGGACCCCTGGGTAGCTTGCTGGGGTAAGGGGCCCCTAGGAGGAGGGCCAGGGGGCACCCTGGGGCCTATACTGCAAGACCAGGGAGAGAGGTGGAACCCTTGGTAGCTTGCTGGGGTCAGGGGCCCTTAGGTGGAGGGCCAGGTGCACCCTGGGGCCTTTAATGGAAGTCCAGGGAGGGAAGTGGACCCTGGGTAGCTTGCTGGGGTCATATTCCCCTAGGTGGAAGGCCAGTGTGCACCCTGGGGCCTATACTGCAAGTCCAGGGAGAGAGGTGGACCCCTGGGTAGCTTGCTGGTGTCAGGGGCACCTAAATGGAGTGCCAGGGGTAACCCTGGGGCCTATATTGCAAGTCCAGGGAGAGAGGTGGAACCCTGGTTAGTTTGCTGGACTCATGGGCCCTTAGGTGGAGGGCCAGGGGCACCCTGGGGCCTACACTGCAAGTCCAGGGAGAGAGCTGGTCCTCTGGGTAGCTTGCTGGGGTGGGGGGCCCTTAGGTGGAGGGCAAGGGGGCACCCTGGGGCCTACACTGCAAGTCCAGGGAGAGAGGTGGACACCTGGGTAGCTTGCTGGGGTCAGGATCCCTTAGGTGGAGGGCAAGGGGGCACCCTGGGGCCTACACTGCATGTCCAGGGAGAGAGGTGGACCCCTGGGTAGCATGCTGGGGTCAGAGGCCCTTAGGTGGAGGGCAAGGGGGCACCCTGGGGCCTACACTGCAAGTCCAGGGAGAGAGGTGGTCCCCTGGGTAGATTGCTGGGGTCAGAGGCCCTTAGGTGGAGGGCAAGGGGGCACCCTGGGGCCTACACTGCAAGTCCAGGGAGAGAGGTGGACCCCTGGGTAGCTTGCTGGGGTCAGAGGCCCCTAGGTGGAGGGCCAGGGGGCACCCTGGGGCCTATACTGCAAGATCAGGGAGAGAGGTGGACCCCTTGGTAACTTGCTGGGGTCAGAGACCCCTAGGTGGAGGGCAAGGGGGCACTCTGTGGCCTCCACTGCAAGTCCAGGGAGAGAGGTGGACCCCTGGGTAGCTTGCTGGGGTCAGAGGCCCCCAGGTGGAAGGCCAGGGGGCACCCTTGGGCCTACACTGCAAGTCCAGGGAGAGAGGTGGACCCCTGGGTAGCTTGCTGGGGTCAGAGACCCCTAGTTGGAGGGCAAGGGGGCACCCTGGGGCCTTTAATGGAAGTCCAAGGAGGGAAGAGGACCCTGGGTAGCCTGCTGGGGTCAGATTCCCTTAGGTGGAAGGCCAGGGCGCACCCTGGGGCCTATACTGCAAGTCCAGGGAGAGAGGTGGACCCCTGGGTAGCTTGCTGGGGTAAGGGGCCCTTAGTTGGAGGGCCAGGGGCACCCTGGGGCCTATACTGCATGTCCAGGAAGAGATGTGGACCCCTGGGTAGCTTGCTGGGGTCATAGGCCCCTAAGTGGAGTGCCAGGGGCACCCTGGGGCCTATACTGCAAGTCCAGGGAGAGAGGTGGACCCCTGGGTAGCTTGCTGGGGTCAGGGGCCCTTAGGTGGAGGGCCAGGGGGCACCCTGGGGCCTAGACTGCAAGTCCAGGGAGAGAGGTGGACCCCTGGGTAGCTTGCTGGGGTCAGAGGCCCCTAGGTGGAGGGCCAGGTGGCACAATGGGGCATATACTGCTGGTCCAGGGAGAGAGGTGGACCCCTGGGTAGCTTGCTGGGGTCAGGGGCCCTTAGGTGGAGGGCCAGGGGTCACCCTGGGGCCTACACTGCAAGTCCAGTGAGAGAGGTGGACCCCTGGGTAGCTTGCTGGGGTCAGAGGCCCCCAGGTGGAGGGCCAGGGGGCACCCCTGGGCCTACACTGCAAGTCCAGGGAGAGAGGTGGACCCCTGGGTAGCTTGCTGGGGTCAGAGACCCCTAGTTGGAGGGCCAGGGGCACCCTGGGGCCTTTTATGGAAGTCCAGGGAGGGAAGTGGACCCTGGGTAGCCTGCTGGGGTCAGATTCCCTTAGGTGGAAGGCCAGGGCGCACCCTGGGGCCTATACTGCAAGTCCAGGGAGAGAGGTGGACCCCTGGGTATCTTGCTGGGGTCAGGGGCCCTTAGGTGGAGGGCCAGGTGCACCCTGGGGCCTATACTGCAAGTCCAGGAAGAGATGTGGACCCCTGGGTAGCTTGCTGGGGTCATAGGCCCTTAAGTGGAGTGCCAGGGGCACCCTGGGGCCTATACTGCAAGTCCAGGGAGAGAGGTGGACCCCTGGGTAGCTTGCTCGGGTCAGGATCCCTTAGGTGGAGGGCAAGGGGGCACCCTGGGGCCTACACTGCATGTCCAGGGAGAGAGGTGGACCCCTGGGTAGCTTGCTGGGGTCAGGGGCCCTTAGGTGGGGGGCCAGGGGGCACCGTGGGGCCTAAACTGCAAGTCCAGGAAGAGATGTGGACCCCTGGGTAGCTTGCTGGGGTCAGGGGCCCTTAGGTGGAGAGCAAGGGGGCACCCTTGGGCCTACACTGCAAGTCCAGGGAGAGAGATGGACCCCTGGGTAGCTTACTGGGGTCAGAGGCCCTTAGGTGGAGGGCCAGGGGGCACCCTGGGGCCTACACTGCAAGTCCAGGGAGAGAGGTGGACCCCTGGGTAGCTTGCTTGGGTCAGAGACCCCTAGTTGGAGGGCAAGGGGGCACCCTGGGGCCTTTAATGGAAGTCCAGGGAGGGAAGCGGACCCTGGGTAGCCTGCTGGGGTCAGATTCTCTTAGGTGGAAGGCCAGGGTGCACCCTGGGGCCTATACTGCAAGTACAGGGAGAGAGGTGGAGCCCTGGGTAGCTTGCTGGGGTCAGGGGCCCTTAGGTGGAGGGCCAGGGGCACCCTGGGGCCTATACTGCATGTCCAGGAAGAGATGTGGACCCCTGGGTAGCTTGCTGGGGTCATAGGCCCCTAAGTGGAGTGTCAGGGGCACCCTGGGGCCTATACTGCAAGTCCAGGGAGAGAGGTGGACCCCTGGGTAGCTTGCTGGGGTCAGGGGCACTTAGGTGGAGGGCCAGGGGGCACCCTGGGGCCTACACTGCAAGTCCAGGTAGAGAGGTGGACCCCTGGGTAGCTTGCTGGGGTCAGAGGCCCCTAGGTGGAGGGCCAGGAGGCACAATGGGGCCTATACTGCTAGTCCAGGGAGAGAGGTGGACCCCTGGGTAGCTTGCTGGGGTCAGGGGCCCTTAGGTGGAGGGCAAGGGGGCACCCTGGGGCCTACACTGCAAGTCCAGGGAGAGAGGTGGACCCCTGGGTAGCTTGCTGGGGTCAGAGGCCCCCAGGTGGAGGGCCAGGGGGCACCCTTGGGCCTACACTGCAAGTCCAGGGAGAGAGGTGGACCCCTGGGTAGCTTGCTGGGGTCAGAGACCCCTAGTTGGAGGGCCAGGGGGCACCCTGGGGGCTTTAATGGAAGTCCAGGGAGAGAGGAGGACCCCTGGGTAGCTTGCTCGGGTCAGGATCCCTTAGGTGGAGGCCAAGGGGGCACCCTGAGGGCCTACACTGCATGTCCAGGGAGAGAGGTGGACCCCTGGGTAGCTTGCTGGGGTCAGGGGCCCTTAGGTGGAGGGCCAGGGGGCACCCTGGGGCCTATACTGCAAGTCCAGGAAGAGATGTGGACCCCTGGGTAGCTTGCTGGGGTCAGGGGCCCTTAGGTGGAGGGCAAGGGGGCACCCTGGGGCCTACACTGCAAGTCCAGGGAGAGAGGTGGACCCCTGGGTAGCTTACTGGGGTCAGAGGCCCCTAGGTGGAGGGCCAGGGGGCACCCTTGGGCCTACACTGCAAGTCCAGGGAGAGAGGTGGACCCCTGGGTAGCTTGCTGGGGTCAGAGACCCCTAGTTGGAGGGCCAGGGGGCACCCTGGGGCCTATACTGCTGGTCCAGGGAGAGAGTTGGACCCCTGGGTAGCTTGCTGGGGTCAGGGGCCCTTAGGTGGAGGGCCAGGGGGCACCCTGGGGCCTACACTGCAAGTCCAGGGAGAGAGGTGGACCCCTGGGTAGCTTGCCAGGGTCAGAGGCCCCCAGGTGGAGGGCCAGGGGGCACCCTTGGGCCTACACTGCAAGTCCAGGGAGAGAGGTGGACCCCTGGGTAGCTTGCTGGGGTCAGAGACCCCTAGTTGGAGGGCAAGGGGGCACCCTGGGGCCTTTAATGGAAGTCCAGGGAGGGAAGTGGACCCTGGGTAGCCTGCTGGGGTCAGATTCCCTTAGGTGGAAGGCCAGGGTGCACCCTGGGGCCTATACTGCAAGTCCAGGGAGAGAGGTGGACCCCTGGGTAGCTTGCTGGGGTCAGGGGCCCTTAGGTGGAGGGCCAGGGGCACCCTGGGGCCTATACTGCATGTCCAGGAAGAGATGTGGACCCCTGGATAGCTTGCTGGAGTCAAAGGCCCCTAAGTGGAGTGCCAGGGGCACCCTGCGGCCTATACTGCAAGTCCAGGGAGAGAGGTGGACCCCTGGGTAGCTTGCTTGGGTCAGGGGCACTTAGGTGGAGGGCCAGGGGGCACCCTGGGGCCTAAACTGCAAGTCCAGGTAGAGAGGTGGACCCCTGGGTAGCTTGCTGGGGTCAGAGGCCCCTAGGTGGAGGGCCAGGAGGCACAATGGGGCCTATACTGCTAGTCCAGGGAGAGAGGTGGACCCCTGGGTAGCTTGCTGGGGTCAGGGGCCCTTAGGTGGAGGGCAAGGGGGCACCCTGGGGCCTACACTGCAAGTCTAGGGAGAGAGGTGGACCCCTGGGTAGCTTGCTGGGGTCAGAGGCCCCCAGGTGGAGGGCCAGGGGGCACCCTTGGGCCTACACTGCAAGTCCAGGGAGAGAGGTGGACCCCTGGGTAGCTTGCTGGGGTCAGAGACCCCTAGTTGGAGGGCCAGGGGGCACCCTGGGGCCTTTAATGGAAGTCCAGGGAGGGAAGTGGACCCTGGGTAGCCTGCTGGGGTCATATTCCTTTAGGTGGAAGGCCAGGGCGCACCCTGGGGCCTAAACTGCAAGTCCAGGGAGAGAGGTGGACCCCTGGGTAGCTTGCTGGGGTCAGGGGCCCTTAGGTGGAGGGCCAGGTGCACCCTGGGGCCTATACTGCAAGTCCAGGAAGAGAGGTGGACCCCTGGGTAGCTTGCTGGGGTCAGAGGCCCCTAGGTGGAGGGCCAGGGGGCATCCTGGGGCCTACACTGCAAGTCCAGGGATAGACACGGAACCCTGGGTAGCTTGCTGGGGTCAGGGGCACCTAGATGGAGGGCCAGGGGTAACCCTGGGGCCTATACTGCAAGTCCATGGAGAGAGGTGGACCCCTGGTTAGTTTGCTGGGCTCATGGGCCCTTAGGTAGAGGGCAAGGGGGCACCCTGGGGCCTACACTGCAAGTCCAGGGAGAGAGGTTGACCCCTGGGTAGCTTGCTGGGGTCAGAGGCCCCTAGGTGGAGGGCCAGGAGGCACAATGGGGCCTATACTGCTGGTCCAGGGAAAGAGGTGGACCCCTGGGTAGCTTGCTGGGTTCAGGATCCCTTAGGTGGAGGGCAAGGGGGCACCCTGGGGCCTACACTGCATGTCCAGGGAGAGAGGTGGACCCCTGGGTAGCTTGCTGGGGTCAGAGGCCCTTAGGTGGAGGGCAAGGGGGCACCCTGGGGCCTACACTGCAAGTCCAGGGAGAGAGGTGGTCGCCTGGGTAGCTTGCTGGGGTCAGAGGCCCTTAGGTGGAGGGCAAGGGGGCACCCTGGGGCCTACACTGCAAGTCCAGGGAGAGAGGTGGACCCCTGGGTAGCTTGCTAGGGTCAGGGGCCCTTAGGTGGAGGGCCAGAGGGCACCCTGGGGCCTATACTGCAAGTCCAGGAAGAGATGTGGACCCCTGGGTAGCTTGCTGGGGTCATAGGCCCCTAAGTGGAGTGCCAGGGGCACCCTGGGGCCTATACTGCAAGTCCAGGGAGAGAGGTGGACCCCTGGGTAGCTTGCTGGGGTCAGGGGCCCTTAGGTGGAGGGCCAGGTGGCACCCTGGTGCCTATAATGCAAGTCCAGGAAGAGAGGTGGACCCCTGGGTAACTTGCTGGGGTCAGAGGCCCCTAGGTGGAGGGCCAGGGGGCATCCTGGGGCCTACACTGCAAGTCCAGGGATAGACACGGACCCCTGGGTAGCTTGCTGGGGTCAGGGGCACCTAGATGGAGGGCCAGGGGTAACCCTGGGGCCTATACTGCAAGTCCAGGGAGAGAGGTGGACCCCTGGTTAGTTTGCTGGGCTCATGGGCCCTTACGTGGAGGGCCAGGGGCACCCTGGGGCCTATACTGCAAGTCCAGGGAGAGAGCTGATTCTCTGGGTAGCTTGCTTTGGTCAAAAGCCCCTAGGTGGGGTGCAAGGGGGCACAATGGGGCCTATACTGCAAGTCCAGGGAGAGAGGTGGACCCCTGGGTAGCTTGCTGGGGTAAGGGGCCCCTAGGAGGAGGGCCAAGGGGCACCCTGGGGACTATACTGCAAGACCAGGGAGAGAGGTGGACCCCTTGGTAGCTTGCTGGGGTCAGGGGCCCTTAGGTGGAGGGCCAGGTGCACCCTGGGGCCTATACTGCAAGTCCAGGAAGAGATGTGGACCCCTGGGTAGCTTGCTGGGGTCATAGGCCCCTAAGTGGAGTGCCAGGGGCACCCTGGGGCCTATACTGCAAGTCCAGGGAGAGAGGTGGACCCCTGGGTAGCTTGCTGGGGTCAGGATCCCTTAGGTGGAGGGCAAGGGGGCACCCTGGGGCCTACACTGCATGTCCAGGGAGAGAGGTGGACCCCTAGGTAGCTTGCTCGGGTCAGGGGCCCTTAGGTGGAGGGCCAGGTGGCACCCTGGGGCCTATACTGCAAGTCCAGGAAAAGATGTGGACCCCTGGGTAGCTTGCTGGGGTCAGGGGCCCTTAGGTGGAGGGCAAGGGGGCACCCTGGGGCCTACACTGCAAGTCCAGGGAGAGAGGTGGACCCCTGGGTAAATTGCTGGGGTCAGAGGCCCCCAGGTGGAGTGCCAAGGGGCACCCTTAGGCCTACACTGCAAGTCCAGGGAGAGAGGTGGACCCCTGGGTAGCTTGCCGGGGTCAGAGACCCCTAGTTGGAGGGCAAGGGGGCACCCTGGGGCCTTTAATGGAAGTCCAGGGAGGGAAGTGGACCCCTGGGTAGCTGGCTAGGGTCAGATTCCCCTAGGTGGAAGGCCATGGCGCACGCTGGGGCCTATACTGCAAGTCCAGGGAGAGAGGTGGACCCCTGGGTAGCTTGCTAGGGTCAGGGGCCCTTAGGTGGAGGGCCAGAGGGCACCCTTGGGCCTATATTGCAAGTCCAGGAAGAGATGTAGACTCCTGGGTAGCTTGCTGGGGTCATAGGCCCCTAAGTGGAGTGCCAGGGGCACCCTAGGGCCTATACTGCAAGTCCAGGGAGAGAGGTGGACCCCTGGGTAGCTTGCTGGGGTCAGGGGCCCTTAGGTGGAGGGCCAGGTGGCACCCTGGTGCCTATAATGCAAGTCCAGGAAGAGACGTGGACCCCTGGGTAGCTTGCTGGGGATCAGAGGCCCCTAGGTGGAGGGCCAGGGGGCATCCTGGGGCCTACACTGCAAGTCCAGGAATAGACACGGACCCCTGGGTAGCTTGCTGGGGTCAGGGGCACCTAGATGGAGGGCCAGGGGTAACCCTGGGGCCTATACTGCAAGTCCAGGGAGAGAGGTGGACCCCTGGTTAGTTTGCTGGGCTCATGGGCCCTTACGTGGAGGGCCAGGGGCACCCTGGGGCCTATACTGCTAGTCCAGGGAGAGAGGTGGACCCCTGGGTAGCTTGCTGGGGTCAGGGGCCCTTAGGTGGAGGGCAAGGGGGCACCCTGGGGCCTACACTGCAAGTCCAGGGAGAGAGGTTGACCCCTGAGTAGCTTGCTGAGGTCAGAGGCCCCTAGGTGGAGGGCCAGGAGGCACAATGGGGCCTATACTGCTGGTCCAGGGAGAGAGGTGGACCCCTGGGTAGCTTGCTGGGTTCAGAAGCCCCTAGATGGAGGGCCAGGGGGCACCCTGGGGCCTATACTGCAAGATCAGGGAGAGAGGTGGACCCTTGGGTAGCTTGCTGGGGTCAGAGACCCCTAGGTGGAGGGCAAGGGGGCACCCTGGGGCCTCCACTGCAAGTCCAGGGAGAGAGGTGGACCCCTGGGTAAATTGCTGGGGTCAGAGGCCCCCAGGTGGAGTGCCAAGGGGCACCCTTGGGCCTACACTGCAAGTCCAGGGAGAGAGGTGGACCCCTGGGTAGCTTGCTGGGGTCAGAGACCCCTAGTTGGAGGGCCAGGGGGCACCCTGGGGCCTTTAATGGAAGTCCAGGGAGGGAAGTTTACCCTGGGTAGCCTGCTGGGGTCAGATTCCCTTAGGTGGAAGGCCAGGGCGCACCCTGGGGCCTATACTGCAAGTCCAGGGAGAGAGGTGGACCCCTGGGTAGCTTGCTGGGGTCAGGGGCCCTTAGGAGGAGGGCCAGGTGCACCCTGGGGCCTATACTGCAAGTCCAGGGAGAGAGGTGGACCCCTTGGTAGCTTGCTAGGGTCAGGATCCCTTAGGTGGAGGGCAAGGGGGCACCCTGGGGCCTACACTGCATGTCCAGGGAGAGAGGTGGACCCCTGGGTAGCTTGCTGGGGTCAGGGGCCCTTAGGTGGAGGGCCAGGTGGCACCCTGGGGCCTATACTGCAAGTCCAGGAAGAGATGTAGACCCCTGGGTAGCTTGCTGGGGTCAGGGGCCCTTAGGTGGAGGGCAAGGGGGCACCCTGGGGCCTACACTGCAAGTCCAGTGAGAGAGGTGGACCCCTTGGTAAATTGCTGGGGTCAGAGGCCCCCAGGTGGAGTGCCAAGGGGCACCTTTGGGCCTACACTGCAAGTCCAGGGAGAGAGGTAGACCCCTGGGTAGCTTGCCGGGGTCAGAGACCCCTAGTTGGAGGGCAAGGGGGCACCCTGGGGCCTATACTGCAAGTCCAGGGAGAGAGGTGGACCCCTGGGTAGCTTGCTAGGGTCAGGGGCCATTAGGTGGAGGGCCAGAGGGCACCCTGGGGCCTATACTGCAAGTCCAGGAAGAGATGGGGACCCCTGGGTAGCTTGCTGGGGTCATAGGCCCCTAAGTGGAGTGCCAGGGGCACCCTGGGGCCTATACTGCAAGTCCAGGGAGAGAGGTGGACCCCTGGGTAGCTTGCTGGGGTCAGGGGCCCTTAGGTGGAGGGCCAGGTGGCACCCTGGTGCCTATAATGCAAGTCCAGGAAGAGAGGTGGACGCCTGGGTAGCTTGCTGGGGTCAGAGGCCCCTAGGTGGAGGGCCAGGGGGCATCCTGGGGCCTACACTGCAAGTCCAGGGATAGACACGGACCCCTGGGTAGCTTGCTGGGGTCAGGGGCACCTAGATGGAGGGCCAGGGGTAACCCTGGGGCCTATACTGCAAGTCCAGGGAGAGAGGTGGACCCCTGGTTAGTTTGCTGGGCTCATGGGCCCTTACGTGGAGGGCCAGGGGCACCCTGGGGCCTATACTGCAAGTCCAGGGAGAGAGCTGATTCTCTGGGTAGCTTGCTTTGGTCAAAAGCCAATAGGTGGGGTGCAAGGGGGCACAATGGGGCCTATACTGCAAGTCCAGGGAGAGAGGTGGACCCCTGGGTAGCTTGCTGGGGTCAGAGGCCCCCAGGTGGAGGGCCAGGGGGCACCCTTGGGCCTACACTGCAAGTCCAGGGAGAGAGGTGGACCCCTGGGTAGCTTGCTGGGGTCAGAGACCCCTAGTTGGAGGGCCAGGGGCACCCTGGGGCCTTTAATGGAAGTCCAGGGAGGGAAGTGGACCCTGGGTAGCCTGCTGGGGTCAGATTCCCTTAGGTGGAAGGCCACGGCGCACCCTGGGGCCTATACTGCAAGTCCAGGGAGAGAGGTGGACCCCTGGGTATCTTGCTGGGGTCAGGGGCGCTTAGGTGGAGGGCCAGATGCACCCTGGGGCCTACACTGCAAGTCAAGGGAGAGAGGTGGACCCCTGGGTAGCTTACTGGGGTCGGAGGCCCTTAGGTGGAGGGCCAGGGGGCACCCTGGGGCCTACACTGCAAGTCCAGGGAGAGAGGTGGACCCCTGGGTAGCTTGCTGGGGTCAGAGGCCCCTAGGTGGAGGGCCAGGAGGCACAATGGGGCCTATACTGCTGGTCCAGGGAGAGAGGTGGACCCCTGGGTAGCTTGCTGGGGTCAGGGGCCCTTAGGTGGAGGGCCAGGGGGCACCCTGGGGCCTACACTGCAAGTCCAGGGAGAGAGGTGGACCCCTGGGTAGCTAGCTGGCGTCAGAGGTCAGCAGGTGGAGGGCCAGGGGGCACCCTTGGGCCTACACTGCAAGTCCAGGGAGAGAGGTGGACCCCTGGGTAGCTTGCTGGGGTCAGAGACCCCTAGTTGGAGGGCAAGGGGGCACCCTGGGGCCTTTAATGGAAGTCCAGGGAGGGAAGTGGACCCTGGGTAGCCTGCTGGGGTCAGATTCCCTTAGGTGGAGGGCCAGGGTGCACCCAGGGGCCTATACTGCAAGTCCAGGGAGAGAGGTGGACCCCTGGGTAGCTTGCTGGGGTCAGGGGCCCTTAGGTGGAGGGCCAGGGGCACACTGGGGCCTATACTGCATGTCCAGGAAGAGATGTGGACCCCTGGGTAGCTTGCTGGGGTCATAGGCCCCTAAGTGGAGTGCAAGGGGCACCCTGGGGCCTATACTGCAAGTCCAGGGAGAGAGGTGGACCCCTGGGTAGCTTGCTGGGGTCAGGGGCACTTAGGTGGAGGGCCAGGGGGCACCCTGGGGCCTACACTGCAAAACCAGGTAGAGAGGTGGACCCCTGGGTAGCTTGCTGGGGTCAGAGGCCCCTAGGTGAAGGGCCAGGAGGCACAATGGGGCCTATACTGCTAGTCCAGGGAGAGAGGTGGACCCCTGGGTAGCTTGCTGGGGTCAGGGGCCCTTAGGTGGAGGGCAAGGGGGCACCCTGGGGCCTACACTGCAAGTCCAGGGAGAGAGGTGGACCCCTGGGTAGCTTGCTGGGGTCAGAGGCCCCCAGGTGGAGGGCCAGGGGGCACCCTTGGGCCTACACTGCAAGTCCAGGGAGAGAGGTGGACCCCTGGGTAGCTTGCTGGGGTCAGAGACCCCTAGTTGGAGGGCCAGGGGGCACCCTGGGTTCTATAATGGAAGTCCAAGGAGGGAAGTGGACCCTGGGTAGCCTGCTGGGGTCAGATTCCCTTAGGTGGAAGGCCAGGGCGCACCCTGGGGCCTATACTGCAAGTCCATGGAGAGAGGTGGACCCCTGGGTAGCTTGCTGGGGTCAGGGGCCCTTAGGTGGAGGGCCAGGTGCACCCTGGGGCCTATACTGCAAGTCCAGGAAGAGATGTGGACCCCTGGGTAGCTTGCTGGGGTCAGAGGCCCCCAGGTGGAGGGCCAGGGGGCACCCTTGGGCCTACACTGCAAGTCCAGGGAGAGAGGTGGACCCCTGGGTAGCTTGCTGGGGTCAGAGACCCCTAGTTGGAGGGCCAGGGGGCACCCTGGGGCCTTTAATGGAAGTCCAGGGAGGGAAAATTACCCTGGGTAGCCTGCTGGGGTCAGATTCCCTTAGGTGGAAGGCCAGGGCGCACCCTGGGGCCTATACTGCAAGTCCAGGGAGAGAGGTGGACCCCTGGGTAGCTTGCTGGGGTCAGGGGCCCTTAGGTGGAGGGCCAGGTGCACCCTGGGGCCTATACTGCAAGTCCAGGGAGAGAGGTGGACCCCTTGGTAGCTTGCTAGGGTCAGGATCCCTTAGGTGGAGGGCAAGGGGGCACCCTGGGGCCTACACTGCATGTCCAGGGAGAGAGGTGGACCCCTGGGTAGCTTGCTGGGGTCAGGGGCCCTTAGGTGGAGGGCCAGGTGGCACCCTGGGGCCTATACTGCAAGTCCAGGAAGAGATGTAGACCCCTGGGTAGCTTGCTGGGGTCAGGGGCCCTTAGGTGGAGGGCAAGGGGGCACCCTGGGGCCTACACTGCAAGTCCAGTGAGAGAGGTGGACCCCTTGGTAAATTGCTGGGGTCAGAGGCCCCCAGGTGGAGGGCCAGGAGGCACAATGGGGCCTATACTGCTGGTCCAGGGAGAGAGGTGGACCCCTGGGTAGCTTGCTGGGGTCAGGGGCCCTTAGGTGGAGGGCCAGGGGGCACCCTGGGGCCTACACTGCAAGTCCAGGGAGAGAGGTGGACCCCTGGGTAGCTAGCTGGCGTCAGAGGTCAGCAGGTGGAGGGCCAGGGGGCACCCTTGGGCCTACACTGCAAGTCCAGGGAGAGAGGTGGACCCCTGGGTAGCTTGCTGGGGTCAGAGACCCCTAGTTGGAGGGCAAGGGGGCACCCTGGGGCCTTTAATGGAAGTCCAGGGAGGGAAGTGGACCCTGGGTAGCCTGCTGGGGTCAGATTCCCTTAGGTGGAGGGCCAGGGTGCACCCAGGGGCCTATACTGCAAGTCCAGGGAGAGAGGTGGACCCCTGGGTAGCTTGCTGGGGTCAGGGGCCCTTAGGTGGAGGGCCAGGGGCACACTGGGGCCTATACTGCATGTCCAGGAAGAGATGTGGACCCCTGGGTAGCTTGCTGGGGTCATAGGCCCCTAAGTGGAGTGCAAGGGGCACCCTGGGGCCTATACTGCAAGTCCAGGGAGAGAGGTGGACCCCTGGGTAGCTTGCTGGGGTCAGGGGCACTTAGGTGGAGGGCCAGGGGGCACCCTGGGGCCTACACTGCAAAACCAGGTAGAGAGGTGGACCCCTGGGTAGCTTGCTGGGGTCAGAGGCCCCTAGGTGGAGGGCCAGGAGGCACAATGGGGCCTATACTGCTAGTCCAGGGAGAGAGGTGGACCCCTGGGTAGCTTGCTGGGGTCAGGGGCCCTTAGGTGGAGGGCAAGGGGGCACCCTGGGGCCTACACTGCAAGTCCAGGGAGAGAGGTGGACCCCTGGGTAGCTTGCTGGGGTCAGAGGCCCCCAGGTGGAGGGCCAGGGGGCACCCTTGGGCCTACACTGCAAGTCCAGGGAGAGAGGTGGACCCCTGGGTAGCTTGCTGGGGTCAGAGACCCCTAGTTGGAGGGCCAGGGGGCACCCTGGGGCCTATAATGAAAGTCCAGGGAGGGAAGTGGACCCTGGGTAGCCTGCTGGGGTCAGATTCCCTTAGGTGGAAGGCCAGGGCGCACCCTGGGGCCTATACTGCAAGTCCAGGGAGAGAGGTGGACCCCTGGGTAGCTTGCTGGGGTCAGGGGCCCTTAGGTGGAGGGCCAGGTGCACCCTGGGGCCTATACTGCAAGTCCAGGAAGAGATGTGGACCCCTGGGTAGCTTGCTGGGGTCAGAGGCCCCCAGGTGGAGGGCCAGGGGGCACCCTTGGGCCTACACTGCAAGTCCAGGGAGAGAGGTGGACCCCTGGGTAGCTTGCTGGGGTCAGAGACCCCTAGTTGGAGGGCCAGGGGGCACCCTGGGGCCTTTAATGGAAGTCCAGGGAGGGAAAATTACCCTGGGTAGCCTGCTGGGGTCAGATTCCCTTAGGTGGAAGGCCAGGGCGCACCCTGGGGCCTATACTGCAAGTCCAGGGAGAGAGGTGGACCCCTGGGTAGCTTGCTGGGGTCAGGGGCCCTTAGGTGGAGGGCCAGGTGCACCCTGGGGCCTACACTGCAAGTCCAGTGAGAGAGGTGGACCCCTTGGTAAATTGCTGGGGTCAGAGGCCCCCAGGTGGAGTGCCAAGGGGCACCTTTGGGCCTACACTGCAAGTCCAGGGAGAGAGGTGGACCCCTGGGTAGCTTGCCGGGGTCAGAGACCCCTAGTTGGAGGGCAAGGGGGCACCCTGGGGCCTATACTGCAAGTCCAGGGAGAGAGGTGGACCCCTGGGTAGCTTGCTAGGGTCAGGGGCCCTTAGGTGGAGGGCCAGAGGGCACCCTGGGGCCTATACTGCAAGTCCAGGAAGAGATGTGGACCCCTGGGTAGCTTGCTGGGGTCATAGGCCCCTAAGTGGAGTGCCAGGGGCACCCTGGGGCCTATACTGCAAGTCCAGGGACAGAGGTGGACCCCTGGGTAGCTTGCTGGGGTCAGGGGCCCTTAGGTGGAGGGCCAGGTGGCACCCTGGTGCCTATAATGCAAGTCCAGGAAGAGAGGTGGACCCCTGGGTAGCTTGCTGGGGTCAGAGGCCCCTAGGTGGAGGGCCAGGGGGCATCCTGGGGCCTACACTGCAAGTCCAGGGATAGACACGGACCCCTGGGTAGCTTGCTGGGGTCAGGGGCACCTAGATGGAGGGCCAGGGGTAACCCTGGGGCCTATACTGCAAGTCCAGGGAGAGAGGTGGACCCCTGGTTAGTTTGCTGGGCTCATGGGCCCTTACGTGGAGGGCCAGGGGCACCCTGGGGCCTATACTGCAAGTCCAGGGAGAGAGCTGATTCTCTGGGTAGCTTGCTTTGGTCAAAAGCCAATAGGTGGGGTGCAAGGGGGCACAATGGGGCCTATACTGCAAGTCCAGGGAGAGAGGTGGACCCCTGGGTAGCTTGCTGGGGTAAGGGGCCCCTAGGAGGAGGGCCAAGGGGCACCCTGGGGACTATACTGCAAGACCAGGGAGAGAGGTGGACCCCTTGGTAGCTTGCTGGGGTCAGGGGCCCTTAGGTGGAGGGCCAGGTGCACCCTGGGGCCTATACTGCAAGTCCAGGAAGAGATGTGGACCCCTGGGTAGCTTGCTGGGGTCATAGGCCCCTAAGTGGAGTGCCAGGGGCACCCTGGGGCCTATACTGCAAGTCCAGGGAGAGAGGTGGACCCCTGGGTAGCTTGCTGGGGTCAGGATCCCTTAGGTGGAGCGCAAGGGGGCACCCTGGGGCCTACACTGCATGTCCAGGGAGAGAGGTGGACCCCTAGGTAGCTTGCTCGGGTCAGGGGCCCTTAGGTGGAGGGCCAGGTGGCACCCTGGGGCCTATACTGCAAGTCCAGGAAGAGATGTGGACCCCTGGGTAGCTTGCTGGGGTCAGGGGTCCTTAGGTGGAGGGCAAGGGGGCACCCTGGGGCCTACACTGCAAGTCCAGGGAGAGAGGTGGACCCCTGGGTAAATTGCTGGGGTCAGAGGCCCCCAGGTGGAGTGCCAAGGGGCACCCTTAGGCCTACACTGCAAGTCCAGGGAGAGAGGTGGACCCCTGGGTAGCTTGCCGGGGTCAGAGACCCCTAGTTGGAGGGCAAGGGGGCACCCTGGGGCCTTTAATGGAAGTCCAGGGAGGGAAGTGGACCCCTGGGTAGCTGGCTAGGGTCAGATTCCCCTAGGTTGAAGGCCATGGCGCACGCTGGGGCCTATACTGCAAGTCCAGGGAGAGAGGTGGACCCCTGGGTAGCTTGCTAGGGTCAGGGGCCCTTAGGTGGAGGGCCATAGGGCACCCTTGGGCCTATACTGCAAGTCCAGGAAGAGATGTGGACTCCTGGGTAGCTTGCTGGGGTCATAGGCCCCTAAGTGGAGTGCCAGGGGCACCCTAGGGCCTATACTGCAAGTCCAGGGAGAGAGGTGGACCCCTGGGTAGCTTGCTGGGGTCAGGGGCCCTTAGGTGGAGGGCCAGGTGGCACCCTGGTGCCTATAATGCAAGTCCAGGAAGAGAGGTGGACCCCTGGGTAGCTTGCTGGGGTCAGAGGCCCCTAGGTGGAGGGCCAGGGGGCATCCTGGGGCCTACACTGCAAGTCCAGGAATAGACACGGACCCCTGGGTAGCTTGCTGGGGTCAGGGGCACCTAGATGGAGGGCCAGGGGTAACCCTGGGGCCTATACTGCAAGTCCAGGGAGAGAGGTGGACCCCTGGTTAGTTTGCTGGGCTTATGGGCCCTTACGTGGAGGGCCAGGGGCACCCTGGGGCCTATACTGCTAGTCCAGGGAGAGAGGTGGACCCCTGGGTAGCTTGCTGGGGTCAGGGGCCCTTAGGTGGAGGGCAAGGGGGCACCCTGGGGCCTACACTGCAAGTCCAGGGAGAGAGGTGGACCCCTAGGTAGCTTGCTGGGGTCAGGGGCCCTTAGGTGGAGGGCAAGGGGGCACCCTGGGGCCTACACTGCAAGTCCAGGGAGAGAGGTTGACCCCTGAGTAGCTTGCTGAGGTCAGAGGCCCCTAGGTGGAGGGCCAGGAGGCACAATGGGGCCTATACTGCTGGTCCAGGGAGAGAGGTGGACCCCTGGGTAGCTTGCTGGGTTCAGAAGCCCCTAGATGGAGGGCCAGGGGGCACCCTGGGGCCTATACTGCAAGATCAGGGAGAGAGGTGGACCCTTGGGTAGCTTGCTGGGGTCAGAGACCCCTAGGTGGAGGGCAAGGGGGCACCCTGGGGCCTCCACTGCAAGTCCAGGGAGAGAGGTGGACCCCTGGGTAAATTGCTGGGGTCAGAGGCCCCCAGGTGGAGTGCCAAGGGGCACCCTTGGGCCTACACTGCAAGTCCAGGGAGAGAGGTGGACCCCTGGGTAGCTTGCCGAGGTCAGAGACCCCTAGTTGGAGGGCAAGGGGGCACCCTGGGGCCTTTAATGGAAGTCCAGGGAGGGAAGTGGACCCCTGGGTAGCTGGCTAGGGTCAGATTCCCCTAGGTGGAAGGCCAGGGCGCACCCTGGGGCCTATACTGCAAGTCCAGGGAGAGAGGTGGACCCCTGGGTAGCTTGCTGGGGTGAGAGGCCCCCAGGTGGAGGGCCAGGGGGCACCCTTGGGCCTACACTGCAAGTCCAGGGAGAGAGCTGGTCCTCTTGGTAGCTTGCTTGGGTCAGAAGCCCCTAGGTGGCGTGCAAGGGGGCACCCTGGGGCCTATACTGCAAGTCCAGGGAGAGAGGTGGACCCCTGGGTAGCTTGCTGGGGTCAGGGGCCCTTAGGTGGAGGGCCAGGTGCACCCTGGGGCCTATACTGCAAGTCCAGGAAGAGATGTGGACCCCTGGGTAGCTTGCTGGGGTCATAGGCCCCTAAGTGGAGTGCCAGGGGCACCCTGGGGCCTATACTGCAAGTCCAGGGAGAGAGGTGGACCCCTTGGTAGCTTGCTAGGGTCAGGATCCCTTAGGTGGAGGGCAAGGGGGCACCCTGGGGCCTACACTGCATGTCCAGGGAGAGAGGTGGACCCCTGGGTAGCTTGCTGGGGTCAGGGGCCCTTAGGTGGAGGGCCAGGTGGCACCCTGGGGCCTATACTGCAAGTCCAGGAAGAGATGTAGACCCCTGGGTAGCTTGCTGGGGTCAGGGGCCCTTAGGTGGAGGGCAAGGGGGCACCCTGGGGCCTACACTGCAAGTCCAGTGAGAGAGGTGGACCCCTTGGTAAATTGCTGGGGTCAGAGGCCCCCAGGTGGAGTGCCAAGGGGCACCTTTGGGCCTACACTGCAAGTCCAGGGAGAGAGGTGGACCCCTTGGTAGCTTGCTGGGGTCAGGGGCCCTTAGGTGGAGGGCCAGGTGCACCCTGGGGCCTATACTGCAAGTCCAGGAAGAGATGTGGACCCCTGGGTAGCTTGCTGGGGTCATAGGCCCCTAAGTGGAGTGCCAGGGGCACCCTGGGGCCTATACTGCAAGTCCAGGGAGAGAGGTGGACCCCTGGGTAGCTTGCTGGGGTCAGGATCCCTTAGGTGGAGGGCAAGGGGGCACCCTGGGGCCTACACTGCATGTCCAGGGAGAGAGGTGGACCCCTAGGTAGCTTGCTCGGGTCAGGGGCCCTTAGGTGGAGGGCCAGGTGGCACCCTGGGGCCTATACTGCAAGTCCAGGAAGAGAGGTGGACCCCTGGGTAGCTTGCTGGGGTCAGGGGCCCTTAGGTGGAGGGCAAGGGGGCACCCTGGGGCCTACACTGCAAGTCCAGGGAGAGAGGTGGACCCCTGGGTAAATTGCTGGGGTCATAGGCCCCCAGGTGGAGTGCCAAGGGGCACCCTTAGGCCTACACTGCAAGTCCAGGGAGAGAGGTGGACCCCTGGGAAGCTTGCCGGGGTCAGAGACCCCTATTTGGAGGGCAAGGGGGCACCCTGGGGCCTTTATTGGAAGTCCAGGGAGGGAAGTGGACCCCTGGGTAGCTGGCTAGGGTCATATTCCCCTAGGTGGAAGGTCATGGCGCACGCTGGGGCCTATACTGCAAGTCCAGGGAGAGAGGTGGACCCCTGGGTAGCTTGCTAGGGTCAGGGGCCCTTAGGTGGAGGGCCAGAGGGCACCCTTGGGCCTATACTGCAAGTCCAGGAAGAGATGTGGACTCCTGGGTAGCTTGCTGGGGTCATAGGCCCCTAAGTGGAGTGCCAGGGGCACCCTAGGGCCTATACTGCAAGTCCAGGGAGAGAGGTTGACCCCTGGGTAGCTTGCTGGGGTCAGGGGCCCTTAGGTGGAGGGCCAGGTGGCACCCTGGTGCCTATACTGCTGGTCCAGGGAGAGAGGTGGACCCCTGGGTAGCTTAGCTGGGTTCAGAAGCCCCTAGATGGAGGTCCAGGGGGCACCCTGGGGCCTATACTGCAAGATCAGGGAGAGAGGTGGACCCTTGGGTAGCTTGCTGGGGTCAGAGACCCCTAGGTGGAGGGCAAGGGGGCACCCTGGGGCCTCCACTGCAAGTCCAGGGAGAGAGGTGGACCCCTGGGTAAATTGCTGGGGTCAGAGGCCCCCAGGTGGAGTGCCAAGGGGCACCCTTGGGCCTACACTGCAAGTCCAGGGAGAGAGGTGGACCCCTGGGTAGCTTGCCGGGGTCAGAGACCCCTAGTTGGAGGGCAAGGGGGCACCCTGGGGCCTTTAATGGAAGTCCAGGGAGGGAAGTGGACCCCTGGGTAGCTGGCTAGGGTCAGATTCCCCTAGGTGGAAGGCCAGGGCGCACCCTGGGGCCTATACTGCAAGTCCAGGGAGAGAGGTGGACCCCTGGGTAGCTTGCTGGGGTGAGAGGCCCCAGGTGGAGGGCCAGGGGGCACCCTTGGGCCTACACTGCAAGTCCAGGGAGAGAGCTGGTCCTCTTGGTAGCTTGCTTGGGTCAGAAGCCCCTAGGTGGCGTGCAAGTGGGCACCCTGGGGCCTATACTGCAAGTCCAGGGAGAGAGGTGGACCCCTGGGTAGCTTGCTGGGGTAAGGGGCCCATAGGAAGAGGGCCAGGGGGCACCCTGGGGCCTATACTGCAAGTCCAGGGAGAGAGGTTGACCCCTGAGTAGCTTGCTGGGGTCAGAGGCCCCTAGGTGGAGGGCCAGGAGGCACAATGGGGCCTATACTGCTGGTCCAGGGAGAGAGGTGGACCCCTGGGTAGCTTGCTGGGTTCAGAAGCCCCTAGATGGAGGGCCAGGGGGCACCCTGGGGCCTATACTGCAAGATCAGGGAGAGAGGTTGACCCCTGGTTAGCTTGCTGGGGTCAGAGACCCCTAGGTGGAGGGCAAGGGGGCACCCTGGGGCCTCCACTGCAAGTCCAGGGAGAGAGGTGGACCCCTGGGTAAATTGCTGGGGTCAGAGGCCCCCAGGTGGAGTGCCAAGGGGCACCCTTGGGCCTACACTGCAAGTCCAGGGAGAAAGGTGGACCCCTGGGTAGCTTGCCGGGGTCAGAGACCCCTAGTTGGAGGGCAAGGGGGCACCCTGGGGCCTTTAATGGAAGTCCAGGGAGGGAAGTGGACCCCTGGGTAGCTGGCTAGGGTCAGATTCCCCTAGGTGGAAGGCCAGGGCGCACCCTGGGGCCTATACTGCAAGTCCAAGGAGAGAGGTGGACCCCTGGGTAGCTTGCTAGGGTCAGGGGCCCTTAGGTGGAGGGCCAGAGGGCACCCTGGGGCCTATACTGCAAGTCCAGGGAGAGAGCTGATTCTCTGGGTAGCTTGCTGGGGTCAAAAGCCCCTAGGTGGGGTGCAAGGGTGCAACCTGGGGCCTTACTGCAAGTCCAGGGAGAGAGGTGGACCCCTGGGTAGCTTGCTGGGGTAAGGGGCCCCTAGGAGGAGGGCCAGGGGGCACCCTGGGGCCTTTAATGGAAGTCCAGGGAGGGAAGTTTACCCTGGGTAGCCTGCTGGGGTCAGATTCCCTTAGGTGGAAGGCCAGGGCGCACCCTGGGGCCTATACTGCAAGTCCAGGGAGAGAGGTGGACCCCTGGCTAGCTTGCTAGGGTCAGGATCCCTTAGGTGGAGGGCAAGGGGGCACCCTGGGGCCTTTAATGGAAGTCCAGGGAGAGAGGTGGACCCCTGGGTAACTTGCTGGGGTCAGGGGCCCTTAGGTGGAGGGCCAGGTGGCACCCTGGGGCCTATACTGCAAGTCCAGGAAGAGATGTAGACCCCTGGGTAGCTTGCTGGGGTCAGGGGCCCTTAGGTGGAGGGCAAGGGGGCACCCTGGGGCCTACACTGCAAGTCCAGTGAGAGAGGTGGACCCCTTGGTAAATTGCTGGGGTCAGAGGCCCCCAGGTGGAGTGCCAAGGGGCACCTTTGGGCCTACACTGCAAGTCCAGGGAGAGAGGTGGACCCCTGGGTAGCTTGCCGGGGTCAGAGACCCCTAGTTGGAGGGCAAGGGGGCACCCTGGGGCCTATACTGCAAGTCCAGGGAGAGAGGTGGACCCCTGGGTAGCTTGCTAGGGTCAGGGGCCCTTAGGTGGAGGGCCAGAGGGCACCCTGGGGCCTATACTGCAAGTCCAGGAAGAGATGTGGACCCCTGGGTAGCTTGCTGGGGTCATAGGCCCCTAAGTGGAGTGCCAGGGGCACCCTGGGGCCTATACTGCAAGTCCAGGGAGAGAGGTGGACCCCTGGGTAGCTTGCTGGGGTCAGGGGCCCTTAGGTGGAGGGCCAGGTGGCACCCTGGTGCCTATAATGCAAGTCCAGGAAGAGAGGTGGACCCCTGGGTAGCTTGCTGGGGTCAGAGGCCCCTAGGTGGAGGGCCAGGGGGCATCCTGGGGCCTACACTGCAAGTCCAGGGATAGACACGGACCCCTGGGTAGCTTGCTGGGGTCAGGGGCATCTAGATGGAGGGCCAGGGGTAACCCTGGGGCCTATACTGCAAGTCCAGGGAGAGAGGTGGACCCCTGGTTAGTTTGCTGGGCTCATGGGCCCTTACGTGGAGGGCCAGGGGCACCCTGGGGCCTATACTGCAAGTCCAGGGAGAGAGCTGATTCTCTGGGTAGTTTGCTTTGGTCAAAAGCCCCCAGGTGGGGTGCAAAGGGGCACAATGGGGCCTATACTGCAAGTCCAGGGAGAGAGGTGGACCCCTGGGTAGCTTGCTGGGGTAAGGGGCCCCTAGGAGGAGGGCCAAGGGGCACCCTGGGGACTATACTGCAAGACCAGGGAAAGAGGTGGACCCCTTGGTAGCTTGCTGGGGTCAGGGGCCCTTAGGTGGAGGGCCAGGTGCACCCTGGGGCCTATACTGCAAGTCAGGGAAGAGATGTGGACCCCTGGGTAGCTTGCTGGGGTCATAGGCCCCTAAGTGGAGTGCCAGGGGCACCCTGGGGCCTATACTGCAAGTCCAGGGAGAGAGGTGGACCCCTGGGTAGCTTGCTGGGGTCAGGATCCCTTAGGTGGAGGGCAAGGGGGCACCCTGGGGCCTACACTGCATGTCCAGGGAGAGAGGTGGACCCCTAGGTAGCTTGCTCGGGTCAGGGGCCCTTAGGTGGAGGGCCAGGTGGCACCCTCGGGCCTATACTGCAAGTCCAGGAAGAGATGTGGACCCCTGGGTAGCTTGCTGGGGTCAGGGGCCCTTAGGTGGAGGGCAAGGGGGCACCCTGGGGCCTACACTGCAAGTCCAGGGAGAGAGGTGGACCCCTGGGTAAATTGCTGGGGTCAGAGGCCCCCAGGTGGAGTGCCAAGGGGCACCCTTAGGCCTACACTGCAAGTCCAGGGAGAGAGGTGGACCCCTGGGTAGCTTGCCGGGGTCAGAGACCCCTAGTTGGAGGGCAAGGGGGCACCCTGGGGCCTTTAATGGAAGTCCAGGGAGGGAAGTGGACCCCTGGGTAGCTGGCTAGGGTCAGATTCCCCTAGGTGGAAGGCCATGGCGCACGCTGGGGCCTATACTGCAAGTCCAGGGAGAGAGGTGGACCCCTGGGTAGCTTGCTAGGGTCAGGGGCCCTTAGGTGGAGGGCCAGAGGGCACCCTTGGGCCTATACTGCAAGTCCAGGAAGAGATGTGGACTCCTGGGTAGCTTGCTGGGGTCATAGGCCCCTAAGTGGAGTGCCAGGGGCACCCTAGGGCCTATACTGCAAGTCCAGGGAGAGAGGTGGACCCCTGGGTAGCTTGCTGGGGTCAGGGGCCCTTAGGTGGAGGGCCAGGTGGCACCCTGGTGCCTATAATGCAAGTCCAGGAAGAGAGGTGGACCCCTGGGTAGCTTGCTGGGGTCAGAGGCCCCTAGGTGGAGGGCCAGGGGGCATCCTGGGGCCTACACTGCAAGTCCAGGAATAGACACGGACCCCTGGGTAGCTTGCTGGGGTCAGGGGCACCTACATGGAGGGCCAGGGGTAACCCTGGGGCCTATACTGCAAGTCCAGGGAGAGAGGTGGACCCCTGGTTAGTTTGCTGGGCTCATGGGCCCTTACGTGGAGGGCCAGGGGCACCCTGGGGCCTATACTGCTAGTCCAGGGAGAGAGGTGGACCCCTGGGTAGCTTGCTGGGGTCAGGGGCCCTTAGGTGGAGGGCAAGGGGGCACCCTGGGGCCTACACTGCAAGTCCAGGGAGAGAGGTGGACCCCTAGGTAGCTTGCTGGGGTCAGGGGCCCTTAGGTGGAGGGCAAGGGGGCACCCTGGGGCCTACACTGCAAGTCCAGGGAGAGCGGTTGACCCCTGAGTAGCTTGCTGAGGTCAGAGGCCCCTAGGTGGAGGGCCAGGAGGCACAATGGGGCCTATACTGCTGGTCCAGGGAGAGAGGTGGACCCCTGGGTAGCTTAGCTGGGTTCAGAAGCCCCTAGATGGAGGGCCAGGGGGCACCCTGGGGCCTATACTGCAAGATCAGGGAGAGAGGTGGACCCTTGGGTAGCTTGCTGGGGTCAGAGACCCCTAGGTGGAGGGCAAGGGGGCACCCTGGGGCCTCCACTGCAAGTCCAGGGAGAGAGGTGGACCCCTGGGTAAATTGCTGGGGTCAGAGGCCCCCAGGTGGAGTGCCAAGGGGCACCCTTGGGCCTACACTGCAAGTCCAGGGAGAGAGGTGGACCCCTGGGTAGCTTGCCGGGGTCAGAGACCCCTAGTTGGAGGGCAAGGGGGCACCCTGGGGCCTTTAATGGAAGTCCAGGGAGGGAAGTGGACCCCTGGGTAGCTGGCTAGGGTCAGATTCCCCTAGGTGGAAGGCCAGGGCGCACCCTGGGGCCTATACTGCAAGTCCAGGGAGAGAGGTGGACCCCTGGGTAGCTTGCTGGGGTGAGAGGCCCCCAGGTGGAGGGCCAGGGGGCACCCTTGGGCCTACACTGCAAGTCCAGGGCGAGAGCTGGTCCTCTTGGTAGCTTGCTTGGGTCAGAAGCCCCTAGGTGGCGTGCAAGGGGGCACCCTGGGGCCTATACTGCAAGTCCAGGGAGAGAGGTGGACCCCTGGGTAGCTTGCTGGGGTAAGGGGCCCCTAGGAAGAGGGCCAGGGGGCACCCTGGGGCCTATACTGCAAGACCAGGGAGAGAGGTGGACCCCTGGGTAGCTTGCTGGGGTCAGGGGCCCTTAGGTGGAGGGCAAGGGGGCACCCTGGGGCCTACACTGCAAGTCCAGGGAGAGAGGTTGACCCCTGAGTAGCTTGCTGGGGTCAGAGGCCCCTAGGTGGAGGGCCAGGAGGCACAATGGGGCCTATACTGCTGGTCCAGGGAGAGAGGTGGACCCCTGGGTAGCTTGCTGGGTTCAGAAGCCCCTAGATGGAGGGCCAGGGGGCACCCTGGGGCCTATACTGCAAGATCAGGGAGAGAGGTGGACCCCTGGGTAGCTTGCTGGGGTCAGAGACCCCTAGGTGGAGGGCAAGGGGGCACCCTGGGGCCTCCACTGCAAGTCCAGGGAGAGAGGTGGACCCCTGGGTAAATTGCTGGGGTCAGAGGCCCCCAGGTTGAGTGCCAAGGGGCACCCTAGGGCCTACACTGCAAGTCCAGGGAGAGAGGTGGACCCCTGGGTAGCTTGCCGGGGTCAGAGACCCCTAGTTGGAGGGCAAGGGGGCACCCTGGGGCCTTTAATGGAAGTCCAGGGAGGGAAGTGGACCCCTGGGTAGCTGGCTAGGGTCAGATTCCCCTAGGTGGAAGGCCAGGGCGCACCCTGGGGCCTATACTGCAAGTCCAGGGAGAGAGGTGGACCCCTAGGTAGCTTGCTAGGGTCAGGGGCCCTTAGGTGGAGGGCCAGAGGGCACCCTGGGGCCTATACTGCAAGTCCAGGGAGAGAGCTGATTCTCTGGGTAGCTTGCTGGGGTCAAAAGCCCCTCGGTGGGGTGCAAGGGGGCACCCTGGGGCCTTACTGCAAGTCCAGGGAGAGAGGTGGACCCCTGGGTAGCTTGCTGGGGTAAGGGGCCCCTAGGAGGAGGGCCAGGGGGCACCCTGGGGCCTATACTGCAAGACCAGGGAGAGAGGTGGACCCCTTGGTAGCTTGCTGGGGTCAGGGGCCCTTAGGTGGAGGGCCAGGTGCACCCTGGGGCCTTTAATGGAAGTCCAGGGAGGGAAGTGGACCCTGGGTAGCTTGCTGGGGTCAGATTCCCCTAGGTGGAAGGCCAGTGTGCACCCTGGGGCCTATACTGCAAGTCCAGGGAGAGAGGTGGACCCCTGGGTAGCTTGCTGGTGTCAGGGGCACCTAGATGGAGGGCCAGGGGTAACCCTGGGGCCTATACTGCAAGTCCAGGGAGAGAGGTGGACCCCTGGTTAGTTTGCTGGACTCATGGGCCCCTAGGTGGAGGGCCAGGGGCACCCTGGGGCCTACACTGCAAGTCCAGGGAGAGAGCTCGTCCTCTGGGTAGCTTGCTGGGGTGGGGGGCCCTTAGGTGGAGGGCAAGGGGGCACCCTGGGGCCTACACTGCAAGTCCAGGGAGAGAGGTGGACACCTGGATAGCTTGCTGGGGTCAGGATCCCTTAGGTGGAGGGCAAGGGGGCACCCTGGGGCCTACACTGCATGTCCAGGGAGAAAGGTGGACCCCTGGGTAGCATGCTGGGGTCAGAGGCCCTTAGGTGGAGGGCAAGGGGGCACCCTGGGGCCTACACTGCAAGTCCAGGGAGAGAGGTGGTCCCCTGGGTAGCTTGCTGGGGTCAGAGGCCCTTGTGTGGAGGGCAAGGGGGCACCCTGGGGCCTACACTGCAAGTCCAGGGAGAGAGGTGGACCCCTGGGTAGCTTGCTGGGGTCAGAGGCCCTTAGGTGGAGGGCCAGGGGGCACCCTGGGGCCTATACTGCAAGATCAGGGAGAGAGGTGGACCCCTTGGTAACTTGCTGGGGTCAGAGACCCCTAGGTGGAGGGCAAGGGGGCACTCTGGGGCCTCCACTGCAAGTCCAGGGAGAGAGGTGGACCCCTGGGTAGCTTGCTGGGGTCAGAGGCCCCCAGGTGGAAGGCCAGGGGGCACCCTTGGGCCTACACTGCAAGTCCAGGGAGAGAGGTGGACCCCTGGGTAGCTTGCTGGGGTCAGAGACCCCTAGTTGGAGGGCAAGGGGGCACCCTGGGGCCTTTAATGGAAGTCCAAGGAGGGAAGTGGACCCTGGGTAGCCTGCTGGGGTCAGATTCCCTTAGGTGGAAGGCCAGGGCGCACCCTGGGGCCTATACTGCAAGTCCAGGGAGAGAGGTGGACCCCTGGGTAGCTTGCTGGGGTAAGGGGCCCTTAGTTGGAGGGCCAGGGGCACCCTGGGGCCTATACTGCATGTCCAGGAAGAGATGTGGACCCCTGGGTAGCTTGCTGGGGTCATAGGCCCCTAAGTGGAGTGCCAGGGGCACCCTGGGGCCTATACTGCAAGTACAGGGAGAGAGGTGGACCCCTGGGTAGCTTGCTGGGGTCAGGGGCCCTTAGGTGGAGGGCCAGGGGGCACCCTGGGGCCTACACTGCAAGTCCAGGGAGAGAGGTGGACCCCTGGGTAGCTTGCTGGGGTCAGAGGCCCCTAGGTGGAGGGCCAGGTGGCACAATGGGGCCTATACTGCTGGTCCAGGGAGAGAGGTGGACCCCTGGGTAGCTTGCTGGGGTCAGGGGCCCTTAGGTGGAGGGCCAGGGGTCACCCTGGGGCCTACACTGCAAGTCCAGGGAGAGAGGTGGACCCCTGGGTAGCTTGCTGGGGTCAGAGGCCCCCAGGTGGAGGGCCAGGGGGCACCCTTGGGCCTACACTGCAAGTCCAGGGAGAGAGGTGGACCCCTGGGTAGCTTGCTGGGGTCAGAGACCCCTAGTTGGAGGGCCAGGGGCACCCTGGGGCCTTTTATGGAAGTCCAGGGAGGGAAGTGGACCCTGGGTAGCCTGCTGGGGTCAGATTCCCTTAGGTGGAAGGCCAGGGCGCACCCTGGGGCCTATACTGCAAGTCCAGGGAGAGAGGTGGACCCCTGGGTATCTTGCTGGGGTCAGGGACCCTTAGGTGGAGGGCCAGGTGCACCCTGGGGCCTATACTGCAAGTCCATGAAGAGATGTGGACCCCTGGGTAGCTTGCTGGGGTCATAGGCCCCTAAGTGGAGTGCCAGGGGCACCCTGGGGCCTATACTGCAAGTCCAGGGAGAGAGGTGGACCCCTGGGTAGCTTGCTCGGGTCAGGATCCCTTAGGTGGAGGGCAAGGGGGCACCCTGGGGCCTACACTGCATGTCCAGGGAGAGAGGTGGACCCCTGGGTAGCTTGCTGGGGTCAGGGGCCCTTAGGTGGAGGGCCAGGGGGCACCCTGGGGCCTATACTGCAAGTCCAGGAAGAGATGTGGACCCCTGGGTAGCTTGCTGGGGTCAGGGGCCCTTAGGTGGAGGGCAAGGGGGCACCCTGGGGCCTACACTGCAAGTCCAGGGAGAGAGGTGGACCCCTGGGTAGCTTACTGGGGTCAGAGGCCCTTAGGTGGAGGGCCAGGGGGCACCCTGGGGCCTACACTGCAAGTCCAGGGAGAGAGGTGGACCCCTGGGTAGCTTGCTGGGGTCAGAGGCCCCTAGGTGGAGGGCCAGGAGGCACAATGGGGCCTATACTGCTGGTCCAGGGAGAGAGGTGGACCCCTGGGTAGCTTGCTGGGGTCAGGGGCCCTTAGGTGGAGGGCCAGGGGGCACCCTGGGGCCTACACTGCAAGTCCAGGGAGAGAGGTGGACCCCATGGGTAGCTTGCTGGGGTCAGAGGCCCCCAGGTGGAGGGCCAGGGGGCACCCTTGGGCCTACACTGCAAGTCCAGGGAGAGAGGTGGACCCCTGGGTAGCTTGCTGGGGTCAGAGACCCCTATTTGGAGGGCAAGGGGGCACCCTGGGGCCTTTAATGGAAGTCCAGGGAGGGAAGTGGACCCTGGGTAGCCTGCTGGGGTCAGATTCTCTTAGGTGGAAGGCCAGGGTGCACCCTGGGGCCTATACTGCAAGTCCAGGGAGAGAGGTGGACCCCTGGGTAGCTTGCTGGGGTCAGGGGCCCTTAGGTGGAGGGCCAGGGGCACCCTGGGGCCTATACTGCATGTCCAGGAAGAGATGTGGACCCCTGGGTAGCTTGCTGGGGTCATAGGCCCCTAAGTGGAGTGCCAGGGGCACCCTGGGGCCTATACTGCAAGTCCAGGGAGAGAGGTGGACCCCTGGGTAGCTTGCTGGGGTCAGGGGCACTTAGGTGGAGGGCCAGGGGGCACCCTGGGGCCTACACTGCAAGTCCAGGTAGAGAGGTGGACCCCTGGGTAGCTTGCTGGGGTCAGAGGCCCCTAGGTGGAGGGCCAGGAGGCACAATGGGGCCTATACTGCTAGTCCAGGGAGAGAGGTGGAACCCTGGGTAGCTTGCTGGGGTCAGGGGCCCTTAGGTGGAGGGCAAGGGGGCACCCTGGGGCCTACACTGCAAGTCCAGGGAGAGAGGTGGACCCCTGGGTAGCTTGCTGGGGTCAGAGGCCCCCAGGTGGAGGGCCAGGGGGCACCCTTGGGCCTACACTGCAAGTCCAGGGAGAGAGGTGGACCCCTGGGTAGCTTGCTGGGGTCAGAGACCCCTAGTTGGAGGGCCAGGGGGCAACCTGGGGCCTTTAATGGAAGTCCAGGGAGAGAGGAGGACCCCTGGGTAGCTTGCTCGGGTCAGGATCCCTTAGGTGGAGGGCAAGGGGGCACCCTGGGGCCTACACTGCATGTCCAGGGAGAGAGGTGGACCCCTGGGTAGCTTGCTGGGGTCAGGGGCCCTTAGGTGGAGGGCCAGGGGGCACCCTGGGGCCTATACTGCAAGTCCAGGAAGAGATGTGGACCCCTGGGTAGCTTGCTGGGGTCAGGGGCCCTTAGGTGGAGTGCAAGGGGGCACCCTGGGGCCTACACTGCAAGTCCAGGGAGAGAGGTGGACCCCTGGGTAGCTTACTGGGGTCAGAGGCCCTTAGGTGGAGGGCCAGGGGGCACCCTGGGGCCTACACTGCAAGTCCAGGGAGAGAGGTGGACCCCTGGGTAGCTTGCTGGGGTCAGAGGCCCCTAGGTGGAGGGCCAGGAGGCACAATGGGGCCTATACTGCTGGTCCAGGGAGAGAGTTGGACCCCTGGGTAGCTTGCTGGGGTCAGGGGCCCTTAGGTGGAGGGCCAGGGGGCACCCTGGAGCCTACACTGCAAGTCCAGGGAGAGAGGTGGACCCCTGGGTAGCTTGCTGGGGTCAGAGGCCCCCAGGTGGAGGGCCAGGGGGCACCCTTGGGCCTACACTGCAAGTCCAGGGAGAGAGGTGGACCCCTGGGTAGCTTGCTGGGGTCAGAGACCCCTAGTTGGAGGGCAAGGGGGCACCCTGGGGCCTTTAATGGAAGTCCAGGGAGGGAAGTGGACCCTGGGTAGCCTGCTGGGGTCAGATTCCCTTAGGTGGAAGGCCAGGGTGCACCCTGGGGCCTATACTGCAAGTCCAGGGAGAGAGGTGGACCCCTGGGTAGCTTGCTGGGGTCAGGGGCCCTTAGGTGGAGGGCCAGGGGCACCCTGGGGCCTATACTGCAAGTCCAGGAAGAGATGTGGACCCCTGGGTAGCTTGCTGGGGTCATAGGCCCCTAAGTGGAGTGCCAGAGGCACCCTGGGGCCTATACTGCAAGTCCAGGGAGAGAGGTGGACCCCTGGGTAGCTTGCTGGGGTCATAGGCCCCTAAGTGGAGTGCCAGGGGCACCCTGGGGCCTATACTGCAAGTCCAGGGAGAGAGGTGGACCCCTGGGTAGCTTGCTCGGGTCAGGATCCCTTAGTTGGAAGGCAAGGGGGCACCCTGGGGCCTACACTGCATGTCCAGGGAGAGAGGTGGACCCCTGGGTAGCTTGCTGGGGTCAGGGGCCCTTAGGTGGAGGGCCAGGGGGCACCCTGGGGCCTATACTGCAAGTCCAGGAAGAGATGTGGACCCCTGGGTAGCTTGCTGGGGTCAGGGGCCCTTAGGTGGAGGGCAAGGGGGCACCCTGGGGCCTACACTGCAAGTCCAGGGAGAGAGGTGGACCCCTGGGTAGCTTACTGGGGTCAGAGGCCCTTAGGTGGAGGGCCAGGGGGCACCCTGGGGCCTACACTTCAAGTCCAGGGAGAGAGGTGGACCCCTGGGTAGCTTGCTGGGGTCAGAGGCCCCTAGGTGGAGGGCCAGGAGGCACAATGGGGCCTATACTGCTGGTCCAGGGAGAGAGGTGGACCCCTGGGTAACTTGCTGGGGTCAGGGGCCCTTAGGTGGAGGGCAAGGGGGCACCCTGGGGCCCACACTGCAAGTCCAGGGAGAGAGGTGGACCCCTGGGTAGCTTGCTGGGGTCAAAGGCCCCCAGGTGGAGGGCCAGGGGGCACCCTTGGGCCTACACTGCAAGTCCAGGGAGAGAGGAGGACCCCTGGGTAGCTTGCTGGGGTCAGAGACCCCTAGTTGGAGGGCAAGGAGGCACCCTGGGGCCTTTAATGGAAGTCCAGGGAGGGAAGTGGACCCTGGGTAGCCTGCTGGGGTCAGATTCCCTTAGGTGGAAGGCCAGGGTGCACCCTGGGGCCTATACTGCAAGTCCAGGGAGAGAGGTGGACCCCTGGGTAGCTTGCTTGGGTCAGGGGCCCTTAGGTGGAGGGCCAGGGACACCCTGGGGCCTATACTGCATGTCCAGGAAGAGATGTGGACCCCTGGGTAGCTTGCTGGGGTCATAGGCCCCTAAGTGGAGTGCCAGGGGCACCCTGGGGCCTATACTGCAAGTCCAGGGAGAGAGGTGGACACCTGGGTAGCTTGCTGGGGTCAGGGGCACTTAGGTGGAGGGCCAGGGGGCACCCTGGGGCCTACACTGCAAGTCCAGGTAGAGAGGTGGACCCCTGGGTAGCTTGCTGGGGTCAGAGGCCCCTAGGTGGAGGGCCAGGAGGCACAATGGGGCCTATACTGCTAGTCCAGGGAGAGAGGTGGACCCCTGGGTAGCTTGCTGGGGTCAGGGGCCCTTATGTGGAGGGCAAGGGGGCACCCTGGGGCCTACACTGCAAGTCCAGGGAGAGAGGTGGACCCCTGGGTAGCTTGCTGGGGTCAGAGGCCCCCAGGTGGAGGGCCAGGGGACACCCTTGGGCCTACACTGCAAGTCCAGGGAGAGAGGTGGACCCCTGGGTAGCTTGCTGGGGTCAGACACCCCTAGTTGGAGGGCCAGGGGCCACCCTGGGGCCTTTAATGGAAGTCCAGGGAGAGAGGTGGACCCTTGGGTAGCTTGCTCGGGTCAGGATCCCTTAGGTGGAGGGCAAGGGGGCACCCTGGGGCCTACACTGCATGTCCAGGGAGAGAGTTGGACCCCTGGGTAGCTTGCTGGGGTCAGGGGCCCTTAGGTGGAGGGCCAGGGGGCACCCTGGGGCCTATACTGCAAGTCCAGGAAGAGATGTGGACCCCTGGGTAGCTTGCTGGGGTCAGGGGCCCTTAGGTGGAGGGCAAGGGGGCACCCTGGGGCCTACACTGCAAGTCCAGGGAGAGAGGTGGACCCCTGGGTAGCTTACTGGGGTCAGAGGCCCTTAGGTGGAGGGCCAGGGGGCACCCTGGGGCCTACACTGCAAGTCCAGGGAGAGAGGTGGACCCCTGGGTAGCTTGCTGGGGTCAGAGGCCCCTAGGTGGAGGGCCAGGAGGCACATTGGGGCCTATACTGCTGGTCCAGGGAGAGAGGTGGACCCCTGGGTAGCTTGCTGGGGTCAGGGGCCCTTAGGTGGAGGGCCAGGGGGCACCCTGGGGCCTACACTGCAAGTCCAGGGAGAGAGGTGGACCCCTGGTTAGCTTGCTGGGGTCAGAGGCCCCTAGGTGGAGGGCCAGGGGTCACCCTTGGGCCTACACTGCAAGTCCAGGGAGAGAGGTGGACCCCTGGGTAGCTTGCTGGGGTCAGAGACCCCTAGTTGGAGGGCAAGGAGGCACCCTGGGGCCTTTAATGGAAGTCCAGGGAGGGAAGTGGACCCTGGGTAGCCTGCTTGGGTCAGATTCCCTTAGGTGGAAGGCCAGGGTGCACCCTGGGGCCTATACTGCAAGTCCAGGGAGAGAGGTGGACCCCTGGGTAGCTTGCTGGGGTCAGGGGCCCTTAGGTGGAGGGCCAGGGGCACCCTGGGGCCTATACTGCATGTCCAGGAAGAGATGTGGACCCCTGGGTAGCTTGCTGGGGTCATAGGCCCCTAAGTGGAGTGCCAGGGGCACCCTGGGGCCTATACTGCAAGTCCAGGGAGAGAGGTGGACCCCTGGGTAGCTTACTGGGGTCAGAGGCCCTTAGGTGGAGGGCCAGGGGGCACCCTGGGGCCTACACTGCAAGTCCAGGGAGAGAGGTGGACCCCTGGGTAGCTTGCTGGGGTCAGAGGCCCCTAGGTGGAGGGCCAGGAGGCACAATGGGGCCTATACTGCTGGTCCAGGGAGAGAGGTGGACCCCTGGGTAGCTTGCTGGGGTCAGGTGCCCTTAGGTGGAGGGCCAGGGGGCACCCTGGGGCCTACACTGCAAGTCCAGGGAGAGAGGTGGACCCCTGGGTAGCTTGCTGGGGTCAGAGGCCCCCAGGTGGAGGGCCAGGGGGCACCCTTGGGCCTACACTGCAAGTCCAGGGAGAGAGGTGGACCCCTGGGTAGCTTGCTGGGGTCAGAGACCCCTAGTTGGAGGGCAAGGAGGCACCCTGGGGCCTTTAATGGAAGTCCAGGGAGGGAAGTGGACCCTGGGTAGCCTGCTGGGGTCAGATTCCCTTAGGTGGAAGGCCAGGGTGAACCCTGGGGCCTACACTGCAAGTCCAGGGAGAGAGGTGGACCCCTGGGTAGCTTGCTGGGGTCAGGGGCCCTTAGGTGGAGGGCCAGGGGCACCCTGGGGCCTATACTGCATGTCCAGGAAGAGATGTGGACCCCTGGGTTGCTTGCTGGGGTCATAGGCCCCTAAGTGGAGTGCCAGGGGCACCCTGGGGCCTATACTGCAAGTCCAGGGAGAGAGGTGGACCCCTGGGTAGCTTGCTGGGGTCAGGGGCACTTAGGTGGAGGGCCAGGGGGCACCCTGGGGCCTACACTGCAAGTCCAGGTAGAGAGGTGGACCCCTGGGTAGCTTGCTGGGGTCAGAGGCCCCTAGGTGGAGGGCCAGGAGGCACAATGGGGCCTATACTGCTAGTCCAGGGAGAGAGGTGGACCCCTGGGTAGCTTGCTGGGGTCAGGGGCCCTTAGGTGGAGGGCAAGGGGGCACCCTGGGGCCTACACTGCAAGTCCAGGGAGAGAGGTGGACCCCTGGGTAGCTTGTTGGGGTCAGAGGCCCCCAGGTGGAGGGCCAGGGGGCACCCTTGGGCCTACACTGCAAGTCCAGGGAGAGAGGTGGACCCCTGGGTAGCTTGCTGGGGTCAGAGACCCCTAGTTGGAGGGCCAGGGGGCACCCTTGGGCCTTTAATGGAAGTCCAGGGAGGGAAGTGGACCCTGGGTAGCCTGCTGGGGTCAGATTCCCTTAGGTGGAAGGCCAGGTGCACCCTGGGGCCTATACTGCAAGTCCAGGAAGAGAGGTGGACCCCTGGGTAGCTTGCTGGGGTCAGAGGCCCCTAGGTGGAGGGCCAGGGGGCATCCTGGGGCCTACACTGCAAGTCCAGGGATAGACACGGAACCCTGGGTAGCTTGCTGGGGTCAGGGGCACCTAGATGGAGGGCCAGGGGTAACCCTGGGGCCTATACTGCAAGTCCATGGAGAGAGGTGGACCCCTGGTTAGTTTGCTGGGCTCATGGGCCCTTAGGTGGAGGGCCAGGGGCACCCTGGGGCCTATATTGCAAGTCCAGCGAGAGAGCTGGTCCTCTTGGTAGCTTGCTTGGGTCAGAAGCCCCTTGGTGGGGTGCAAGGGGGCACCCTGGGGCCTATACTGCAAGTCCAGAGAGAGAGGTGGACCCCTGGGTAGCTTGCTGGGGTAAGGGGCCCCTAGGAAGAGGGCCAGGGGGCACCCTGGGGCCTATACTGCAAGACCAGGGAGAGAGGTGGACCCCTGGGTAGCTTGCTGGGGTCAGGGGCCCTTAGGTGGAGGGCAAGGGGGCACCCTGGGGCCTACACTGCAAGTCCAGGGAGAGAGGTTGACCCCTGGGTAGCTTGCTGGGGTCAGAGGCCCCTAGGTGGGCGGCCAGGAGGCACAATGGGGCCTATACTGCTGGTCCAGGGAGAGAGGTGGACCCCTGGGTAGCTTGCTGGGTTCAGAAGCCCCTAGATGGAGGGCCAGGGGGCACCCTGGGGCCTATACTGCAAGATCAGGGAGAGAGGTGGACCCCTGGGTAGCTTGCTGGGGTCAGAGACCCCTAGGTGGAGGGCAAGGGGGCACCCTGGGGCCTCCACTGCAAGTCCAGGGAGAGAGGTGGACCCCTGGGTAAATTGCTGGGGTCAGAGGCCCCCAGGTGGAGTGCCAAGGGGCACCCTTGGGCCTACACTGCAAGTCCAGGGAGAGAGGTGGAAACCTGGGTAGCTTGCCGGGGTCAGAGACCCCTAGTTGGAGGGCAAGGGGGCACCCTGGGGCCTTTAATGGAAGTCCAGGGAGGGAAGTGGACCCCTGGGTAGCTGGCTAGGGTCAGATTCCCCTAGGTGGAAGGCCAGGGCGCACCCTGGGGCCTATACTGCGAGTCCAGGGAGAGAGGTGGACCCCTGGGTAGCTTGCTAGGGTCAGGGGCCCTTAGGTGGAGGGCCAGAGGGCACCCTGGGGCCTATACTGCAAGTCCAGGAAAAGATGTGGACCCCTGGGTAGCTTGCTGGTTTCATAGGCCCCTAAGTGGAGTGCCAGGGGCACCTTGGAGCCTATACTGCAAGTCCAGGGAGAGAGGTGGAGCCCTGGGTAGCTTGCTGGGGTCAGGGGCCCTTAGGTGGAGGGCCAGGTGGCACCCTGGTGCCTATAATGCAAGTCCAGGAAGAGAGGTGGACCCCTGGGTAGCTTGCTGGGGTCAGAGGCCCCTAGGTGGAGGGCCAGGGGGCATCCTGGGGCCTACATTGCAAGTCCAGGGATAGACACGGACCCCTGGGTAGCTTGCTGGGGTCAGGGGCACCTAGATGGAGGGCCAGGGGTAACCCTGGGGCCTATACTGCAAGTCCAGGGAGAGAGGTGGACCCCTGGTTAGTTTGCTGGGCTCATGGGCCCTTACGTGGAGGGCCAGGGGCACCCTGGGGCCTATACTGCAAGTCCAGGGAGAGAGCTGATTCTCTGGGTAGCTTGCTGGGGTCAAAAGCCCCTAGGTGGGGTGCAAGGGGGCACCCTGGGGCCTATACTGCAAGTCCAGGGAGAGATGTGGACCCCTGGGTAGCTTGCTGGGGTAAGGGGCCCCTAGGAGGAGGGCCAGGGGGCACCCTGGGGCCTAAACTGCAAGACCAGGGAGAGAGGTGGACCCCTTGGTAGCTTGCTGGGGTCAGGGGCCCTTAGGTGGAGGGCCAGGTGCACCCTGGGGCCTTTAATGGAAGTCCAGGGAGGGAAGTGGACCCTGGGTAGCTTGCTGGGGTCATATTCCCCTAGGTGGAAGGCCAGGGTGCACCCTGGGGCCTATACTGCAAGTCCAGGGAGAGAGGTGGACCCCTGGGTAGCTTGCTGGTGTCAGGGGCACCTAGATGGAGGGCCAGGGGTAACCCTGGGGCCTATACTGCAAGTCCAGGGAGAGAGGTGGACCCCTGGTTAGTTTGCTGGACTCATGGGCCCTTAGGTGGAGGGCCAGGGGCACCCTGAGGCCTATACTGCAAGTCCAGGGAGAGAGCTGGTCCTCTGGGTAGCTTGCTTGGGTGGGGGGCCCTTAGGTGGAGGGCAAGGGGGCACCCTGGGGCCTACACTGCAAGTCCAGGGAGAGAGGTTGACCCCTGGGTAGCTTGCTGGGGTCAGGATCCCTTAGGTGGAGGGCAAGGGGGCACCCTGGGGCCTACACTGCATGTCCAGGGAGAGAGGTGGACCCCTGGGTAGCTTACTGGGGTCAGAGGCCCTTAGGTGGAGGGCAAGGGGGCACCCTGGGGCCTACACTGCAAGTCCAGGGAGAGAGGTGGTCGCCTGGGTAGCTTGCTTGGGTCAGAGGCCCTTAGGTGGAGGGCAAGGGGGCACCCTGGGGCCTACACTGCAAGTCCAGGGAGAGAGGTGGACCCCTGGGTAGCTTGCTGGGGTCAGAGGCCCCTAGGTGGAGGGCCAGGGGGCACCCTGGGGCCTATACTGCAAGATCAGGGAGAGAGGTGGACCCCTTGGTAGCTTGCTGGGGTCAGAGACCCCTAGGTGGAGGGCAAGGGGGCACTCTGGGGCCTCCACTGCAAGTCCAGGGAGAGAGGTGGACCCCTGGGTAGCTTGCTGGGGTCAGAGGCCCCCAGGTGGAAGGCCAGGGGGCACCCTTGGGCCTACACTGCAAGTCCAGGGAGAGAGGTGGACCCCTGGGTAATTTGCTGGGGTCAGAGACCCCTAGTTGGAGGGCAAGGGGGCACCCTGGGGCCTTTAATGGAAGTCCAAGGAGGGAAGTGGACCCTGGGTAGCCTGCTGGGGTCAGATTCCCTTAAGTGGAAGGCCAGGAAGCACCCTGGGGCCTTTACTGCAAGTCCAGGGAGAGAGGTGGACCCCTGGGTAGCTTGCTGGGGTCATGGGCCCTTAGTTGGAGGGCCAGGGGCACCCTGGGGCCTATACTGCATGTCCAGGAAGAGATGTATACCCCTGGGTAGCTTGCTGGGGTCATAGGCCCCTAAGTGGAGTGCAAGGGGCACCCTGGGGCCTATACTGCAAGTCCAGGGAGAGAGGTGGACCCCTGGGTAGCTTGCTGGGGTCAGGGGCCCTTAGGTGGAGGGCCAGGGGGCACCCTGGGGCCTACACTGCAAGTCCAGGGAGAGAGGTGGACCCCTGGGTAGCTTGCTGGGGTCAGAGGCCCCTAGGTGGAGGGCCAGGTGGCACAATGGGGCCTATACTGCTGGTCCAGGGAGAGAGGTGGACCCCTGGGTAGCTTGCTGGGGTCAGGGGCCCTTAGGTGGAGGGCCAGGGGCACCCTGGGGCCTACACTGCAAGTCCAGGGAGAGAGGTGGACCCCTGGGTAGCTTGCTGGGGTCAGAGGCCCCCAGGTGGAGGGCCAGGGGGCACCCTTGGGCCTACACTGCAAGTTCAGGGAGAGAGGTGGACCCCTGGGTAGCTTGCTGGGGTCAGAGACCCCTAGTTGGAGGGCCAGGGGCACCCTGGGGCCTTTTATGGAAGTCCAGGGAGGGAAGTGGACCCTGGGTAGCCTGCTGGGGTCAGATTCCCTTAGGTGGAAGGCCAGGGCGCACCCTGGGGCCTATACTGCAAGTCCAGGGAGAGAGGTGGACCCCTGGGTAGCTTGCTGGGGTCAGGGGCCCTTAGGTGGAGGGCCAGGTGCACCCTGGGGCCTATACTGCAAGTCCAGGAAGAGATGTGGACCCCTGGGTAGCTTGCTGGGGTCATAGGCCCCTAAGTGGAGTGCCAGGGGCACCCTGGGGCCTATACTGCAAGTCCAGGGAGAGAGGTGGACCCCTGGGTAGCTTGCTCGGGTCAGGATTCCTTAGGTGGAGGGCAAGGGGGCACCCTGGGGCCTACACTGCATGTCCAGGGAGAGAGGTGGACCCCTGAGTAGCTTGCTGGGGTCAGGGGCCCTTAGGTGGAGGGCCAGGGGGCACCCTGGGGCCTATACTGCAAGTCCAGGAAGAGATGTGGACCCCTGGGTAGCTTGCTGGGGTCAGGGGCCCTTAGGTGGAGGGCAAGGGGGCACCCTGGGGCCTACACTGCAAGTCCAGGGAGAGAGGTGGACCCCTAGGTAGCTTGCTGGGGTCAGGGGCCCTTAGGTGGAGGGCAAGGGGGCACCCTGGGGCCTACACTGCAAGTCCAGGGAGAGAGGTTGACCCCTGAGTAGCTTGCTGAGGTCAGAGGCCCCTAGGTGGAGGGCCAGGAGGCACAATGGGGCCTATACTGCTGGTCCAGGGAGAGAGGTGGACCCCTGGGTAGCTTAGCTGGGTTCAGAAGCCCCTAGATGGAGGGCCAGGGGGCACCCTGGGGCCTATACTGCAAGATTAGGGAGAGAGGTGGACCCTTGGGTAGCTTGCTGGGGTCAGAGACCCCTAGGTGGAGGGCAAGGGGGCACCCTGGGGCCTCCACTGCAAGTCCAGGGAGAGAGGTGGACCCCTGGGTAAATTGCTGGGGTCAGAGGCCCCCAGGTGGAGTGCCAAGGGGCACCCTTGGGCCTACACTGCAAGTCCAGGGAGAGAGGTGGACCCCTGGGTAGCTTGCCGGGGTCAGAGACCCCTAGTTGGAGGGCAAGGGGGCAACCTGGGGCCTTTAATGGAAGTCCAGGGAGGGAAGTGGACCCCTGGGTAGCTGGCTAGGGTCAGATTCCCCTAGGTGGAAGGCCAGGGCGCACCCTGGGGCCTATACTGCAAGTCCAGGGAGAGAGGTGGACCCCTGGGTAGCTTGCTGGGGTGAGAGGCCCCCAGGTGGAGGGCCAGGGGGCACCCTTGGGCCTACACTGCAAGTCCAGGGAGAGAGCTGGTCCTCTTGGTAGCTTGCTTGGGTCAGAAGCCCCTAGGTGGCGTGCAAGGGGGCACCCTGGGGCCTATACTGCAAGTCCAGGGAGAGAGGTGGACCCCTGGGTAGCTTGCTGGGGTAAGGGGCCCCTAGGAAGAGGGCCAGGGGGCACCCTGGGGCCTATACTGCAAGACCAGGGAGAGAGGTGGACCCCTGGGTAGCTTGCTGGGGTCAGGGGCCCTTAGGTGGAGGGCAAGGGGGCACCCTGGGGCCTACACTGCAAGTCCAGGGAGAGAGGTTGACCCCTGAGTAGCTTGCTGGGGTCAGAGGCCCCTAGGTGGAGGGCCAGGAGGCACAATGGGGCCTATACTGCTGGTCCAGGGAGAGAGGTGGACCCCTGGGTAGCTTGCTGGGTTCAGAAGCCCCTAGATGGAGGGCCAGGGGGCACCCTGGGGCCTATACTGCAAGATCAGGGAGAGAGGTGGACCCCTGGGTAGCTTGCTGGGGTCAGAGACCCCTAGGTGGAGGGCAAGGGGGCACCCTGGGGCCTCCACTGCAAGTCCAGGGAGAGAGGTGGACCCCTGGGTAAATTGCTGGGGTCAGAGGCCCCCAGGTGGAGTGCCAAGGGGCACCCTAGGGCCTACACTGCAAGTCCAGGGAGAGAGGTGGACCCCTGGGTAGCTTGCCGGGGTCAGAGACCCCTAGTTGGAGGGCAAGGGGGCACCCTGGGGCCTTTAATGGAAGTCCAGGGAGGGAAGTGGACCCCTGGGTAGCTGGCTAGGGTCAGATTCCCCTAGGTGGAAGGCCAGGGCGCACCCTCGGGCCTATACTGCAAGTCCAGGGAGAGAGGTGGACCCCTGGGTAGCTTGCTAGGGTCAGGGGCCCTTAGGTGGAGGGCCAGAGGGCACCCTGGGGCCTATACTGCAAGTCCAGGGAGAGAGCTGATTCTCTGGGTAGCTTGCTGGGGTCAAAAGCCCCTAGGTGGGGTGCAAGGGGGCACCCTGGGGCCTTACTGCAAGTCCAGGGAGAGAGGTGGACCCCTGGGTAGCTTGCTGGGGTAAGGGGCCCCTAGGAGGAGGGCCAGGGGGCACCCTTGGGCCTATACTGCAAGACCAGGGAGAGAGGTGGACCCCTTGGTAGCTTGCTGGGGTCAGGGGCCCTTAGGTGAAGGGCCAGGTGCACCCTGGGGCCTTTAATGGAAGTCCAGGGAGGGAAGTGGACCCTGGGTAGCTTGCTGGGGTCAGATTCCCCTAGGTGGAAGGCCAGTGTGCACCCTGGGGCCTATACTGCAAGTCCAGGGAGAGAGGTGGACCCCTGGGTAGCTTGCTGGTGTCAGGGGCACCTAGATGGAGGGCCAGGGGTAACCCTGGGGCCTATACTGCAAGTCCAGGGAGAGAGGTGGACCCCTGGTTAGTTTGCTGGACTCATGGGCCCTTAGGTGGAGGGCCAGGGGCACCCTGGGGCCTACACTGCAAGTCCAGGGAGAGAGCTCGTCCTCTGGGTAGCTTGCTGGGGTGGGGGGCCCTTAGGTGGAGGGCAAGGGGGCACCCTGGGGCCTACACTGCAAGTCCAGGGAGAGAGGTGGACACCTGGGTAGCTTGCTGGGGTCAGGATCCCTTAGGTGGAGGGCAAGGGGGCACCCTGGGGCCTACACTGCATGTCCAGGGAGAGAGGTGGACCCCTGGGTAGCATGCTGGGGTCAGAGGCCCTTAGGTGGAGGGCAAGGGGGCACCCTGGGGCCTACACTGCAAGTCCAGGGAGAGAGGTGGTCCCCTGGGTAGCTTGCTGGGGTCAGAGGCCCTTGTGTGGAGGGCAAGGGGGCACCCTGGGGCCTACACTGCAAGTCCAGGGAGAGAGGTGGACCCCTGGGTAGCTTGCTGGGGTCAGAGGCCCCTAGGTGGAAAGCCAGGGGGCACCCTGGGGCCTATACTGCAAGATCAGGGAGAGAGGTGGACCCCTGGGTAGCTTGCAGGGGTCAGGGGCCCTTAGGTGGAGGGCAAGGGGGCACCCTGGGGCCTACACTGCAAGTCCAGGGAGAGAGGTGGACCCCTGGGTAGCTTGCTGGTGTCAGGGGCACCTAGATGGAGGGCCAGGGGTAACCCTGGGGCCTATATTGCAAGTCCAGGGAGAGAGGTGGACCCCTGGTTAGTTTGCTGGATTCATGGGCCCTTAGGTGGAGGGCCAGGGGCACCCTGGGGCCTACACTGCAAGTCCAGGGAGAGAGCTGGTCCTCTGGGTAGCTTGCTGGGGTGGGGGGCCCTTAGGTGGAGGGCAAGGGGGCACCCTGGGGCCTACACTGCAAGTCCAGGGAGAGAGGTGGACACCTGGGTAGCTTGCTGGGGTCAGGATCCCTTAGGTGGAGGGCAAGGGGGCACCCTGGGGCCTACACTGCATGTCCAGGGAGAGAGGTGGACCCCTGGGTAGCTTGCTGGGGTCAGAGGCCCTTAGGTGGAGGGCAAGGGGGCACCCTGGGGCCTACACTGCAAGTCCAGGGAGAGAGGTGGTCGCCTGGGTAGCTTGCTGGGGTCATAGGCCCTTAGGTGGAGGGCAAGGGGGCACCCTGGAGCCTACACTGCAAGTCCAGGGAGAGAGGTGGACCCCTGGGTAGCTTGCCGGGGTCAGAGACCCCTAGTTGGAGGGCAAGGGGGCACCCTGGGGCCTTTAATGGAAGTCCAGGGAGGGAAGTGGACCCCTGGGTAGCTGGCTAGGGTCAGATTCCCCTAGGTGGAAGGCCAGGGCGCACCCTGGGGCCTATACTGCAAGTCCAGGGAGAGAGGTGGACCCCTGGGTAGCTTGCTAGGGTCAGGGGCCCTTAGGTGGAGGGCCAGAGGGCACCCTGGGGCCTATACTGCAAGTCCAGGAAAAGATGTGGACCCCTGGGTAGCTTGCTGGGGTCATAGGCCCCTAAGTGGAGTGCTAGGGGCACCCTGGGGCCTATACTGCAAGTCCAGGGAGAGAGGTGGAGCCCTGGGTAGCTTGCTGGGGTCAGGGGCCCTTAGGTGGAGGGCCAGGTGGCACCCTGGTGCCTATAATGCAAGTCCAGGAAGAGAGGTGGACCCCTGGGTAGCTAGCTGGGGTCAGAGGCCCCTAGGTGGAGGGCCAGGGGGCATCCTGGGGCCTACACTGCAAGTCCAGGGATAGACACGAACGCCTGGGTAGCTTGCTGGGGTCAGGGGCACCTAGATGGAGGGCCAGGGGTAACCCTGGGGCCTATACTGCAAGTCCAGGGAGAGAGGTGGACCCCTGGTTAGTTTGCTGGGCTCATGGGCCCTTACGTGGAGGGCCAGGGGCACCCTTGGGCCTATACTGCAAGTCCAGGGAGAAAGCTGATTCTCTGGGTAGCTTGCTGGGGTCAAAAGCCCCTAGGTGGGGTGCAAGGGGGCACCCTGGGGCCTATACTGCAAGTCCAGGGAGAGAGGTGGACCCCTGGGTAGCTTGCTGGGGTAAGGGGCCCCTAGGAGGAGGGCCAGGGGGCACCCTGGGGCCTATATTGCAAGACCAGGGAGAGAGGTGGAACCCTTGGTAGCTTGCTGGGGTCAGGGGCCCTTAGGTGGAGGGCCAGGTGCACCCTGGGGCCTTTAATGGAAGTCCAGGGAGGGAAGTGGACCCTGGGTAGCTTGCTGGGGTCATATTCCCCTAGGTGGAAGGCCAGTGTGCACCCTGGGGCCTATACTGCAAGTCCAGGGAGAGAGGTGGACCCCTGGGTAGCTTGCTGGTGTCAGGGGCACCTAAATGGAGGGCCAGGGGTAACCCTGGGGCCTATATTGCAAGTCCAGGGAGAGAGGTGGAACCCTGGTTAGTTTGCTGGACTCATGGGCCCTTAGGTGGAGGGCCAGGGGCACCCTGGGGCCTACACTGCAAGTCCAGGGAGAGAGCTGGTCCTCTGGGTAGCTTGCTGGGGTGGGAGGCCCTTAGGTGGAGGGCAAGGGGGCACCCTGGGGCCTACACTGCAAGTCCAGGGAGAGAGGTGGACACCTGGGTAGCTTGCTGGGGTCAGGATCCCTTAGGTGGAGGGCAAGGGGGCACCCTGGGGCCTACACTGCATGTCCAGGGAGAGAGGTGGACCCCTGGGTAGCATGCTGGGGTCAGAGGCCCTTAGGTGGAGGGCAAGGGGGCACCCTGGGGCCTACACTGCAAGTCCAGGGAGAGAGGTGGTCCCCTGGGTAGATTGCTGGGGTCAGAGGCCCTTAGGTGGAGGGCAAGGGGGCACCCTGGGGCCTACACTGCAAGTCCAGGGAGAGAGGTGGACCCCTGGGTAGCTTGCTGGGGTCAGAGGCCCCTAGGTGGAGGGCCAGGGGGCACCCTGGGGCCTATACTGCAAGATCAGGGAGAGAGGTGGACCCCTTGGTAACTTGCTGGGGTCAGAGACCCCTAGGTGGAGGGCAAGGGGGCACTCTGTGGCCTCCACTGCAAGTCCAGGGAGAGAGGTGGACCCCTGGGTAGCTTGCTGGGGTCAGAGGCCCCCAGGTGGAAGGCCAGGGGGCACCCTTGGGCCTACACTGCAAGTCCAGGGAGAGAGGTGGACCCCTGGGTAGCTTGCTGGGGTCAGAGACCCCTAGTTGGAGGGCAAGGGGGCACCCTGGGGCCTTTAATGGAAGTCCAAGGAGGGAAGAGGACCCTGGGTAGCCTGCTGGGGTCAGATTCCCTTAGGTGGAAGGCCAGGGCGCACCCTGGGGCCTATACTGCAAGTCCAGGGAGAGAGGTGGACCCCTGGGTAGCTTGCCGGGGTAAGGGGCCCTTAGTTGGAGGGCCAGGGGCACCCTGGGGCCTATACTGCATGTCCAGGAAGAGATGTGGACCCCTGGGTAGCTTGCTGGGGTCATAGGCCCCTAAGTGGAGTGCCAGGGGCACCCTGGGGCCTATACTGCAAGTCCAGGGAGAGAGGTGGACCCCTGGGTAGCTTGCTGGGGTCAGGGGCCCTTAGGTGGAGGGCCAGGGGGCACCCTGGGGCCTAGACTGCAAGTCCAGGGAGAGAGGTGGACCCCTGGGTAGCTTGCTGGGGTCAGAGGCCCCTAGGTGGAGGGCCAGGTGGCACAATGGGGCCTATACTGCTGGTCCAGGGAGAGAGGTGGACCCCTGGGTAGCTTGCTGGGGTCAGGGGCCCTTAGGTGGAGGGCCAGGGGTCACCCTGGGGCCTACACTGCAAGTCCAGTGAGAGAGGTGGACCCCTGGGTAGCTTGCTGGGGTCAGAGGCCCCCAGGTGGAGGGCCAGGGGGCACCCTTGGGCCTACACTGCAAGTCCAGGGAGAGAGGTGGACCCCTGGGTAGCTTGCTGGGGTCAGAGACCCCTAGTTGGAGGGCCAGGGGCACCCTGGGGCCTTTTATGGAAGTCCAGGGAGGGAAGTGGACCCTGGGTAGCCTGCTGGGGTCAGATTCCCTTAGGTGGAAGGCCAGGGGCACCCTGGGGCCTATACTGCAAGTCCAGGGAGAGAGGTGGACCCCTGGGTATCTTGCTGGGGTCAGGGGCCCTTAGGTGGAGGGCCAGGTGCACCCTGGGGCCTATACTGCAAGTCCAGGAAGAGATGTGGACCCCTGGGTAGCTTGCTGGGGTCATAGGCCCCTAAGTGGAGTGCCAGGGGCACCCTGGGGCCTATACTGCAAGTCCAGGGAGAGAGGTGGACCCCTGGGTAGCTTGCTCGGGTCAGGATCCCTTAGGTGGAGGGCAAGGGGGCACCCTGGGGCCTACACTGCATGTCCAGGGAGAGAGGTGGACCCCTGGGTAGCTTGCTGGGGTCAGGGGCCCTTAGGTGGGGGGCCAGGGGGCACCGTGGGGCCTAAACTGCAAGTCCAGGAAGAGATGTGGACCCCTGGGTAGCTTGCTGGGGTCAGGGGCCCTTAGGTGGAGAGCAAGGGGGCACCCTTGGGCCTACACTGCAAGTCCAGGGAGAGAGATGGACCCCTGGGTAGCTTACTGGGGTCAAAGGCCCTTAGGTGGAGGGCCAGGGGGCACCCTGGGGCCTACACTGCAAGTCCAGGGAGAGAGGTGGACCCCTGGGTAGCTTGCTGGGGTCAGAGGCCCCTAGGTGGAGGGCCAGGAGGCACAATGGGGCCTATACTGGTGGTCCAGGGAGAGAGGTGGACCCCTGGGTAGCTTGCTGGGGTCAGGGGCCCTTAGGTGGAGGGCCAGGGGGCACCCTGGGGCCTACACTGCAAGTCCAGGGAGAGAGGTGGACCCCTGGGTAGCTTGCTGGGGTCAGAGGCCCCCAGGTGGAGGGCCAGGGGGCACCCTTGGGCCTACACTGCAAGTCCAGGGAGAGAGGTGGACCCCTGGGTAGCTTGCTTGGGTCAGAGACCCCTAGTTGGAGGGCAAGGGGGCACCCTGGGGCCTTTAATGGAAGTCCAGGGAGGGAAGCGGACCCTGGGTAGCCTGCTGGGGTCAGATTCTCTTAGGTGGAAGGCCAGGGTGCACCCTGGGGCCTATACTGCAAGTACAGGGAGAGAGGTGGACCCCTGGGTAGCTTGCTGGGGTCAGGGGCCCTTAGGTGGAGGGCCAGGGGCACCCTGGGGCCTATACTGCATGTCCAGGAAGAGATGTGGACCCCTGGGTAGCTTGCTGGGGTCATAGGCCCCTAAGTGGAGTGTCAGGGGCACCCTGGGGCCTATACTGCAAGTCCAGGGAGAGAGGTGGACCCCTGGGTAGCTTGCTGGGGTCAGGGGCACTTAGGTGGAGGGCCAGGGGGCACCCTGGGGCCTACACTGCAAGTCCAGGTAGAGAGGTGGACCCCTGGGTAGCTTGCTGGGGTCAGAGGCCCCTAGGTGGAGGGCCAGGAGGCACAATGGGGCCTATACTGCTAGTCCAGGGAGAGAGGTGGACCCCTGGGTAGCTTGCTGGGGTCAGGGGCCCTTAGGTGGAGGGCAAGGGGGCACCCTGGGGCCTACACTGCAAGTCCAAGGAGAGAGGTGGACCCCTGGGTAGCTTGCTGGGGTCAGAGGCCCCCAGGTGGAGGGCCAGGGGGCACCCTTGGGCCTACACTGCAAGTCCAGGGAGAGAGGTGGACCCCTGGGTAGCTTGCTGGGGTCAGAGACCCCTAGTTGGAGGGCCAGGGGGCACCCTGGGGGCTTTAATGGAAGTCCAGGGAGAGAGGAGGACCCCTGGGTAGCTTGCTCGGGTCAGGATCCCTTAGGTGGAGGCCAAGGGGGCACCCTGAGGGCCTACACTGCATGTCCAGGGAGAGAGGTGGACCCCTGGGTAGCTTGCTGGGGTCAGGGGCCCTTAGGTGGAGGGCAAGGGGCACCCTGGGGCCTATACTGCAAGTCCAGGAAGAGATGTGGACCCCTGGGTAGCTTGCTGGGGTCAGGGGCCCTTAGGTGGAGGGCAAGGGGGCACCCTGGGGCCTACACTGCAAGTCCAGGGAGAGAGGTGGACCCCTGGGTAGCTTACTGGGGTCAGAGGCCCCTAGGTGGAGGGCCAGGGGGCACCCTTGGGCCTACACTGCAAGTCCAGGGAGAGAGGTGGACCCCTGGGTAGCTTGCTGGGGTCAGAGACCCCTAGTTGGAGGGCCAGGGGGCACCCTGGGGCCTTTAATGGAAGTCCAGGGAGAGAGGAGGACCCCTGGGTAGCTTGCTCGGGTCAGGATCCCTTAGGTGGAGGGCAAGGGGGCACCCTGGGGCCTACACTGCATGTCCAGGGAGAGAGGTGGACCCCTGGGTAGCTTGCTGGGGTCAGGGGCCCTTAGGTGGAGGGCCAGGGGGCACCCTGGGGCCTATACTGCAAGTCCAGGAAGAGATGTGGACCCCTGGGTAGCTTGCTGGGGTCAGGGGCCCTTAGGTGGAGGGCAAGGGGGCACCCTGGGGCCTACACTGCAAGTCCAGGGAGAGAGGTGGACCCCTGGGTAGCTTACTGGGGTCAGAGGCCCTTAGGTGGAGGGCCAGGGGGCACCCTGGGGCCTACACTGCAAGTCCAGGGAGAGAGGTGGACCCCTGGGTAGCTTGCTGGGGTCAGAGGCCCCTAGGTGGAGGGCCAGGAGGCACAATGGGGCCTATACTGCTGGTCCAGGGAGAGAGTTGGACCCCTGGGTAGCTTGCTGGGGTCAGGGGCCCTTAGGTGGAGGGCCAGGGGGCACCCTGGGGCCTACACTGCAAGTCCAGGGAGAGAGGTGGACCCCTGGGTAGCTTGCCAGGGTCAGAGGCCCCCAGGTGGAGGGCCAGGGGGCACCCTTGGGCCTACACTGCAAGTCCAGGGAGAGAGGTGGACCCCTGGGTAGCTTGCTGGGGTCAGAGACCCCTAGTTGGAGGGCCAGGGGGCACCCTGGGGCCTTTAATGGAAGTCCAGGGAGGGAAGTGGACCCTGGGTAGCCTGCTGGGGTCATATTCCCTTAGGTGGAAGGCCAGGGCGCACCCTGGGGCCTAAACTGCAAGTCCAGGGAGAGAGGTGGACCCCTGGGTAGCTTGCTGGGGTCAGGGGCCCTTAGGTGGAGGGCCAGGTGCACCCTGGGGCCTATACTGCAAGTCCAGGAAGAGAGGTGGACCCCTGGGTAGCTTGCTGGGGTCAGAGGCCCCTAGGTGGAGGGCCAGGGGGCATCCTGGGGCCTACACTGCAAGTCCAGGGATAGACACGGAACCCTGGGTAGCTTGCTGGGGTCAGGGGCACCTAGATGGAGGGCCAGGGGTAACCCTGGGGCCTATACTGCAAGTCCATGGAGAGAGGTGGACCCCTGGTTAGTTTGCTGGGCTCATGGGCCCTTAGGTAGAGGGCAAGGGGGCACCCTGGGGCCTACACTGCAAGTCCAGGGAGAGAGGTTGACCCCTGGGTAGCTTGCTGGGGTCAGAGGCCCCTAGGTGGAGGGCCAGGAGGCACAATGGGGCCTATACTGCTGGTCCAGGGAAAGAGGTGGACCCCTGGGTAGCTTGCTGGGTTCAGGATCCCTTAGGTGGAGGGCAAGGGGGCACCCTGGGGCCTACACTGCATGTCCAGGGAGAGAGGTGGACCCCTGGGTAGCTTGCTGGGGTCAGAGGCCCTTAGGTGGAGGGCAAGGGGGCACCCTGGGGCCTACACTGCAAGTCCAGGGAGAGAGGTGGTCGCCTGGGTAGCTTGCTGGGGTCAGAGGCCCTTAGGTGGAGGGCAAGGGGGCACCCTGGGGCCTACACTGCAAGTCCAGGGAGAGAGGTGGACCCCTGGGTAGCTTGCTAGGGTCAGGGGCCCTTAGGTGGAGGGCCAGAGGGCACCCTGGGGCCTATACTGCAAGTCCAGGAAGAGATGTGGACCCCTGGGTAGCTTGCTGGGGTCATAGGCCCCTAAGTGGAGTGCCAGGGGCACCCTGGGGCCTATACTGCAAGTCCAGGGAGAGAGGTGGACCCCTGGGTAGCTTGCTGGGGTCAGGGGCCCTTAGGTGGAGGGCCAGGTGGCACCCTGGTGCCTATAATGCAAGTCCAGGAAGAGAGGTGGACCCCTGGGTAGCTTGCTGGGGTCAGAGGCCCCTAGGTGGAGGGCCAGGGGGCATCCTGGGGCCTACACTGCAAGTCCAGGGATAGACACGGACCCCTGGGTAGCTTGCTGGGGTCAGGGGCACCTAGATGGAGGGCCAGGGGTAACCCTGGGGCCTATACTGCAAGTCCAGGGAGAGAGGTGGACCCCTGGTTAGTTTGCTGGGCTCATGGGCCCTTACGTGGAGGGCCAGGGGCACCCTGGGGCCTATACTGCAAGTCCAGGGAGAGAGCTGATTCTCTGGGTAGCTTGCTTTGGTCAAAAGCCCCTAGGTGGGGTGCAAGGGGGCACAATGGGGCCTATACTGCAAGTCCAGGGAGAGAGGTGGACCCCTGGGTAGCTTGCTGGGGTAAGGGGCCCCTAGGAGGAGGGCCAAGGGGCACCCTGGGGACTATACTGCAAGACCAGGGAGAGAGGTGGACCCCTTGGTAGCTTGCTGGGGTCAGGGGCCCTTAGGTGGAGGGCCAGGTGCACCCTGGGGCCTATACTGCAAGTCCAGGAAGAGATGTGGACCCCTGGGTAGCTTGCTGGGGTCATAGGCCCCTAAGTGGAGTGCCAGGGGCACCCTGGGGCCTATACTGCAAGTCCAGGGAGAGAGGTGGACCCCTGGGTAGCTTGCTGGGGTCAGGATCCCTTAGGTGGAGGGCAAGGGGGCACCCTGGGGCCTACACTGCATGTCCAGGGAGAGAGGTGGACCCCTAGGTAGCTTGCTCGGGTCAGGGGCCCTTAGGTGGAGGGCCAGGTGGCACCCTGGGGCCTATACTGCAAGTCCAGGAAAAGATGTGGACCCCTGGGTAGCTTGCTGGGGTCAGGGGCCCTTAGGTGGAGGGCAAGGGGGCACCCTGGGGCCTACACTGCAAGTCCAGGGAGAGAGGTGGACCCCTGGGTAAATTGCTGGGGTCAGAGGCCCCCAGGTGGAGTGCCAAGGGGCACCCTTAGGCCTACACTGCAAGTCCAGGGAGAGAGGTGGACCCCTGGGTAGCTTGCCGGGGTCAGAGACCCCTAGTTGGAGGGCAAGGGGGCACCCTGGGGCCTTTAATGGAAGTCCAGGGAGGGAAGTGGACCCCTGGGTAGCTGGCTAGGGTCAGATTCCCCTAGGTGGAAGGCCATGGCGCACGCTGGGGCCTATACTGCAAGTCCAGGGAGAGAGGTGGACCCCTGGGTAGCTTGCTAGGGTCAGGGGCCCTTAGGTGGAGGGCCAGAGGGCACCCTTGGGCCTATATTGCAAGTCCAGGAAGAGATGTAGACTCCTGGGTAGCTTGCTGGGGTCATAGGCCCCTAAGTGGAGTGCCAGGGGCACCCTAGGGCCTATACTGCAAGTCCAGGGAGAGAGGTGGACCCCTGGGTAGCTTGCTGGGGTCAGGGGCCCTTAGGTGGAGGGCCAGGTGGCACCCTGGTGCCTATAATGCAAGTCCAGGAAGAGACGTGGACCCCTGGGTAGCTTGCTGGGGATCAGAGGCCCCTAGGTGGAGGGCCAGGGGGCATCCTGGGGCCTACACTGCAAGTCCAGGAATAGACACGGACCCCATGGGTAGCTTGCTGGGGTCAGGGGCACCTAGATGGAGGGCCAGGGGTAACCCTGGGGCCTATACTGCAAGTCCAGGGAGAGAGGTGGACCCCTGGTTAGTTTGCTGGGCTCAAGGGCCCTTACGTGGAATGCCAGGGGCACCCTGGGGCCTATACTGCTAGTCCAGGGAGAGAGGTGGACCCCTGGGTAGCTTGCTGGGGTCAGGGGCCCTTAGGTGGAGGGCAAGGGGGCACCCTGGGGCCTACACTGCAAGTCCAGGGAGAGAGGTTGACCCCTGAGTAGCTTGCTGAGGTCAGAGGCCCCTAGGTGGAGGGCCAGGAGGCACAATGGGGCCTATACTGCTGGTCCAGGGAGAGAGGTGGACCCCTGGGTAGCTTGCTGGGTTCAGAAGCCCCTAGATGGAGGGCCAGGGGCACCCTGGGGCCTATATTGCAAGTCCAGCGAGAGAGCTGGTCCTCTTGGTAGCTTGCTTGGGTCAGAAGCCCCTTGGTGGGGTGCAAGGGGGCACCCTGGGGCCTATACTGCAAGTCCAGAGAGAGAGGTGGACCCCTGGGTAGCTTGCTGGGGTAAGGGGCCCCTAGGAAGAGGGCCAGGGGGCACCCTGGGGCCTATACTGCAAGACCAGGGAGAGAGGTGGACCCCTGGGTAGCTTGCTGGGGTCAGGGGCCCTTAGGTGGAGGGCAAGGGGGCACCCTGGGGCCTACACTGCAAGTCCAGGGAGAGAGGTTGACCCCTGGGTAGCTTGCTGGGGTCAGAGGCCCCTAGGTGGGGGGCCAGGAGGCACAATGGGGCCTATACTGCTGGTCCAGGGAGAGAGGTGGACCCCTGGGTAGCTTGCTGGGTTCAGAAGCCCCTAGATGGAGGGCCAGGGGGCACCCTGGGGCCTATACTGCAAGATCAGGGAGAGAGGTGGACCCCTGGGTAGCTTGCTGGGGTCAGAGACCCCTAGGTGGAGGGCAAGGGGGCACCCTGGGGCCTCCACTGCAAGTCCAGGGAGAGAGGTGGACCCCTGGGTAAATTGCTGGGGTCAGAGGCCCCCAGGTGGAGTGCCAAGGGGCACCCTTGGGCCTACACTGCAAGTCCAGGGAGAGAGGTGGAAACCTGGGTAGCTTGCCGGGGTCAGAGACCCCTAGTTGGAGGGCAAGGGGGCACCCTGGGGCCTTTAATGGAAGTCCAGGGAGGGAAGTGGACCCCTGGGTAGCTGGCTAGGGTCAGATTCCCCTAGGTGGAAGGCCAGGGCGCACCCTGGGGCCTATACTGCGAGTCCAGGGAGAGAGGTGGACCCCTGGGTAGCTTGCTAGGGTCAGGGGCCCTTAGGTGGAGGGCCAGAGGGCACCCTGGGGCCTATACTGCAAGTCCAGGAAAAGATGTGGACCCCTGGGTAGCTTGCTGGTTTCATAGGCCCCTAAGTGGAGTGCCAGGGGCACCTTGGAGCCTATACTGCAAGTCCAGGGAGAGAGGTGGAGCCCTGGGTAGCTTGCTGGGGTCAGGGGCCCTTAGGTGGAGGGCCAGGTGGCACCCTGGTGCCTATAATGCAAGTCCAGGAAGAGAGGTGGACCCCTGGGTAGCTTGCTGGGGTCAGAGGCCCCTAGGTGGAGGGCCAGGGGGCATCCTGGGGCCTACATTGCAAGTCCAGGGATAGACACGGACCCCTGGGTAGCTTGCTGGGGTCAGGGGCACCTAGATGGAGGGCCAGGGGTAACCCTGGGGCCTATACTGCAAGTCCAGGGAGAGAGGTGGACCCCTGGTTAGTTTGCTGGGCTCATGGGCCCTTACGTGGAGGGCCAGGGGCACCCTGGGGCCTATACTGCAAGTCCAGGGAGAGAGCTGATTCTCTGGGTAGCTTGCTGGGGTCAAAAGCCCCTAGGTGGGGTGCAAGGGGGCACCCTGGGGCCTATACTGCAAGTCCAGGGAGAGATGTGGACCCCTGGGTAGCTTGCTGGGGTAAGGGGCCCCTAGGAGGAGGGCCAGGGGGCACCCTGGGGCCTAAACTGCAAGACCAGGGAGAGAGGTGGACCCCTTGGTAGCTTGCTGGGGTCAGGGGCCCTTAGGTGGAGGGCCAGGTGCACCCTGGGGCCTTTAATGGAAGTCCAGGGAGGGAAGTGGACCCTGGGTAGCTTGCTGGGGTCATATTCCTCTAGGTGGAAGGCCAGGGTGCACCCTGGGGCCTATACTGCAAGTCCAGGGAGAGAGGTGGACCCCTGGGTAGCTTGCTGGTGTCAGGGGCACCTAGATGGAGGGCCAGGGGTAACCCTGGGGCCTATACTGCAAGTCCAGGGAGAGAGGTGGACCCCTGGTTAGTTTGCTGGACTCATGGGCCCTTAGGTGGAGGGCCAGGGGCACCCTGGGGCCTATACTGCAAGTCCAGGGAGAGAGCTGGTCCTCTGGGTAGCTTGCTTGGGTGGGGGGCCCTTAGGTGGAGGGCAAGGGGGCACCCTGGGGCCTACACTGCAAGTCCAGGGAGAGAGGTTGACCCCTGGGTAGCTTGCTGGGGTCAGGATCCCTTAGGTGGAGGGCAAGGGGGCACCCTGGGGCCTACACTGCATGTCCAGGGAGAGAGGTGGACCCCTGGGTAGCTTACTGGGGTCAGAGGCCCTTAGGTGGAGGGCAAGGGGGCACCCTGGGGCCTACACTGCAAGTCCAGGGAGAGAGGTGGTCGCCTGGGTAGCTTGCTTGGGTCAGAGGCCCTTAGGTGGAGGGCAAGGGGGCACCCTGGGGCCTACACTGCAAGTCCAGGGAGAGAGGTGGACCCCTGGGTAGCTTGCTGGGGTCAGAGGCCCCTAGGTGGAGGGCCAGGGGGCACCCTGGGGCCTATACTGCAAGATCAGGGAGAGAGGTGGACCCCTTGGTAGCTTGCTGGGGTCAGAGACCCCTAGGTGGAGGGCAAGGGGGCACTCTGGGGCCTCCACTGCAAGTCCAGGGAGAGAGGTGGACCCCTGGGTAGCTTGCTGGGGTCAGAGGCCCCCAGGTGGAAGGCCAGGGGGCACCCTTGGGCCTACACTGCAAGTCCAGGGAGAGAGGTGGACCCCTGGGTAATTTGCTGGGGTCAGAGACCCCTAGTTGGAGGGCAAGGGGGCACCCTGGGGCCTTTAATGGAAGTCCAAGGAGGGAAGTGGACCCTGGGTAGCCTGCTGGGGTCAGATTCCCTTAAGTGGAAGGCCAGGAAGCACCCTGGGGCCTATACTGCAAGTCCAGGGAGAGAGGTGGACCCCTGGGTAGCTTGCTGGGGTCATGGGCCCTTAGTTGGAGGGCCAGGGGCACCCTGGGGCCTATACTGCATGTCCAGGAAGAGATGTATACCCCTGGGTAGCTTGCTGGGGTCATAGGCCCCTAAGTGGAGTGCAAGGGGCACCCTGGGGCCTATACTGCAAGTCCAGGGAGAGAGGTGGACCCCTGGGTAGCTTGCTGGGGTCAGGGGCCCTTAGGTGGAGGGCCAGGGGGCACCCTGGGGCCTACACTGCAAGTCCAGGGAGAGAGGTGGACCCCTGGGTAGCTTGCTGGGGTCAGAGGCCCCTAGGTGGAGGGCCAGGTGGCACAATGGGGCCTATACTGCTGGTCCAGGGAGAGAGGTGGACCCCTGGGTAGCTTGCTGGGGTCAGGGGCCCTTAGGTGGAGGGCCAGGGGCACCCTGGGGCCTACACTGCAAGTCCAGGGAGAGAGGTGGACCCCTGGGTAGCTTGCTGGGGTCAGAGGCCCCCAGGTGGAGGGCCAGGGGGCACCCTTGGGCCTACACTGCAAGTTCAGGGAGAGAGGTGGACCCCTGGGTAGCTTGCTGGGGTCAGAGACCCCTAGTTGGAGGGCCAGGGGCACCCTGGGGCCTTTTATGGAAGTCCAGGGAGGGAAGTGGACCCTGGGTAGCCTGCTGGGGTCAGATTCCCTTAGGTGGAAGGCCAGGGCGCACCCTGGGGCCTATACTGCAAGTCCAGGGAGAGAGGTGGACCCCTGGGTAGCTTGCTGGGGTCAGGGGCCCTTAGGTGGAGGGCCAGGTGCACCCTGGGGCCTATACTGCAAGTCCAGGAAGAGATGTGGACCCCTGGGTAGCTTGCTGGGGTCATAGGCCCCTAAGTGGAGTGCCAGGGGCACCCTGGGGCCTATACTGCAAGTCCAGGGAGAGAGGTGGACCCCTGGGTAGCTTGCTCGGGTCAGGATTCCTTAGGTGGAGGGCAAGGGGGCACCCTGGGGCCTACACTGCATGTCCAGGGAGAGAGGTGGACCCCTGAGTAGCTTGCTGGGGTCAGGGGCCCTTAGGTGGAGGGCCAGGGGGCACCCTGGGGCCTATACTGCAAGTCCAGGAAGAGATGTGGACCCCTGGGTAGCTTGCTGGGGTCAGGGGCCCTTAGGTGGAGGGCAAGGGGGCACCCTGGGGCCTACACTGCAAGTCCAGGGAGAGAGGTGGACCCCTAGGTAGCTTGCTGGGGTCAGGGGCCCTTAGGTGGAGGGCAAGGGGGCACCCTGGGGCCTACACTGCAAGTCCAGGGAGAGAGGTTGACCCCTGAGTAGCTTGCTGAGGTCAGAGGCCCCTAGGTGGAGGGCCAGGAGGCACAATGGGGCCTATACTGCTGGTCCAGGGAGAGAGGTGGACCCCTGGGTAGCTTAGCTGGGTTCAGAAGCCCCTAGATGGAGGGCCAGGGGGCACCCTGGGGCCTATACTGCAAGATCAGTGAGAGAGGTGGACCCTTGGGTAGCTTGCTGGGGTCAGAGACCCCTAGGTGGAGGGCAAGGGGGCACCCTGGGGCCTCCACTGCAAGTCCAGGGAGAGAGGTGGACCCCTGGGTAAATTGCTGGGGTCAGAGGCCCCCAGGTGGAGTGCCAAGGGGCACCCTTGGGCCTACACTGCAAGTCCAGGGAGAGAGGTGGACCCCTGGGTAGCTTGCCGGGGTCAGAGACCCCTAGTTGGAGGGCAAGGGGGCAACCTGGGGCCTTTAATGGAAGTCCAGGGAGGGAAGTGGACCCCTGGGTAGCTGGCTAGGGTCAGATTCCCCTAGGTGGAAGGCCAGGGCGCACCCTGGGGCCTATACTGCAAGTCCAGGGAGAGAGGTGGACCCCTGGGTAGCTTGCTGGGGTGAGAGGCCCCCAGGTGGAGGGCCAGGGGGCACCCTTGGGCCTACACTGCAAGTCCAGGGAGAGAGCTGGTCCTCTTGGTAGCTTGCTTGGGTCAGAAGCCCCTAGGTGGCGTGCAAGGGGGCACCCTGGGGCCTATACTGCAAGTCCAGGGAGAGAGGTGGACCCCTGGGTAGCTTGCTGGGGTAAGGGGCCCCTAGGAAGAGGGCCAGGGGGCACCCTGGGGCCTATACTGCAAGACCAGGGAGAGAGGTGGACCCCTGGGTAGCTTGCTGGGGTCAGGGGCCCTTAGGTGGAGGGCAAGGGGGCACCCTGGGGCCTACACTGCAAGTCCAGGGAGAGAGGTTGACCCCTGAGTAGCTTGCTGGGGTCAGAGGCCCCTAGGTGGAGGGCCAGGAGGCACAATGGGGCCTATACTGCTGGTCCAGGGAGAGAGGTGGACCCCTGGGTAGCTTGCTGGGTTCAGAAGCCCCTAGATGGAGGGCCAGGGGGCACCCTGGGGCCTATACTGCAAGATCAGGGAGAGAGGTGGACCCCTGGGTAGCTTGCTGGGGTCAGAGACCCCTAGGTGGAGGGCAAGGGGGCACCCTGGGGCCTCCACTGCAAGTCCAGGGAGAGAGGTGGACCCCTGGGTAAATTGCTGGGGTCAGAGGCCCCCAGGTGGAGTGCCAAGGGGCACCCTAGGGCCTACACTGCAAGTCCAGGGAGAGAGGTGGACCCCTGGGTAGCTTGCCGGGGTCAGAGACCCCTAGTTGGAGGGCAAGGGGGCACCCTGGGGCCTTTAATGGAAGTCCAGGGAGGGAAGTGGACCCCTGGGTAGCTGGCTAGGGTCAGATTCCCCTAGGTGGAAGGCCAGGGCGCACCCTGTGGCCTATACTGCAAGTCCAGGGAGAGAGGTGGACCCCTGGGTAGCTTGCTAGGGTCAGGGGCCCTTAGGTGGAGGGCCAGAGGGCACCCTGGGGCCTATACTGCAAGTCCAGGGAGAGAGCTGATTCTCTGGGTAGCTTGCTGGGGTCAAAAGCCCCTAGGTGGGGTGCAAGGGGGCACCCTGGGGCCTTACTGCAAGTCCAGGGAGAGAGGTGGACCCCTGGGTAGCTTGCTGGGGTAAGGGGCCCCTAGGAGGAGGGCCAGGGGGCACCCTTGGGCCTATACTGCAAGACCAGGGAGAGAGGTGGACCCCTTGGTAGCTTGCTGGGGTCAGGGGCCCTTAGGTGAAGGGCCAGGTGCACCCTGGGGCCTTTAATGGAAGTCCAGGGAGGGAAGTGGACCCTGGGTAGCTTGCTGGGGTCAGATTCCCCTAGGTGGAAGGCCAGTGTGCACCCTGGGGCCTATACTGCAAGTCCAGGGAGAGAGGCTGACCCCTGGGTAGCTTGCTGGTGTCAGGGGCACCTAGATGGAGGGCCAGGGGTAACCCTGGGGCCTATACTGCAAGTCCAGGGAGAGAGGTGGACCCCTGGTTAGTTTGCTGGACTCATGGGCCCTTAGGTGGAGGGCCAGGGGCACCCTGGGGCCTACACTGCAAGTCCAGGGAGAGAGCTCGTCCTCTGGGTAGCTTGCTGGGGTGGGGGGCCCTTAGGTGGAGGGCAAGGGGGCACCCTGGGGCCTACACTGCAAGTCCAGGGAGAGAGGTGGACACCTGGGTAGCTTGCTGGGGTCAGGATCCCTTAGGTGGAGGGCAAGGGGGCACCCTGGGGCCTACACTGCATGTCCAGGGAGAGAGGTGGACCCCTGGGTAGCATGCTGGGGTCAGAGGCCCTTAGGTGGAGGGCCAGGGGGCACCCTGGGGCCTACACTGCAAGTCCAGGGAGAGAGGTGGTCCCCTGGGTAGCTTGCTGGGGTCAGAGGCCCTTGTGTGGAGGGCAAGGGGGCACCCTGGGGCCTACACTGCAAGTCCAGGGAGAGAGGTGGACCCCTGGGTAGCTTGCTGGGGTCAGAGGCCCCTAGGTGGAAAGCCAGGGGGCACCCTGGGGCCTATACTGCAAGATCAGGGAGAGAGGTGGACCCCTTGGTAACTTGCTGGGGTCAGAGACCCCTAGGTGGAGGGCAAGGGGGCACTCTGGGGCCTCCACTGCAAGTCCAGGGAGAGAGGTGGACCCCTGGGTAGCTTGCTGGGGTCAGAGGCCCCCAGGTGGAAGGCCAGGGGGCACCCTTGGGCCTACACTGCAAGTCCAGGGAGAGATGTGGACCCCTGGGTAGCTTGCTGGGGTCAGAGACCCCTAGTTGGAGGGCAAGGGGGCACCCTGGGGCCTTTAATGGAAGTCCAAGGAGGGAAGTGGACCCTGGGTAGCCTGCTGGGGTCAGATTCCCTTAGGTGGAAGGCCAGGGCGCACCCTGGGGCCTATACTGCAAGTCCAGGGAGAGAGGTGGACCCCTGGGTAGCTTGCTGGGGTAAGGGGCCCTTAGTTGGAGGGCCAGGGGCACCCTGGGGCCTATACTGCATGTCCAGGAAGAGATGTGGACCCCTGGGTAGCTTGCTGGGGTCATAGGCCCCTAAGTGGAGTGCCAGGGGCACCCTGGGGCCTATACTGCAAGTACAGGGAGAGAGGTGGACCCCTGGGTAGCTTGCTGGGGTCAGGGGCCCTTAGGTGGAGGGCCAGGGGGCACCCTGGGGCCTACACTGCAAGTCCAGGGAGAGAGGTGGACCCCTGGGTAGCTTGCTGGGGTCAGAGGCCCCTAGGTGGAGGGCCAGGTGGCACAATGGGGCCTATACTGCTGGTCCAGGGAGAGAGGTGGACCCCTGGGTAGCTTGCTGGGGTCAGGGGCCCTTAGGTGGAGGGCCAGGGGTCACCCTGGGGCCTACACTGCAAGTCCAGGGAGAGAGGTGGACCCCTGGGTAGCTTGCTGGGGTCAGAGGCCCCCAGGTGGAGGGCCAGGGGGCACCCTTGGGCCTACACTGCAAGTCCAGGGAGAGAGGTGGACCCCTGGGTAGCTTGCTGGGGTCAGAGGCCCCCAGGTGGAGGGCCAGGGGGCACCCTTGGGCCTACACTGCAAGTCCAGGGAGAGAGGTGGACCCCTGGGTAGCTTGCTGGGGTCAGAGACCCCTAGTTGGAGGGCCAGGGGCACCCTGGGGCCTTTTATGGAAGTCCAGGGAGGGAAGTGGACCCTGGGTAGCCTGCTGGGGTCAGATTCCCTTAGGTGGAAGGCCAGGGCGCACCCTGGGGCCTATACTGCAAGTCCAGGGAGAGAGGTGGACCCCTGGGTATCTTGCTGGGGTCAGGGACCCTTAGGTGGAGGGCCAGGTGCACCCTGGGGCCTATACTGCAAGTCCATGAAGAGATGTGGACCCCTGGGTAGCTTGCTGGGGTCATAGGCCCCTAAGTGGAGTGCCAGGGGCACCCTGGGGCCTATACTGCAAGTCCAGGGAGAGAGGTGGACCCCTGGGTAGCTTGCTCGGGTCAGGATCCCTTAGGTGGAGGGCAAGGGGGCACCCTGGGGCCTACACTGCATGTCCAGGGAGAGAGGTGGACCCCTGGGTAGCTTGCTGGGGTCAGGGGCCCTTAGGTGGAGGGCCAGGGGGCACCCTGGGGCCTATACTGCAAGTCCAGGAAGAGATGTGGACCCCTGGGTAGCTTGCTGGGGTCAGGGGCCCTTAGGTGGAGGGCAAGGGGGCACCCTGGGGCCTACACTGCAAGTCCAGGGAGAGAGGTGGACCCCTGGGTAGCTTACTGGGGTCAGAGGCCCTTAGGTGGAGGGCCAGGGGCACCCTGGGGCCTACACTGCAAGTCCAGGGAGAGAGGTGGACCCCTGGGTAGCTTGCTGGGGTCAGAGGCCCCTAGGTGGAGGGCCAGGAGGCACAATGGGGCCTATACTGCTGGTCCAGGGAGAGAGGTGGACCCCTGGGTAGCTTGCTGGGGTCAGGGGCCCTTAGGTGGAGGGCCAGGGGGCACCCTGGGGCCTACACTGCAAGTCCAGGGAGAGAGGTGGACCCCATGGGTAGCTTGCTGGGGTCAGAGGCCCCCAGGTGGAGGGCCAGGGGGCACCCTTGGGCCTACACTGCAAGTCCAGGAAGAGAGGTGGACCCCTGGGTAGCTTGCTGGGGTCAGAGACCCCTATTTGGAGGGCAAGGGGGCACCCTGGGGCCTTTAATGGAAGTCCAGGGAGGGAAGTGGACCCTGGGTAGCCTGCTGGGGTCAGATTCTCTTAGGTGGAAGGCCAGGGTGCACCCTGGGGCCTATACTGCAAGTCCAGGGAGAGAGGTGGACCCCTGGGTAGCTTACTGGGGTCAGAGGCCCTTAGGTGGAGGGCCAGGGGGCACCCTGGGGCCTACACTGCAAGTCCAGGGAGAGAGGTGGACCCCTGGGTAGCTTGCTGGGGTCAGAGGCCCCTAGGTGGAGGGCCAGGAGGCACAATGGGGCCTATACTGCTGGTCCAGGGAGGGAGTTGGACCCCTGGGTAGCTTGCTGGGGTCAGGGGCCCTTAGGTGGAGGGCTAGGGGGCACCCTGGAGCCTACACTGCAAGTCCAGGGAGAGAGGTGGACCCCTGGGTAGCTTGCTGGGGTCAGAGGCCCCCAGGTGGAGGGCCAGGGGGCACCCTTGGGCCTACACTGCAAGTCCAGGGAGAGAGGTGGACCCCTGGGTAGCTTGCTGGGGTCAGAGACCCCTAGTTGGAGGGCAAGGGGGCACCCTGGGGCCTTTAATGGAAGTCCAGGGAGGGAAGTGGACCCTGGGTAGCCTGCTGGGTTCAGATTCCCTTAGGTGGAAGGCCAGGGTGCACCCTGGGGCCTATTCTGCAAGTCCAGGGAGAGAGGTGGACCCCTGGGTAGCTTGCTGGGGTCAGGGGCCCTTAGGTGGAGGGCCAGGGGCACCCTGGGGCCTATACTGCAAGTCCAGGAAGAGATGTGGACCCCTGGGTAGCTTGCTGGGGTCATAGGCCCCTAAGTGGAGTGCCAGAGGCACCCTGGGGCCTATACTGCAAGTCCAGGGAGAGAGGTGGACCCCTGGGTAGCTTGCTGGGGTCATAGGCCCCTAAGTGGAGTGCCAGGGGCACCCTGGGGCCTATACTGCAAGTCCAGGGAGAGAGGTGGACCCCTGGGTAGCTTGCTCGGGTCAGGATCCCTTAGTTGGAGGGCAAGGGGGCACCCTGGGGCCTACACTGCATGTCCAGGGAGAGAGGTGGACCCCTGGGTAGCTTGCTGGGGTCAGGGGCCCTTAGGTGGAGGGCCAGGGGGCACCCTGGGGCCTATACTGCAAGTCCAGGAAGAGATGTGGACCCCTGGGTAGCTTGCTGGGGTCAGGGGCCCTTAGGTGGAGGGCAAGGGGGCACCCTGGGGCCTACACTGCAAGTCCAGGGAGAGAGGTGGACCCCTGGGTAGCTTACTGGGGTCAGAGGCCCTTGGGTGGAGGGCCAGGGGGCACCCTGGGGCCTACACTTCAAGTCCAGGGAGAGAGGTGGACCCCTGGGTAGCTTGCTGGGGTCAGAGGCCCCTAGGTGGAGGGCCAGGAGGCACAATGGGGCCTATACTGCTGGTCCAGGGAGAGAGGTGGACCCCTGGGTAGCTTGCTGGGGTCAGGGGCCCTTAGGTGGAGGGCCAGGGGGCACCCTGGGGCCTACACTGCAAGTCCAGGGAGAGAGGTGGACCCCTGGGTAGCTTGCTGGGGTCAAAGGCCCCCAGGTGGAGGGCCAGGGGGCACCCTTGGGCCTACACTGCAAGTCCAGGGAGAGAGGAGGACCCCTGGGTAGCTTGCTGGGGTCAGAGACCCCTAGTTGGAGGGCAAGGAGGCACCCTGGGGCCTTTAATGGAAGTCCAGGGAGGGAAGTGGACCCTGGGTAGCCTGCTGGGGTCAGATTCCCTTAGGTGGAAGGCCAGGGTGCACCCTGGGGCCTATACTGCAAGTCCAGGGAGAGAGGTGGACCCCTGGGTAGCTTGCTGGGGTCAGGGGCCCTTAGGTGGAGGGCCAGGGACACCCTGGGGCCTATACTGCATGTCCAGGAAGAGATGTGGACCCCTGGGTAGCTTGCTGGGGTCATAGGCCCCTAAGTGGAGTGCCAGGGGCACCCTGGGGCCTATACTGCAAGTCCAGGGAGAGAGGTGGACACCTGGGTAGCTTGCTGGGGTCAGGGGCACTTAGGTGGAGGGCCAGGGGGCACCCTGGGGCCTACACTGCAAGTCCAGGTAGAGAGGTGGACCCCTGGGTAGCTTGCTGGGGTCAGAGGCCCCTAGGTGGAGGGCCAGGAGGCACAATGGGGCCTATACTGCTAGTCCAGGGAGAGAGGTGGACCCCTGGGTAGCTTGCTGGGGTCAGGGGCCCTTAGGTGGAGGGCAAGGGGGCACCCTGGGGCCTACACTGCAAGTCCAGGGAGAGAGGTGGACCCCTGGGTAGCTTGCTGGGGTCAGAGGCCCCCAGGTGGAGGGCCAGGGGGCACCCTTGGGCCTACACTGCAAGTCCAGGGAGAGAGGTGGACCCCTGGGTAGCTTGCTGGGGTCAGAGACCCCTAGTTGGAGGGCCAGGGGGCACCCTGGGGCTTTTAATGGAAGTCCAGGGAGAGAGGTGGACCCTTGGGTAGCTTGCTCGGGTCAGGATCCCTTAGGTGGAGGGCAAGGGGGCACCCTGGGGCCTACACTGCATGTCCAGGGAGAGAGGTGGACCCCTGGGTAGCTTGCTGGGGTCAGGGGCCCTTAGGTGGAGGGCAAGGGGGCACCCTGGGGCCTACACTGCAAGTCCAGGGAGAGAGGTGGACCCCTGGGTAGCTTACTGGGGTCAGAGGCCCCTAGGTGGAGGGCCAGGGGGCACCCTGGGGCCTACACTGCAAGTCCAGGGAGAGAGGTGGACCCCTGGGTAGCTTGCTGGGGTCAGAGGCCCCTAGGTGGAGGGCCAGGAGGCACATTGGGGCCTATACTGCTGGTCCAGGGAGAGAGGTGGACCCCTGGGTAGCTTGCTGGGGTCAGGGGCCCTTAGGTGGAGGGCCAGGGGGCACCCTGGGGCCTACACTGCAAGTCCAGGGAGAGAGGTGGACCCCTGGGTAGCTTGCTGGGGTCAGAGGCCCCTAGGTGGAGGGCCAGGGGGCACCCTTGGGCCTACACTGCAAGTCCAGGGAGAGAGGTGGACCCCTGGGTAGCTTGCTGGGGTCAGAGACCCCTAGTTGGAGGGCAAGGAGGCACCCTGGGGCCTTTAATGGAAGTCCAGGGAGGGAAGTGGACCCTGGGTAGCCTGCTGGGGTCAGATTCCCTTAGGTGGAAGGCCAGGGTGCACCCTGGGGCCTATACTGCAAGTCCAGGGAGAGAGGTGGACCCCTGGGTAGCTTGCTGGGGTCAGGGGCCCTTAGGTGGAGGGCCAGGGGCACCCTGGGGCCTATACTGCATGTCCAGGAAGAGATGTGGACCCCTGGGTAGCTTGCTGGGGTCATAGGCCCCTAAGTGGAGTGCCAGGGGCACCCTGGGGCCTATACTGCAAGTCCAGGGAGAGAGGTGGACCCCTGGGTAGCTTACTGGGGTCAGAGGCCCTTAGGTGGAGGGCCAGGGGGCACCCTGGGGCCTACACTGCAAGTCCAGGGAGAGAGGTGGACCCCTGGGTAGCTTGCTGGGGTCAGAGGCCCCTAGGTGGAGGGCCAGGAGGCACAATGGGGCCTATACTGCTGGTCCAGGGAGAGAGGTGGACCCCTGGGTAGCTTGCTGGGGTCAGGTGCCCTTAGGTGGAGGGCCAGGGGGCACCCTGGGGCCTACACTGCAAGTCCAGGGAGAGAGGTGGACCCCTGGGTAGCTTGCTGGGGTCAGAGGCCCCCAGGTGGAGGGCCAGGGGGCACCCTTGGGCCTACACTGCAAGTCCAGGGAGAGAGGTGGACCCCTGGGTAGCTTGCTGGGGTCAGAGACCCCTAGTTGGAGGGCAAGGAGGCACCCTGGGGCCTTTAATGGAAGTCCAGGGAGGGAAGTGGACCCTGGGTAGCCTGCTGGGGTCAGATTCCCTTAGGTGGAAGGCCAGGGTGAACCCTGGGGCCTACACTGCAAGTCCAGGGAGAGAGGTGGACCCCTGGGTAGCTTGCTGGGGTCAGGGGCCCTTAGGTGGAGGGCCAGGGGCACCCTGGGGCCTATACTGCATGTCCAGGAAGAGATGTGGACCCCTGGGTTGCTTGCTGGGGTCATAGGCCCCTAAGTGGAGTGCCAGGGGCACCCTGGGGCCTATACTGCAAGTCCAGGGAGAGAGGTGGACCCCTGGGTAGCTTGCTGGGGTCAGGGGCACTTAGGTGGAGGGCCAGGGGGCACCCTGGGGCCTACACTGCAAGTCCAGGTAGAGAGGTGGACCCCTGGGTAGCTTGCTGGGGTCAGAGGCCCCTAGGTGGAGGGCCAGGAGGCACAATGGGGCCTATACTGCTAGTCCAGGGAGAGAGGTGGACCCCTGGGTAGCTTGCTGGGGTCAGGGGCCCTTAGGTGGAGGGCAAGGGGGCACCCTGGGGCCTACACTGCAAGTCCAGGGAGAGAGGTGGACCCCTGGGTAGCTTGTTGGGGTCAGAGGCCCCCAGGTGGAGGGCCAGGGGGCACCCTTGGGCCTACACTGCAAGTCCAGGGAGAGAGGTGGACCCCTGGGTAGCTTGCTGGGGTCAGAGACCCCTAGTTGGAGGGCCAGGGGGCACCCTTGGGCCTTTAATGGAAGTCCAGGGAGGGAAGTGGACCCTGGGTAGCCTGCTGGGGTCAGATTCCCTTAGGTGGAAGGCCAGGTGCACCCTGGGGCCTATACTGCAAGTCCAGGAAGAGAGGTGGACCCCTGGGTAGCTTGCTGGGGTCAGAGGCCCCTAGGTGGAGGGCCAGGGGGCATCCTGGGGCCTACACTGCAAGTCCAGGGATAGACACGGAACCCTGGGTAGCTTGCTGGGGTCAGGGGCACCTAGATGGAGGGCCAGGGGTAACCCTGGGGCCTATACTGCAAGTCCATGGAGAGAGGTGGACCCCTGGTTAGTTTGCTGGGCTCATGGGCCCTTAGGTGGAGGGCCAGGGGCACCCTGGGGCCTATATTGCAAGTCCAGGGAGAGAGCTGGTCCTCTTGGTAGCTTGCTTGGGTCAGAAGCCCCTTGGTGGGGTGCAAGGGGGCACCCTGGGGCCTATACTGCAAGTCCAGGGAGAGAGGTGGACCCCTGGGTAGCTTGCTGGGGTAAGGGGCCCCTAGGAAGAGGGCCAGGGGGCACCCTGGGGCCTATACTGCAAGACCAGGGAGAGAGGTGGACCCCTGGGTAGCTTGCTGGGGTCAGGGGCCCTTAGGTGGAGGGCAAGGGGGCACCCTGGGGCCTACACTGCAAGTCCAGGGAGAGAGGTTGACCCCTGGGTAGCTTGCTGGGGTCAGAGGCCCCTAGGTGGGGGGCCAGGAGGCACAATGGGGCCCATACTGCTGGTCCAGGGAGAGAGGTGGACCCCTGGGTAGCTTGCTGGGTTCAGAAGCCCCTAGATGGAGGGCCAGGGGGCACCCTGGGGCCTATACTGCAAGATCAGGGAGAGAGGTGGACCCCTGGGTAGCTTGCTGGGGTCAGAGACCCCTAGGTGGAGGGCAAGGGGGCACCCTGGGGCCTCCACTGCAAGTCCAGGGAGAGAGGTGGACCCCTGGGTAAATTGCTGGGGTCAGAGGCCCCCAGGTGGAGTGCCAAGGGGCACCCTTGGGCCTACACTGCAAGTCCAGGGAGAGAGGTGGAAACCTGGGTAGCTTGCCGGGGTCAGAGACCCCTAGTTGGAGGGCAAGGGGGCACCCTGGGGCCTTTAATGGAAGTCCAGGGAGGGAAGTGGACCCCTGGGTAGCTGGCTAGGGTCAGATTCCCCTAGGTGGAAGGCCAGGGCGCACCCTGGGGCCTATACTGCGAGTCCAGGGAGAGAGGTGGACCCCTGGGTAGCTTGCTAGGGTCAGGGGCCCTTAGGTGGAGGGCCAGAGGGCACCCTGGGGCCTATACTGCAAGTCCAGGAAAAGATGTGGACCCCTGGGTAGCTTGCTGGTTTCATAGGCCCCTAAGTGGAGTGCCAGGGGCACCTTGGAGCCTATACTGCAAGTCCAGGGAGAGAGGTGGAGCCCTGGGTAGCTTGCTGGGGTCAGGGGCCCTTAGGTGGAGGGCCAGGTGGCACCCTGGTGCCTATAATGCAAGTCCAGGAAGAGAGGTGGACCCCTGGGTAGCTTGCTGGGGTCAGAGGCCCCTAGGTGGAGGGCCAGGGGGCATCCTGGGGCCTACATTGCAAGTCCAGGGATAGACACGGACCCCTGGGTAGCTTGCTGGGGTCAGGGGCACCTAGATGGAGGGCCAGGGGTAACCCTGGGGCCTATACTGCAAGTCCAGGGAGAGAGGTGGACCCCTGGTTAGTTTGCTGGGCTCATGGGCCCTTACGTGGAGGGCCAGGGGCACCCTGGGGCCTATACTGCAAGTCCAGGGAGAGAGCTGATTCTCTGGGTAGCTTGCTGGGGTCAAAAGCCCCTAGGTGGGGTGCAAGGGGGCACCCTGGGGCCTATACTGCAAGTCCAGGGAGAGAGGTGGACCCCTGGGTAGCTTGCTGGGGTAAGGGGCCCCTAGGAGGAGGGCCAGGGGGCACCCTGGGGCCTAAACTGCAAGACCAGGGAGAGAGGTGGACCCCTTGGTAGCTTGCTGGGGTCAGGGGCCCTTAGGTGGAGGGCCAGGTGCACCCTGGGGCCTTTAATGGAAGTCCAGGGAGGGAAGTGGACCCTGGGTAGCTTGCTGGGGTCATATTCCCCTAGGTGGAAGGCCAGGGTGCACCCTGGGGCCTATACTGCAAGTCCAGGGAGAGAGGTGGACCCCTGGGTAGCTTGCTGGACTCATGGGCCCTTAGGTGGAGGGCTAGGGGCACCCTGGGGCCTATACTGCAAGTCCAGGGAGAGAGCTGGTCCTCTGGGTAGCTTGCTTGGGTGGGGGGCCCTTAGGTGGAGGGCAAGGGGGCACCCTGGGGCCTACACTGCAAGTCCAGGGAGAGAGGTGGACCCCTGGGTAGCTTGCTGGGGTCAGGATCCCTTAGGTGGAGGGCAAGGGGGCACCCTGGGGCCTAGACTGCATGTCCAGGGAGAGAGGTGGACCCCTGGGTAGCTTACTGGGGTCAGAGGCCCTTAGGTGGAGGGCAAGGGGGCACCCTGGGGCCTACACTGCAAGTCCAGGGAGAGAGGTGGTCGCCTGGGTAGCTTGCTGGGGTCAGAGGCCCTTAGGTGGAGGGCAAGGGGGCACCCTGGGGCCTACACTGCAAGTCCAGGGAGAGAGGTGGACCCCTGGGTAGCTTGCTGGGGTCAGAGGCCCCTAGGTGGAGGGCCAGGGGGCACCCTGGGGCCTATACTGCAAGATCAGGGAGAGAGGTGGACCCCTTGGTAGCTTGCTGGGGTCAGAGACCCCTAGGTGGAGGGCAAGGGGGCACTCTGGGGCCTCCACTGCAAGTCCAGGGAGAGAGGTGGACCCCTGGGTAGCTTGCTGGGGTCAGAGGCCCCCAGGTGGAAGGCCAGGGGGCACCCTTGGGCCTACACTGCAAGTCCAGGGAGAGAGGTGGACCCCTGGGTAATTTGCTGGGGTCAGAGACCCCTAGTTGGAGGGCAAGGGGGCACCCTGGGGCCTTTAATGGAAGTCCAAGGAGGGAAGTGGACCCTGGGTAGCCTGCTGGGGTCAGATTCCCTTAAGTGGAAGGCCAGGAAGCACCCTGGGGCCTATACTGCAAGTCCAGGGAGAGAGGTGGACCCCTGGGTAGCTTGCTGGGGTCATGGACCCTTAGTTGGAGGGCCAGGGGCACCCTGGGGCCTATACTGCATGTCCAGGAAGAGATGTATACCCCTGGGTAGCTTGCTGGGGTCATAGGCCCCTAAGTGGAGTGCAAGGGGCACCCTGGGGCCTATACTGCAAGTCCAGGGAGAGAGGTGGACCCCTGGGTAGCTTGCTGGGGTCAGGGGCCCTTAGGTGGAGGGCCAGGGGGCACCCTGGGGCCTACACTGCAAGTCCAGGGAGAGAGGTGGACCCCTGGGTAGCTTGCTGGGGTCAGAGGCCCCTAGGTGGAGGGCCAGGTGGCACAATGGGGCCTATACTGCTGGTCCAGGGAGAGAGGTGGACCCCTGGGTAGCTTGCTGGGGTCAGGGGCCCTTAGGTGGAGGGCCAGGGGCACCCTGGGGCCTACACTGCAAGTCCAGGGAGAGAGGTGGACCCCTGGGTAGCTTGCTGGGGTCAGAGGCCCCCAGGTGGAGGGCCAGGGGGCACCCTTGGGCCTACACTGCAAGTCCAGGGAGAGAGGTGGACCCCTGGGTAGCTTGCTGGGGTCAGAGACCCCTAGTTGGAGGGCCAGGGGCACCCTGGGGCCTTTTATGGAAGTCCAGGGAGGGAAGTGGACCCTGGGTAGCCTGCTGGGGTCAGATTCCCTTAGGTGGAAGGCCAGGGCGCACCCTGGGGCCTATACTGCAAGTCCAGGGAGAGAGGTGGACCCCTGGGTAGCTTGCTGGGGTCAGGGGCCCTTAGGTGGAGGGCCAGGTGCACCCTGGGGCCTATACTGCAAGTCCAGGAAGAGATGTGGACCCCTGGGTAGCTTGCTGGGGTCATAGGCCCCTAAGTGGAGTGCCAGGGGCACCCTGGGGCCTATACTGCAAGTCCAGGGAGAGAGGTGGACCCCTGGGTAGCTTGCTCGGGTCAGGATTCCTTAGGTGGAGGGCAAGGGGGCACCCTGGGGCCTACACTGCATGTCCAGGGAGAGAGGTGGACCCCTGAGTAGCTTGCTGGGGTCAGGGGCCCTTAGGTGGAGGGCCAGGGGGCACCCTGGGGCCTATACTGCAAGTCCAGGAAGAGATGTGGACCCCTAGGTAGCTTGCTGGGGTCAGGGGCCCTTAGGTGGAGGGCAAGGGGGCACCCTGGGGCCTACACTGCAAGTCCAGGGAGAGAGGTGGACCCCTAGGTAGCTTGCTGGGGTCAGGGGCCCTTAGGTGGAGGGCAAGGGGGCACCCTGGGGCCTACACTGCAAGTCCAGGGAGAGAGGTTGACCCCTGAGTAGCTTGCTGAGGTCAGAGGCCCCTAGGTGGAGGGCCAGGAGGCACAATGGGGCCTATACTGCTGGTCCAGGGAGAGAGGTGGACCCCTGGGTAGCTTAGCTGGGTTCAGAAGCCCCTAGATGGAGGGCCAGGGGGCACCCTGGGGCCTATACTGCAAGATCAGGGAGAGAGGTGGACCCTTGGGTAGCTTGCTGGGGTCAGAGACCCCTAGGTGGAGGGCAAGGGGGCACCCTGGGGCCTCCACTGCAAGTCCAGGGAGAGAGGTGGACCCCTGGGTAAATTGCTGGGGTCAGAGGCCCCCAGGTGGAGTGCCAAGGGGCACCCTTGGGCCTACACTGCAAGTCCAGGGAGAGAGGTGGACCCCTGGGTAGCTTGCCGGGGTCAGAGACCCCTAGTTGGAGGGCAAGGGGGCAACCTGGGGCCTTTAATGGAAGTCCAGGGAGGGAAGTGGACCCCTGGGTAGCTGGCTAGGGTCAGATTCCCCTAGGTGGAAGGCCAGGGCGCACCCTGGGGCCTATACTGCAAGTCCAGGGAGAGAGGTGGACCCCTGGGTAGCTTGCTGGGGTGAGAGGCCCCCAGGTGGAGGGCCAGGGGGCACCCTTGGGCCTACACTGCAAGTCCAGGGAGAGAGCTGGTCCTCTTGGTAGCTTGCTTGGGTCAGAAGCCCCTAGGTGGCGTGCAAGGGGGCACCCTGGGGCCTATACTGCAAGTCCAGGGAGAGAGGTGGACCCCTGGGTAGCTTGCTGGGGTAAGGGGCCCCTAGGAAGAGGGCCAGGGGGCACCCTGGGGCCTATACTGCAAGACCAGGGAGAGAGGTGGACCCCTGGGTAGCTTGCTGGGGTCAGGGGCCCTTAGGTGGAGGGCAAGGGGGCACCCTGGGGCCTACACTGCAAGTCCAGGGAGAGAGGTTGACCCCTGAGTAGCTTGCTGGGGTCAGAGGCCCCTAGGTGGAGGGCCAGGAGGCACAATGGGGCCTATACTGCTGGTCCAGGGAGAGAGGTGGACCCCTGGGTAGCTTGCTGGGTTCAGAAGCCCCTAGATGGAGGGCCAGGGGGCACCCTGGGGCCTATACTGCAAGATCAGGGAGAGAGGTGGACCCCTGGGTAGCTTGCTGGGGTCAGAGACCCCTAGGTGGAGGGCAAGGGGGCACCCTGGGGCCTCCACTGCAAGTCCAGGGAGAGAGGTGGACCCCTGGGTAAATTGCTGGGGTCAGAGGCCCCCAGGTGGAGTGCCAAGGGGCACCCTAGGGCCTACACTGCAAGTCCAGGGAGAGAGGTGGACCCCTGGGTAGCTTGCCGGGGTCAGAGACCCCTAGTTGGAGGGCAAGGGGGCACCCTGGGGCCTTTAATGGAAGTCCAGGGAGGGAAGTGGACCCCTGGGTAGCTGGCTAGGGTCAGATTCCCCTAGGTGGAAGGCCAGGGCGCACCCTCGGGCCTATACTGCAAGTCCAGGGAGAGAGGTGGACCCCTGGGTAGCTTGCTAGGGTCAGGGGCCCTTAGGTGGAGGGCCAGAGGGCACCCTGGGGCCTATACTGCAAGTCCAGGGAGAGAGCTGATTCTCTGGGTAGCTTGCTGGGGTCAAAAGCCCCTAGGTGGGGTGCAAGGGGGCACCCTGGGGCCTTACTGCAAGTCCAGGGAGAGAGGTGGACCCCTGGGTAGCTTGCTGGGGTAAGGGGCCCCTAGGAGGAGGGCCAGGGGGCACCCTTGGGCCTATACTGCAAGACCAGGGAGAGAGGTGGACCCCTTGGTAGCTTGCTGGGGTCAGGGGCCCTTAGGTGAAGGGCCAGGTGCACCCTGGGGCCTTTAATGGAAGTCCAGGGAGGGAAGTGGACCCTGGGTAGCTTGCTGGGGTCAGATTCCCCTAGGTGGAAGGCCAGTGTGCACCCTGGGGCCTATACTGCAAGTCCAGGGAGAGAGGTGGACCCCTGGGTAGCTTGCTGGTGTCAGGGGCACCTAGATGGAGGGCCAGGGGTAACCCTGGGGCCTATACTGCAAGT